>NW_025421280.1:2605000-2955000 GCF_011764305.1 Mustela putorius furo
GCTGCCTCGGCAAGAAACCGCAGCAGGAGCTTTCTGCTGCTGAAGATTTCCACTGGCAGGATGGCCTTTTCCCACATTTCCTTGGTTTAAGGAAACAGATTTTTGAACTTTTTTTTTTTTTTAAAGACAAAATGCCAACATTTAACAGCTGGAGTTAGTAT
Source organism: Mustela putorius furo (assembly GCF_011764305.1). Lineage (NCBI taxonomy): Eukaryota > Metazoa > Chordata > Mammalia > Carnivora > Mustelidae > Mustela > Mustela putorius. The sequence continues at coordinate 2,605,162 of NW_025421280.1, forward strand.
ATAATTTATGGTTTTCACTTTATGTTCTTGTGGATGTATAAAAATTAAAAATCTGCAATTATTGTTAAATTATGCAAGTTTTTGCAAAAAGAGTGATTAAAAATAGACCCTCTGTTACGAGGAATTCAAGAAAGTCATTGTTACCCAAACAGGTATTCTCAATTATTCTATCTTTAATGGTTTTTAATTGTTATAATTTACTCATATTCTTTTACATCTCTCAGAGGAGATGTTTCTGAAAGCTCTTTGTTTTTCCTTTAAGGAACAAGTAGGAGTTTGTTCATTTGAACCTCTTCAGCGTTTTTAAAAAAAATCATATTTTTAATTTTTTTACACGTCAGCATGGTAATCCTCCCTCTAGGTAACCCTTCTTGTCACAGAGGATCTGCCTGGAGAATCTTAACTCTAAGAAACATAGACCTGCTATTTGTCAAGGTGATGGTCTTTGTCATGGAAGTTATCCAAGCTTTTGTTACGCCACAGAACCTACTTCTTGGGCAAGCTGCAGTTTTCCCTGTTACTTCTTCCCAGGAAGCTCCTCTCCACACCTTACAGATTCAGCGTATGCACTCCTCATTGGCTGCCCGGCCTTGGCCGAATTGGTAACTTATCAGAATCAGGAAAGAACGCAGCCAGCCAATAAAAAGTGACTGAATGTTACCTCGGGACGGGTAGTATTTTTGTAATTTTTGTCCTGTCCATACACAGAGACGAGGGGAGTCTTCTGTTGTTATTGTTACTTCTTTTTCTGTTGATCAAGACTCTGAGAACCTTTATTGACGCCCCCAAAAGCCACACCTTTACTGAAAAAGTGACACGAGCATTCTGTGCCTTCTTGGTTTCTCAGAAAATAAAATAGGAAGTGAAAAGGCCTTTCTCCTTGGTACAGCGTGTTACTATAAAGATCGTTCGATCTACACGTTAGATTGACGGTCAGAACATTAGCTGTGACGAATAACAAGGGACAGAATTTTTCTTTTCTTTTCAAGGGTAGTGGCAGTTAATCATTTTTATCTGCCCGCCTTGAGGACTTGATTAGATTTATGACGTATGCCGCATGTTTATGGCATTTTTATTATATGTTGTTAATTTGTTGTAACTGCCACTGCTTTTTTTTTTTTTCTTCTTCCTTTTTCTCCCCAGAGGACTCTTGAAAGCAACTAAGTGTCAACTGTTACCTTGTGCTTTGGGAAACTTTATTTAATTTTTAATGTTGATAAAAGGCATCGTGGCCTACTGGTTGAAAAAAAGAAGTCCCCGCGATTACAATGTGTATCTTAACGTCACACAAGAAGAAAATTTGCAGGATGTTCTGTTAAATACTTGTGTATTTCCTTGCACACTCAGGCTGGATTGAGAGGGTGCCCATTGATAAATCATCTCACCTGAAACCTAGGTGTTGAGCGTGTGCTAAACTGCGATTTTCTTTATTACTGGAAAGTCATATACGTAGTTTTCAAATCACTGCAAGGTAAGACAATTGGACGTTGAACGTTTAAACTGCTTCAAGAGTCAGGCAGTTGAATGATGCATTTTAGAACAACACACTCTTTTTTAGCTTACTAGCTCTCAGAATGGATATGGAATCTGTTAAATATAGAGGCAATTCTTTAAATAAGGCCGACAGTTAAAATTGGGAAGCAGGAGAATTAGATTGGAAATGATTTATGATGAGTCTACAGGACATTCAAAAAATAAAGTTAGAAAAGGAAATCCACTGGCTGTATTGGCTACGTGACAGCAAAAGATTTTTACTTTTCATCCCTTTTGAATTGGCTGGATATATAGGCAATGCATAGAAACAGACTCTCAGGCGGAAAAATTTATGGATTTTTTTGTTGTTGTTGTTAGTGTATGTTCTGGCTTTAGTTTGGTATTGGCTTTACAAGCCTCTGACTATAACCAAGTCAGTTTCTTGTTTTGACAGTTACAAACTTTTTCAATAATAGAGAACCACCCATTCTCTTAAGAGCATTAGACGTTGAAGTAAATAGAAGCTGAGCTGAACAGCAGCTTTGTTTTTGTCACGCAGCGGGAACATATGGGACCTTAATAAATACCATTTGAAGATGACATGGGTGTGGTTGTTGAGCTGATAATGTGTAATGATCACAGATGCGTGTGTCACGTTCAAGAATTGGTATACATTGGTTCACACTCCACTTTAAGGAGTTTATATATATTCTGTGGGAGAAACAATATGAATTCAAAGAGGCAGATTACAGGCCATATTAAGTCATTTAGGTATGAGGTGGTTTCACGGACAGCCCAAACTTGTTCTGATGATGACTTACTAAAGCATCTAAAAGGCTATGTATAATGGGCAGGGAAAAGAAGTATACTTCTAGGTGTTTTAGACACAAAATCCTTGATTGTTCCAGTTGTATCGATATGAACGTAACCAAGGCACGGCGATACCTTTACGAACTAGTAGGAGTTCAAGTTATTAAGGTGGCATTCGACTTCGGTGTCGAGGGAGGCAGGAGATGCCTACCACCCAGGAGTGTGCAGGGGATGATCTCTTGATTCCTTCACCCGTGCCCCGTTGCTTGCTTATGGAACCGATAGCTCGGGCATGTCGACATTTGTTGTAGACAGTTTTGAGAAGACCTAAGTTTGTACTCAGATGCTGTCCTTAGACATAAAGTGTTTAGAGAAGTGAGACCTTTCTTTACCCCCATGGAGAATTTAAGCTGCAGCCTCCTGAAGAGGTAAGCTTGAAGTATTTGGGTTAGGGGAACAAATGTGGTTTTTTGGTTCTTGAGAACAGAATGAATAAGCAACAGAGACCAAGAAGCATGGCACTTGAGGAGAACAAGGAACAATTCCCTTTGGCTGGAACATGGAGTTCAAAAAGAAGAAGAGAGAAAATGAGTTGGAAAGGTAGCAGACACACTACTATAGAGAACCTCAAATTCAGTTCACAAGCAAGTGATTTATTTGGTACCATTAATTAATATTACTAATAGCAGATAACGTTTGCTATGGACAAGGCAGCAGGCACAGTGATTTGCAGTTCATTATGTTTTACTTCTTCTCCAAATGCAATGAAGGGGGTACTGTTACCATCCGTAGAATACCATGCTGGTGAGGAAATTGAGTGGTGGAAAGAGTGGTATGATCTTTCCAGAGGCACAAAGCAGTGAGATGGAGCCACGATTTCCAGTTTGTCTCTGTGACCGAAGGACCAGCCTTTCAAAGATTCTGATTACACAGCCACTGGGCATGACCAGGATTTTTATGAGCACAGATCTCTCTTGGTCAGAGCAGAGCTCCGTGACAGTTCGCTTGTCATCATTTCACAGAATATTGTGGGGAGCCCAAATTAGAGGAAATTGTGATGTTTCTGAAGAGCTGAAATCCAGCTACTGGTTGAAGAAAAAGTCCCCTCTCTTGCAATGTGTATCTTACTTCACGCAAAAAGAAAAATTGCAGTGTGTTCTGTTAAACACTTGTGGTTTTTGTTGCACACTCAGGCTGGGTTGAGAGAGTGCCCACTGATAAATCATTTCACCTGAAACCTGAGTGTGATTTGAAAAGATTGGAAAGACAGTGCTGGGGGGATGTGTCTAAAAACCTGTGAAGTTGTAGCCACTGGATTTGGTGTGTAGGTGACGGACGATTGGGAGAATCGGTGTCCCCAGCACTTGTACCCAGAAGAAAAGAGAGACAGGCTGGGCAGCGATGAGCGGAGCTTTGGATACCCCGTTAGGTGCAAGAGTTAATTTCAGGCAGAATCCTTCTGGAACATGATGAAATACACATTGAACATAACCTTGGGAAGGTAGTTGGGCTAGAGATGTGGATTGGAAGCCAAGGGAATAAGTATATATATATATAGAGAGAGAGAGAGAGAGACTGGTGCATTTAGTGAGGGGGGAGAGGAAAGACGGGCTGGAGAAGGAGATCAGGAAATAAGTCAGCCTTACAAGATAAAGAAAAATCTTTCTGCACATTGGAGATGACAGATTTGTAGGCCACGCTTCAGACACATACCTATACATATTCATATTTGTATACATATTCATGTACATATTTATATATGTATTCCTATATACATTCATATGTATCACTGTGTATTTGTATATGTATCATGAGCATGCACAGTTCCCTCAAGCACACATATGTATGCTTGGGAGTCTGTCCCACCTCAGTTAGCAAGTGGGGAGAGGGTAGGTATCAGGCTGTCCTAGGAGTGGCCGACTCGGGAGGATTCTGCTCCGTGGTGCTGCAACTTGAGGGCAGTAGAGGAAAGATGGAGTTCCCTTCTAGAGTGTGTGAGGTTCAGCCCAACACATAGAATTTTATCCCCCCCCCAACAAATGCATTCCAACACAGAAGCCTGGCTGCTTTAAATGCTATAGTAAATGCTAAATGATCTATAATAGGATTTTACAGAATTCAGCAAGATTACCATTATGTTGTGAAATATGGGCTAAGAGTGTGGTCAATAAATGTGTTAACTTTTCATTTGGGGTGATATTTTTCTTCTTTGAAAATCCATTCATCTGCTAAAATGCATATGGGAAGCTCATTGCTTTCATTGCTTTTGCCAATGGTTGTGGTTCAGATTTTTTTTTTTCTTCCCTATACCTTTTCTTAATTACTAATAACGGTAACTGTTAAGACTTCCAGGTCTTCAATTTTTTTTTTTTTTCCGACAACTAAAGAAATGTTATTGCTAAAGTCTGTTTGGTAATATTGATTGGAGAATGAGATAATGCCCACCCCGCCCCTTTTCAAGTTGCCACAAAGTGATTTCCTTTCAGGTTTCTATAAAATGTCACCCTGGCAAAACTTGCCTCCCACGTTGGTAGACTTCAGTTTCTACTTCTTGTCTTGATTCCTTATGTTGGACATTTACTAAAGGGTTATAATAGTTTGTAACACCTTAAAAAGATTCGGGGCCTCCTACTACTCATACTGCCAGTGCTGTGAAATTCATGTGAATCCTTTACAGGTGGTGACACTCATTTTAAGAAAATAGATTTAGCAAAACTGTTCAAGTCTTCACACCTGTGTCAACTTTGGGATAGCATTCGCGTGTCTCCTGGGAGTCTCTAGTTGGCCATGTTACTGAGGGCTTTGTTATAATGGGTTGAGAAGTCATTAATCAACTGAGGTCACCCTGACTTTTGAGATTCTAATAAAATTGGCCTGAGCCTTTATCTTATTCCTGTGGGGATTCCAGTGAGGATTCCTGGAGACTTTATTTTCATGATTGATTTTGGTTAAAGAACTCTCGATAGTCTCTCTTCTCCCTACTGTTCTTTTTCTCCTCTTGGAGTTGGAAGTTAGTTTCTATCCATAATTTCCTTCCACACAACTCATAGATGACATTGAAGTTGAGGAAGTTCCAGGAAGTTTGCATCAGAGAAGTTTGGAGTCAAATGTTCAACAGCGCTGTTCTTAAAATATGTATTTGCCCCCACTAAATTTGTCCTTGGACCGCTTTCTCCATAGGTCAATGACCTCCTAGCCTAACTTGTCCCTTCTGCTGTTCTCCTCATTTCCCTCCTGTTTTCTTCTTTCTTCTCACCTCTCTGCTTTCTATTACCTGCTCATATTTCTTTAAAACAGCAGTTTAGCTTTCTTTTTCTGGTCAGCATCTCCTTCCCAACCAGTTCCTGGGGGCTCTGTCTCCCTCATTGCAGGCAGCATATCAAGAAGGCACTGCTCAGTGGTAGAATGATCACCTTTCACTTGTCCACTTGCGTACACATGACCTCATTTTCTTCTCCTTCAGATGGAGCAAAAACTGAGACTGCTTTGCACAGAGAGACATGTTAGGGTTTTATTCCAATTTTGGCCTTGTCCATCAAACTCCATTCTTTTTAACTTCTGAATCCTTTAATCAGCCAAATAGGTTGTATCTTGATTTGCACAGAGGACTTTGAAACATAAGCCCTAAATATCAGCCTTTCCCCCCAATGATTTTTATATTCTACTAGGCCAACAGTCTCTCTCCTCCACATCCTTGGGCAAAACCCCAAAATCTCAGCCTCACAAACTCCCTAGTTTATAGGAATATTTAACAGCATTATTTTATGTTTGTGTTTTGTGTTTTGTTTTAATTTTTTTTAATCATCTGATCTTGCTTGTAAACTTTCCCTCTTCTTACGGCAAGCTTAAAGCAAGTCTTCTGTGGTCATGAATTCTGGAAATAAAGGATGTTAATGAAATGGTTAAGCGGTGCCTCTTGATGCAGAGCTAGCTGAAAGCATTTTCAGGGAGAGAGCCACCTGGAGCCGGTTCATGTCCTCATGTTGCTTGCTCTACCATAATTGTGGCAGCCGCCCTAGCCATCTTATAATTAGAGGAGGGACATCAGGCAATTTCCTGATGTTGTTATCTTTTATAGTTTTTCTAGTGACATACCTGACCTGGAGTTACAGACACTCTGAAAAATATCCATCAAGCTTGAAATGAACACAAATTGGTTACTTTGCACATTCTGATATCTCCATGTAAAGGTATAAAATCTACTCATCACCAGAGGCGTGGTTCCCACTGCCTGGGCGTCTCAGAATCCCAGGGCTTTGGGAAATAGAATCCTTGAGTATTTCAGAATTTAAGTTAGGATGGATTTGGTTATAAGCAACAGAAAGTCCAGATGACATAGTCTTTCTTTTTTTTTTTAAGATTTGATTTATTTATTTGACAGACAGAGATCACAAGTAGGCAGAGAGGCAGGCAGAGAGAAAAGAGGAAGCAGGCTCCTCGCTGAGCAGAAAGCCTGATGTGGGGCTCAATCCCAGGACCCTGGGATCATGACCTGAGCCAAAGGCAGAGACTTTAACCCACTGAGCCACGCAGGCGTCCCCCAGATGACATAGTCTTACCAGACTTACTAAAGTTCTTATTGGTAGGTAGACGGCAGGAGACTTGATCCAGCTCTCTCTTCCATGATCCACACTTCCATGGTGTTGGTCCATCAGACTGGCCTTATTTTCACTTGTTAGATAGTGTCTGGCCACTGTGTGATCATAGATGTCCTTGAACATGCTAAGAAGGAGGGAGAAATAGGGAATGTTTTCTTTAAAATTTCAGAAAAATTCTTGAAACTCCAATTGGAGTGCCTTCCAGCCTGTTAGGCTCACCCCATGGCCAGGGTGGTAGAGGATGTTAATTGACATACCCTAGGTGACATTTTCTTTTCTTTTCTTTTCTTTTTTTTTAACCATTGGAGCCAGGATGGAGTCAGCTTCCCCAGAATGGCCCAATTCCCCAGCTGTTGGTTGGTCCCGTTTGGGAAGGAGGTTTGGAGGAAAGCATGTTGCCTACACAACTCCAAGTGTATACTTCATTGAGCTGGTTTTTAGGTTTCAGAAGGCTCAAAGTTAATTCAGTCATTTGTGCGAGATAAGACTTGTGGGGTTAACCAAACCATCGAGTTTTTTGGCTTCTGGCCATACATATTTCAATCTGTGAGTTCTGATTGGCAATTTGGTAGATACTCTGTATGAACTAATTAATATTTAACCCTTAAGTATGAAAACTTAGTATTTGTGTGGGTGGGAGTGCTTAGAATTCAATAAAAATAGTTCATCTTGGTTTAAAATAATGGAGAACCTCTTGTGTTCAGCCTTCTGAGTCAATAGCAGATTAAACTAATCGTAATTCACCTAAGAAGTGATGACCAGTTGAAATACTGTGCTGGAAAAGATGACATTCGGTTAAACTCGTCTTGTTTCCAAAGTTTAAAATTCAGCATTTCAAGTCCCCCCCCCTTTTTTTTCAAGTATGGTGAGTTTTAAGTTTTACTAGCTTGTTTTAAAAACATTAATCATATGGAAAGAAAAAAATGATGAATTTTTAACACTGCTACGATAGTATCTATGACTCAACAACAGAAATTGTTGTTCGTGGAAGACCACAATACAGTTCTGTCTTAGTTGAAAGGCGGCAGAAGAGATGCATATTCAAGAGTAATGAGGGACGAATATGGTAATGGAAGATTGTTGTACCAGAAGACATTTTTTAAAAAGGTGATAGCCAAACTGTTGAGGAAACCTTATTGGAGAAGAATAAATATTATGCATATTTATGAGGATAGAGGGTCATCAATAGTAATGTAAGCTTATTCTCAGATGCAGAAAGTCACTCACGCTTGGTGCCCTTTGGAAACCTTTCCATCAGGGTGAAGGAAGCTCAGGGAATCTTCTTCCAGTCGTACTGGACAGATTATCAGTGCAAAGAGATGTTTGCTCTGAAGCATTTGGCCTAGACTCACGCTGAGACTCTTGGACTTCTGCTATTGTTTTACCTGACTTACAGCCTTGGTTGTTTTGGCCTGACTCTCTCCCCAGTTGCCAGGCTAGGAATTCTTGGCCGGGGCAAAAGGGCCTTGTGGCGGTTAAATAAGAACCCGCGGCTCCCCATGATGAGGCTGGCCAACCTGATGTTGTTGGGTAGCCTGCCTGACCTTCTGTTCACTAGGGGTCCACACTTCAGACTCCTCTGCCACCTCAGAAGACAGCACCATGTCTGCATATCTTATTTACATAGTCTTTCATTTGATATCCCCGCCTCTCCCCTCCTGCACCCATCTCCTTGCTTCATTATTTTTCAGCTTGGCTATGCTCATGCATTCTTCACGTTTTTCTGATTTTGGTCTAAATATCGCCTATACTTTGCTTTTACCTACCTTGAAGTCCCCTTGCTTGTTAGAATATGTCTATTCAAAAAGGAAGTTTGACATCATCTATTAAAAGGAAAAAGAAACAAACAAACAGTCGCAGTTACCAGGGCCTGATGGTAACCTAAAATAAATACTATGCAGACCAGAATGATGGTGTACCCAGGAGCTGGCATCATTTTTCTCCAAAGGGCCAGGTAGTAAATATTTTTGGCTTCACAGGCCATATGGTTTCTGGTTTAACTGCTCACCTCCTGCATTGTAAACCCAAATCAGCAAGAAACAATATGTGGATAAATGAGCATGGCTGTGTCCCAGGAAAACTACAGACACAGAAATCTGATTTTCATGTAAATTTTTCATGTGCAATATTAGTCTTTGATTTTTTTCTCAAAATCATTTAAAAGTATAGAATCCATCCTTAACTTACAGGTATTACAAAAATCAACAGCAGCCCAGGTTAGCTTACGGGCTGTAATTTGCTGACCCATGGCAAAAATTCTCTGTATTCTCTTGCCTACTTCTCCCTCAGGTTTTGGGCCAGAGAGGATCTTTCTTTGTTAGTAATACATGTTACATACTAGACTAGGATCCAGATGGGGCTTTGTCCTAGATGCCATGAGAAGGGGTCAGAGGGGATGGGAAAGAGAACTTCCAGGAATGCAGTTCAATGTGGTTTGTTGTCATGTCGGTCCCACGTGAAGTCATCAGAATGGTTGATGTCTAGAACTTCAAGAAACATTGCCTTTGTCCATTTGTTTTATTCAATTGTCCTAAACTTCACACAGGTGACATGAAGATATTCAAATAGCACATAAATGGAGAGATAGAGAAAGGTGGAGTTTGCAGCATCACAGCTAGAAATAGCCGAGATCAGTGATGGGAGAGGAAGGGGTGAAAAACTGGCGGTTTTTGATAAAAGAACCTACTCAAAAGAGGACCTTCTGAGACCAGAAGTTGACAAAAACTTGAATATTTTGCATCGATCCATTGCCATCTCTCCTTTTCTGTAGGGTCACAATGTGTGATACTGCACAGTATCCATCCCTCTCCCTGTGTTAGGTTTGGTTAGTATCTGTGTTGTAACATTATTCTCTTCCAGAACTGTCTAATGTTCATATTCCCTCTCCCCCAGCAAGAAGGACAAGGGAAGTTAGTGATCTGGGGTAGTGTCTCTTTATCCAACCACCTTCTGTCTATTTTTGGTGATTCAGGGTTCATCCCTCAATACAGGCTTTTTTACGGTGAGGGGTGTTTCTTGATTATATTTTCGTACAATTTGGATTGGATTCCTTGAGTTCTTTCTTGACAAGATTCTTTAGTAGAAGACCAGGACCCACGTGGCTTCGTGTCATCCTTGAGATACAGGTCTGGTGGATACAAGAATTTCACTGTTAACATTTGGATATTTTCTATGCTCTCTATTATGTTAGATAAAAAAGACCAGTATCTGAAGAAGCCTTTTGATGGAGCATTCATAAGGTCATAATTATTACTATAACCTAAAAGGTAATCAGTCTTCATGTTACCAGCACACCAAAAAATTACTTTTAATTCAAAACAAGCTTTTTTTTTTTTTAAAAAAAGATTTTATTTATTTGACAGAGAGTGAGAGAGATCACAAGTAGGCAGAGAGGCAGGCGCAGAGAGAGAGAGGGGAGGAAGCAGGCTCCCCGAGGAGCAGAGAGCCTGAAGCGGGGCTCGATCCCAGGACCCTGGGATCGTGACCTGTGCCGAAGGCAGAGGCTTTAACCCACTGAGCCACCCCGGCGCCCCTCAAAACAAGCTTCTTAAAACAAAGTTGTTTTTTCAAGTTGCTTGTCTTTCCAGCATCAACATGAGTCAGGAAATCTTATACCAGGAGTATTAGCTGGTATGTTCTAAAGTGTGGCAGTATAGTTGTTAAGTAATTACCCAAGTTGGGGAAAGAGATCTGGTTTCAAATTCTGGCTAAGCTACTTAGTAACTTTGTGACCTTGGGAAAGTTATTGTAATCTTTTAAGCTTTAGTCTTCCCATCGAAGATGGAAATAAAGAAGCAGCCACCTCACTATAGGAATGGAAGGTATCATAGTTTATCAGATCCTTTTGGGTTGAATGGGATTTTGTACAAATGATTTTGAGTGCAGTGCATGGTATATGAAAAATAATGTTCCTTTTATGGGCTACTTATTTACCTAATTAAATAAAAAGTTTTTCAGATTATTATTATTTTGCCGGAGGCTCAAAGTGGAGTTAAACGTAAGGGGACATTTTAAGGACATTTAAGGGAGTCACCGGGGCTGTAAACAGCTATCTCACCTTTCTGCAAGTTAGACGTCTTGGTTTGAGATCATTTTCTCTTATGGTGAAAGGAGGTATGCATGGAGTTCACATAAGAGCAGAATTTGGGTGAGTCTTTTAAAGTTGCTTAAACCCAGGAAACATTGACTCACATGTTTTTAACAGCTTAACATTAGTTCAGTTGCACCTGCTTACCCATTCGCCATTTTGTTTTTTTCTGCAGTTTTTACTAATTTCAAGAATGAAAAAAGGAAGAAGAATCTCTTCTGCATTTCACTCACTTTTAAGTTTCTTTTGGTCAAAGATGAATAAATATGGTAGTTATCGTTGTCCTTCCTGCTCTCTGTCCCAGTCACTTTTTTTTTACTCTAATTCTTACATCAGCTTCTACATCTGGATAATGTCTGTGACCTGTAGAAGTCATCCTCCAGACACATGGTTCTTAGACTTGGTCTATGAGTTGAGAGACGGCCACAATGTAAGGCCATCAAAGGGGCAAGAGGGAAAGGTTAAAAGAAAGTTAAACCAAGAACTAATTTACATGAAGTTGGAAGTTGAAGGTGGTGATGGTGTTTTTCTTGGCCCCTATTTTGGGGGAGCACAATTTCTAAGCATAATTGACTATTTAAGTTTGGTTGGGCCCACAGATTTTTGGTTGATATTTTTACGAAATGGCTAAACCAGTATTTGGAACCAGGTTTGTCTTTCCCCTACTTGGGTGATTACTTAACGTAAACTACTATTGCTTTGGAACATTTAACCAGTATGCCTGTAATACTAAGGCACACATTTTAAGACACGAGTCACAACTGTAAGAACTAAAGTGAAAATATTAAAATATTCTTCAGAACCTGATGCAGTGGGACCAAGAGCCATATTTATCCCATTCAAGGGAGAACCCGTTGTTTAGTACAGTAGCTTTGGGATCTCTGCCATACCAGTTAGCTGCTCCTGGCCTTAGTTTTCTTGTCTATACAATGGACTTCATGTTATGTAAGGATGCCGTAACAGAATCAATATGAAATAGTTTTGTAATGTTTTGTAATAGTACATGGCCCATCGGATGTGACCTGATGTAATCTTTGAAATAAGTGCCTCTGGAGATTTCACCTTTCATAAATTTCACCCAGTGAGCCAGGACACTGGGCTTTCTTTTGTTCTTTGGATGGTTCACACAGCATTTGAGAATAGGAAATTTTAGTTTGCAGTCTGTGAATCCAGCATCAGATCTCCAATTCATGTCCCCTCCCCCTCTTTTTCCCCTGTCCCTACCAGAATCAGATTCACCATCCTGTCAACCTAGGAGAGTGAAAAAAGAAGGAAAAATGCTCATTTTATTTATTTTATTTATTTTTTTAAAAGATTTTATTTATTTATTTGACAGAGAGAGATCACAAGTACGCAGAGAGGCAGGAAGAGAGAGAGAGAGAAGGAAGCAGACTCCCTGCTGAGCAGAGAGCCCGATGCGGGACTCGATCCCAGGACCCTGAGATCATGACCTGAGCCGAAGGCAGCAGCTTAACCCACTGAGCCACCTAGGTGCCCGAAAAATGCTCATTTTAAAAGAAATAACTGTATTTGTTTGACTGAGGGAGAGAGAGAGAGCATGAATGGGGGATGGGGGAAGGGGTAGAGGGAGAGGGTGAAGCAGACTCCCTGCTGAGCAGGGAGCCGGATGGACGTGGGGCTCCATGGGACTCGATCCCAGGACCCCAGGATCATGACCTGAGCCAAAGGCAGACGCTTCACCAACTGAGCCATCCAGGTGCCCAAAATGCTCGTTTTTAAAAGTTAATGCTTTAGTACCACTATGTAGTGTAAGTTCTAAGTCTACTTTTACAGACTCCTCTTCCCTGTAAGGACCTTCTAGCCTTGTTTTTATCAATAGCCAGGGCAAGTGATTTCTTCATCCTGGTCCTTGTAATGACAATATTATTTCCAAGTGTGAAATCGGAGTATTTTAGTTGGAGAAATGGTTTAATTTCCTCACCATGTTGCTGTCTAGAATGTCTCCTCGTACTTTTTATTCTTTACTTGGGGATACATCCAAGTTCTCGGATATTAGGGCTTAAATTTGCTATGATAAGCTGAGAATTCCCTCGAAGATGCCTTTGAGTTACTTCTCTCTAGATGTTTAAGTCTCCCAAGGTAAGATAAGATTTACAAAAATGTGAAAGCAAACCCCTGAACCAGTGTATACATCATTAAATGACACTGAAATCATATACCATTTCTTCCCTGTATCACACTGTTTAGTCTGCCCGAGTTCCAGCTGTTTCTCTACTCAGGCCACCTTGTTGTGTCTTCCTCCAAGTATATCTCTGTAGAAGAATTAAAAGAAAAAGCCCTTGGGATACCCTCCTTGGAGTGAGCTGGGAGGCGCCCACCCCACCCCACCCCCATCCCCGGCCCTCCATTTCCTGCTTCTGCTACCCTCGTTGATAACAGGGAGCTTTTCCTTTTTTTCCTCCCCACTGTGAGCACATTTAGAGGTAACTGCTTTCCCCTGATCTCGTCTGGGTCTGGTTTTATTTTGGGGGGAAGGGGGTGCGTTTCACTCGTCATGGCTCGAGTTTTTCCAAAAGCAGATTAGCAAGGAGATAAATTTTGCTTCAAGTGAAGGACCAAGTAGCCTTGGTTCCACGTGTTAACCTTTGTGTCTGATGATGACTGGTAGGCACGGCCAGGAACCAGAGAACAGCACAACAAAGCCAATTTCGATGCCCTGGTCTCTCTGTTCAGGGAGCTCCAAGGGCTTTGCAATGATTTTATTTGCCCTTGGCCTGTTCGGTGCTTCCAGCTCTTTAAAATTGGCAAGTGGATGATGCTACTTTCAAACGGTGATACTCGAGAACAGCCTCGTTCCTTGGATAGTTGAACAATCGTGATTTTTGCAGCTGTTTTGGCTACTTGCTATGGCTTTAGGGTTCAGGGACTCCTTGAGCTTGTTTTCCAACAGTTTTTTTAGCATGAGAATCCTAAATAAATACTTACAGGAGAGAGTCTTGTCTTAATCGTGTATGTACAGAAATACTTCTGTGTTTTAGTGGAAGTTACTCCATTAGAACCCTTTAAGGATGCTCCCTGCTGAGAAAGCATTCTAGAAATGGATGTCAACCAAGGGAGATTCATTCATTCCATACGTTTTCTAATTTCAAAAAATGTACACCATCAATATTTTTTCTTAATTGAACAGTTTGTTGAACAGACGGGTGCTTTAATTATGGTGGTCTAAATTTACACACATTGCAGTGGTATTTTGCTACATTAATTACCTTACTTGTCAAGAGTAACAGGTAATTACTACATCAACTCACCCTCCTGCAGTACATGGAAACATAACTTTATTTGAACAGATACAATAAGCCAGAGGGGAGCCACCCTCCGCCTTAGCTTTCCATAAAGGATGGCAGTTCCCACATGTTTGTTTTCTTATGAGCTGGGTAGAGGTAAGCGTCCCCTTTTCTTTGTGTCTGTCCCACCCCAGATGCAAGCCCAGAAACCTTCACAGACTCTGAGAGTACGTGGACTGGAAGGACCTTTTGAAATAATCGAATGCATCAGACATCTCCTTGTGGGTTTCAGAGAGGGGGAGTGACTTTTCCAAGACCACACCATCAGTAAATTAGTGTCGGAACTAGCATTGGCACGGATTTCACCCCACCAGGCTGCTACGAAGTTTAGTGCATTTTAATGAATTTTTAAAAATAATTATGGAAACGTCGTTTGGGATGGTGCACTTTGAATATTCATTTGCCGCATCTCCCTTGTTTGAACTTTTAACCAGGGCTTTGGCTGCGCTCGGGAGAGTATTTATCCTGTATTCTGTTGAACTGCCAGGTACAACTCCTGTCATTTGATTTCCTCTCGAGTGTACTAGTGTCGGCTTTTATGACAAGTTGTGTTAAAATTTGACTTTAACATGTTTTTTTCTGTAAAGGCGCGAACATTCTGGAGCATATAGGATGCCCCTAGCAAAATTATGCAGCGTTACCTCTTCTGGTTGCCATGGTGTAGAAGGAAAGGATTTTGTGAGCTTTTAGGTGTGGTGCAAAATGTACACAATGACATAATAGAGGCGGACTCTCTTAAAAGGCTTTGTCCTCTTTTTAGTCAAACACCTGTGACAAAATGACGAACTGTGGTTAACATACACTACTTACAAGTGGTTTTTCGGAGTCATCCAGGGTAGGGGAGCTCAGCTTGCAAAAAAAAAAAAAACTTCAGTACCTCCGCTCCCCTTGCACCTGGCCGCAGGATGGGGGGTGACATTAAAAAGAAGTCCAAAACGTTGAGGGTTATGGATACAACTTGCCGAAATGACACGGCGTGGCATGGTGGAGACCGGGTGGGCGTCCCTAGGGGTGATTTGAGCTGCTCCAGCATCTCCTACACCTCTATCCACCGCACCTCCTGATGCCTGCAGTGCTGGCACAGATGCCTTATTCCTGCAACTTCAGTTTGTCTCATGCATTTCAGCTTAGTCTGGGCTCTGCAGCTCATTGTGTAGCTGCTCAGAGTTACTCTGGTTTTACTTTCTCCTTAATTTTTTTCCCTTTCTTTTCTAAGCGAAGGATAATTTGATTTAGTCGTTGGTGCATCCAACAAATCTCCTGGAGCCCCTGCTGTGCAACATTCTTTGGCGAGGGGGCTGGGTGCGTCTTGAGGAAGGACACAGAACAGATTCCTGCTTTCATGGAGTTTCCCTTCAAGTAGAGGGAGCAGTACTTGTCCCTATGATGAGCAGCATGGGTTAGGGAAATCTTACACCGCTCATGCCTTGGGGGTGGGAGTGGGGTGGGGGGGGAGACCACTTAATCGGATCAGGAAAGGCTTCAGACATAGGATCTAGGAGTTGAGAATGATCACATACAAAGGGCTTGCGGGGAAAACTGTCCACATAGAAGCAGTACTGAGGACCAAGCCCCAGAGCTGGGAATATAGAGCCTGGTATGGGAGGGAAAGAGCAGCATGGCTGGCTGGGGCCGGAGGGGATGGAGCCGGATGGGAGGGGAGGGCACGGGAGAGGCTGGAGGTATAAGCCGAGGAGAGTGCAGAGGGCTGAGTCCTATTCTCAGACTGATGGCAGAGCCCTGGAAGAGAGTCACTTCTGAGGCAGGGCAGCTGCTGGAGACCAGTTGCAAAGCTCCAAGTATTTCTTGGGGAGTAGACTTCCTTGGGAGAGAGGGTAAAGCCCTGGTCCCCTTGGTAGAGACCACACTGGAGACAGACTCAGCTGGTCCTGGCCTCAGTGACTCAGGAACTCTTGATGAGGGCCCAGCAGTCCTATTAGAACGAGCCTTCCGGGGGATTCTGATGAGGACTTGAGTCTGGATATTGGTGCAGCAAAGGACTTTCCGGTTCTCCAGACTCATTGTTGGCAGCCTACAGAAGACGGGACCCAGGAAAGGCGTGCAGCTAAGGGGTCATCCAGGGTAACAAGAACTTGGGTCCTTGCACCCTATTCTAGCACTCTTTCCTCATGGGTTTATGGAGCTAAAGAATAAACAAAACCCACTTTGGTTTTCTGGGGGGATATTTCTAATGGAGGAGGTGGTTGGATTTTTAAGAAGGAGTAGTGCTGTGGTCTCTGAACAGAGGCTGCCTCGTTTCTCTTGTTCCTATTTTCTCAGACCAGTTAGAAAAGCAATTTCAGGGTGAATAACCCTTCTCCTTCCTCCCTGTCAGTGGTAGAAAAACAAGTGTTTTGTATTAAGTTACACCATTGAGACACCTAGCAGAGGGTAATAATATTCTTTTATTTCTGAATTACTCAATATATTTGGCCTTGTTTTTGGTCTGGAAGCCCTGTTACGCCCAGGTTATGTTTTTAAAGTCATTGGAGAAACAAGATTGTTTCGGGGCCCGGTGTTTGTGCTTGCTCATGTGTATGTTGACCAGGAGTGCCTTTGGAGAATCTTCCTTTGGGGAATCTTCTCATTCTCCATCTAGTCCTGTCTGCCTGGCTAAGGCCTGCTTGCCTTTAGTGTCTTCAGCTTATAGGTCATTTTTGCCCTGAAGGCTTTTCTGACCTCCTGTGCTTAGGTCTGATTTGTATGCTAAGTTATTCCCACGCACTTACATTGGCTTCCTAGCTGACTGCGGGCCTCTTGGAAATGGAGACCTTCCCGATCTCCATTCCAGACTATGTTACAGCCTCAAGCACAGCGTTTGGCCCATTGAAAGTCCTGAAAAAGTAACTGTCAAGTGAACGCTTTCCCTCGTCACTGATAATTACCTGTGACTGTTTATTAACAACAGATTTTTGGGAGGCAAGGTGGTGGGTCTTTTCTAAGAGAAGGTCATCCATGTAAGGCATGGTCGGATGGGATCAAGATGGGAGACGTGGAGACAAAGCCAACACTAAGTATGTATTTACAGTCAACTCTAAGGAGGGCTGCAACAAAGTGTGAACTGTCCCAGTCAGGATGTGTGACGCTGGCTTCCATGTCTAACAACACACAGATTTGGTGGCTTAAAGGTGTGCCTTGTACTCCTTTCCTGTCTGTGCCTGGTCTCTGCCTCCGCCATCTTGTGCCTGCTACAGGGACCAAGGAAGGGCCTCACAGTCTTGGAGGCAGAGGAACAGGGAGCGCCAGTGATGATTTGAATGCGTGTACGTGGGTAACGCCTTGCTTCTGGTCACATCCCTTTGACCAGAAATCAGTCTGGGCCAGGGAAATTGGACAGTGGGATCTGTCCGTGTTCCCAGGAAGAAGAAAATGAAATGGAATTAGTTATCGTGTAGTTGTCCCCGACAGCAGCTTACTTTGGTTTTAGCCTCTGGGTTTGATCAAAAGGAAGCATAGCACCTTCTGTTCTTGTAACCTGCTCATCGATAAATACCCTTCTTCTCCCAGACGCTGAGAAGTGCGATAGCCCTCAGAGGCCCTTCATTTTTGTATGTCATGAGGAGAATATTTCTCATTTGTTTGATTTGATTTTATTTTTTAAAAGAGTTTATTTATGGGGCGCCTGGGTGGCTCAGTGGATTGAGCCGCTGCCTTCGGCTCAGGTCTTGATCTCAGGGTCCTGGGATCGAGTCCCGTGTCGGGCTCTCTGCTCAGTGGGGAGCCTGCTTCCCTCTCTCTCTCTCTCTGGCTGCCTCTCTGTCTGCTTGTGATTTCTCTCTGTCAAATAAATAAATCTTTAAAAAAAAAAAGAGTTTATTTATTTTTGACAGACAGAGATCACAAGTAGGCAGAGAGGCAGGCAGAGAGAGAGGAGGAAGTAGACTCCCCGCTGAGCAGAGAGCCCGATATAGGACTCGATCCCAGGACCCTGAGCCGAAGGAAGAGGCTTAACCCACTGAGCCACCCAGGTGCCCCAATGTCTTTAATTGAAGTCTCAGCTAAGAGCCCATCTTCCTTTGGGGTTGGGCAGGGCGATTTGTTGACGAGCTGCACTGTAGCATGCGTTCCCTCCACCATCAGGTGAAATCTTCGACCCCAAGTGGCAAAGTAGTCTGATGACACACAGTTGGCTTTTGTATGGCAGAGCCTGTCCGTGACCTGTGATTGACCCTAGTTTTCTCTTCTACCCCTGGAGGTAATAGATTTGGAGAGAAGAGTTCACCTATGGTAAGGACTAACTAAACCCTTCCTTCCTACTCACCATTTTAAAGCGCTTGCAGAGGACCCACGGGAAAAGTGTTAGGTGTTAACGAGAAAACTAAAGTTGCTTTTTATGACTTAAGTTTGTGTGTGTGTGTGTGTGTGTGTGTGTGTACTAATATCAGTTTTGTCCAGAGGATGATAGGGGAGTGATACAGTAAGTGAAGGAAAAAGATAATGAAGTGTTTACTTTATGATGCTCTTTTTTTTAAAAGATATGTTTCTTCTCCCATTGTCTTGCTGACCATGGTGGTTCTCCGAAAAAGAGCTGAAATCATTCCTGTCCTCAGTCTCCCCTCCTGCCATGCTTCCAGCTTAGTGAGAATCTTGGTTGGACCAGCAGAGAGATCTGCCACAGCTGGATTTTGAGGGCTTGTAAGGGCCAAGGGAAGGTTTTTCATTTTTACCCTTAGAGTACAGGGGAGCCATTGAAAGGGTCCAGGCAGGGAGTGTGTGCTGGGTAGATAGGCATGCACATATTGTGTGTGTGTGTGTGTGTGTGTGTGTGTGTGTCTTTCTCTCTGAGAGAGAGATGGATGGAGAGAAGGAAAACAGTGAATGATGATCCCATTTGCCATGTGTTTTTTGGCTGTTGGGAGAGAGCCTCCACAGGAGAGTGAGTGTGAAGACAGCATGGCGCTCTTCTCCCAGCTGACATGAGAGAGAGGTCTCCTCCCTCTTTGTGCACAGAAGTTACTTGTCAATCAGGAGCTTACATCCCAGCTTCAAAGCAGGCAGGGCTTTGGGGGTAAATATTTATGAAATGCCAAGCTTTGTGATCAAGATGTATTTTGTTTTTAATGAGCAAATGACTCAGAATTATTTTAAGTTATTAAAAGACAAATTATTGTGTGCCATCATGGAAAAAGGAGAGGGGATAAAGTATAATTTTGTAGCAAGCAATTTATTGACAGCTATAATCCAGAAGCACTCAACCTCTTTAAACAAAATAATTTATATTTTTTAAAGGCTTGAAGTATAAAAATTGAATTTATTTGTGGAATCCCATTGGAAAGACTTGTAAAAAAAAAGTAAGGTGGTCTATTCACTTGGCTCAAAGAATGTTAATTGATTGTGTAAGATCCTGTAAACACCGTGGTTGGGACGTGAGAGGTAGCACAGATGTCTCCTCTCAAGATGTTTCTGGTCTAAAAACAAGGCAGTCAGAAGCCATTGATAAATGAGTATAAATGTACAACAAATTTCTTTTTCTTTTTGAAGTTCAGATAACTCTTAGATTGTGTAACCAATATTTTAGATATTACTTGTTTTAGAATATTGAATGTACACAGATTCTGAAGGAAAATATCACCTAGTCCCATTTCCTCCAGGGCAAAACTGCTAATTTTACTATTTTTTCCTGTTCATTATTGACACGCATTTTCATGCAGTTGAGAGTCTAGTGTAGATATAATTTTTGTGTCTTGTTTATTTCATGTAACATTCTAACAAGCATGTGCACCTATTTTCCTGTTCCTAGTATCGTTTTTAATGACTCTGAAATATTCCTTTGTCAGACTGGACTATCATTTACCTGCTCTTGTTCTGTAGTGATTGACATTGAGGTAAAACAGAGTCATAAAATTTTTCCATTTTACATCTGAAACCATTTTGTATACTTAACTGTTGAAATAACATTAATGGGGAACTGAGATTTTTTTAAAAAAAAGCATCTCAGTGTGTGTCTCTGAATTGTGTCATGCAAAAAAAAAAAAAAAGAGGTGAACTAAAACCTTGTTACAACTTTATATTCTTAAGAATAATAAGGGAATGCATTTGACACATTATCTCTGGCATTTTCTATTATTGGACACATAGCTCCCTGAAATTGGTTAACAAAAGTACATCCTCCAAAACCAGGAAACCTTTTTGATTCTAATTTGGGTTGTCTTCATGCCTAATTTGGAAACTTTTAGAGGTTGTCATTTTTTGCTTCTAGCACTCATTCTCCTAGCAACATTTAGAGCCTCCATGTTATTTATTTTGCTTTCTTTTAGGAAGTCCTTAATAGAAGGTCCCTTTAAAGTAAGTTGCCCACATTAGCTTAATGCAGAGACTGGACAGTGCTAGCTGAACAAAACCATCAGCTTTCTCTTCTTGTTACAAAAGTGCTTGCATTCTGTTCAGACGGCGTGGGATGCCTATAAGTGCTTTGTATGGGCAATGAGCCCATGAGTCAGGCAATACATGACTTAGGGAAAGAATGGGACAGTGGGGTTAGAACTCATATGGAAACTGAGTGCTGCCATCTATCTATTTATCTCTTGAACCTTGGGCAAAGAAGAGGATGTTCTCTCTCTCCTGAACATCAGTAATCCTGGGTGGCCATTAGATATCCTGGGTGAAAGTGCTAACTTTCTCATTTTTTCCCCGTTATTTTACATAGGAGAAATAATAATGTTATGTGTCAACATGTAACCCTGCAAGCCAGTCAGCTTTCTAGAACGGAAGTTGGCAAGATGTGGTCATCTGGCCCCCTACATGCTTTTGTAAATAAAGTTTTATCTGGACAAGATACCCATTAGTTTACTTATTGCCCATGGTTACTTTCTTCCTACAAGGGCATGGTTGACTAGTTGTAATAGACAACTTACAGCAACACGGTTTAAAATATTCATTGTCTGGCCATTTATGAAAAAGTTGGTCTATCCTTATTCTAAAGTATGACTAAAGTATAGCAAAGTGCCTTACAGGTATAGTTAACTACTATCACAGTAAGAATGTAAAAATACGTAAAATGTTCATTACTAAACAATTAATATTTTCTCAGCATAGCAGTATGTTTTGTGTGTTTTTTTTTTTAATCACCAGGAATATCTGAGACACATCCCCTTTGTTGCTTGCTTTTCAAAACCTCTACGGAAGTTTCTGACATTTTGCCAATTGTATTGTAACTTGACACTTTCCTCTCATATATTTTATTAAAAGTGTTCTATTTAATTTTGGAGAGTGTCATAGAATTTTTTCTTTTATAAGCTAGAGCCGCAAATGTTTGCTTTAGAAATAAGAATTTTCTATAAGATTTAGATATTAAAAGGTAAGAGGCATTCAATTAGGGAAATGTCAGCTGAGTATACATTTGCACTACTTGCTTATACTGCATTTCTTGCAGGCTTAGTGTTTTCATCCATCAAATGGGAATCAGACCTCCCCTCAGGGCTGTAAAGATCTTAAGTAACGAAAGCTACACCTGATGCATTTTCTATCCCTAGCTTAATTAGAGGAGCAAATAAGCACAGGTAGGATTTCCCCAAATTTACAGTGCTTCTGTTTAGGTCTGGTGGCCTGGAGATTCAAGGATAACTTTGGGAGAATTTAGAAAGATCTAATTAGGGAGAAATTAGAAAGATCTCTTTATTCAATTAAGAGATATTGGAGGTTACAGCAAACAGAACTGAATGTCAGAGCCTTAACCAGGTACAGTTTTATTTCTTAGGAAGCTCAGCCTTGTTGAGGACCAGGGCTGGTGGCTCTCACACTCATTGTGTTTCACGGACCTTGGCATATTCCAGATTCCCTGAGTCCACCATCCGCAGGAGCAGGGAGCTCTCCACTGGACGTCAAGGGAAGAGAGAGGACATTTGTGGTGTTCAGGAAGCTTCAGGGTCAGAATGAAAGGATCATTCCCACTTCTGTTCTATTTCACCAGAACTCGGGCATAAGGCCCTGCCTAATGGTGAGGGGAGCTGG
Organism: Mustela putorius furo; assembly: GCF_011764305.1. Classification (NCBI taxonomy): domain Eukaryota; kingdom Metazoa; phylum Chordata; class Mammalia; order Carnivora; family Mustelidae; genus Mustela; species Mustela putorius. Next base: position 2,627,385 of record NW_025421280.1, read on the forward strand.
GAAGTACTATCCCATCTCTGCATCTAGAAAGGAGAAAGTAATTTGATGGGCATCTGGATGGTCTCTGCCACACACCGACCCTATCTTTTTAGCTTATTATGGAGGATGAATGCTTACTGTAAATAAACTGTACAAATACCAATAATCCGAGAACCTGTAACGGGTACCCATGGAAAGAGCATCATTTGGAAAGAGTCATGCTCATTTGAGAGAATTAATCTGTAAACTTGTCAAAAGTACTTTAAAAAATTAGCCTGGGATCTGATCTACTTCCTACATGTTACATGCCATTTATGTAATTTTGGCATTCTAAAATTGCAAATTTATTCTAAGTTTAGAAAGGCATACTTAAGAAATGTTACTTGTGATGACTTTTTCATTCCCAAAGTGATCTACAGTGGACTCCTACTTCCTTTGCTATTCTGTAAAATCAGAAGTCATACTCCATATTGAGTTGAATTGCTTATGATGCTGGAGAGAACTTTTGTTGAAATACTACCACTGTTACTTAATTCAAAGTGTACATTTTACAATGAACCACATCAGGAGTGTTTTCAATTTTTCAGTACCTCTAGTAGATGTAAGCGTACCTTTTTTTAAAGTTACTCATTTTAAATTATGATTATATGAATATTTTAGGATTATAATCACCATAAAATGAAGGACAGAATTTATCATACCAAAATAGAAATTTAATTTAAAGTAGAAAGAACTTGATTGCAAGGTTTAGTAGACTAGAAATATGATGTATAAGAGGATATTGAAGAACACTTTTGGAAAAAACCCTCAGTAGTAGGGTTTTACAATAGATTTAGGAAAAAAAAATAGGTTACATTTAGTGATGTTTGTGAAGATCATATTTGAGGTAGTTTCACAAGGATCCAACTTTTCTTATGTTGAATAAAGCACATTAAAGCAAAGGAACGTTTTGGCCATTCCATGGAGAAATAACTTAAAAAAAAACTGTCCAGTATTCTAAACTTAGTGAAATTTCTTTGAGATAGTAGTTTCTCTCATCCATACTGTGATCCAGTGGCCTTGGGTCACAAATCAAGATTGTACATGGACATACGTGATTAAAAATATTTCTTTTAGTTTTCTTGCTACTTCTGGCATTTCCTGTTACCTGTCACTTTGTCCTTGACGGTATTTGAGGCAGAAAGCAAGTTGAGTAGACACGGCTAGTTTTCTAATCAGCTGTTCCTTATTTTTTCCCCAGCGCTTCTTTGTTTTATTAGAGTTCAAATTTACTATTCATGAGACACACTTTATCGGTGACCATATCAGACAAATGGAAGCTAAGCGCTGGTTAGTATGTTGAAAATAAACACACGGGTTCTCATTAATGTCGCTGTCTGAATAATTAGTCGAGCGTCGTGCACTGAGCAGCAGCGAAAGCAAGCTGCTTCTCACTGGAACGACAGGCTGACAGCCACGTCTTAGAGTATGGTCATTAGTGTGCCCCACCATCAATGTCATGTTCCTGTGTCAAATTAGTTAGTGTCCCCTTAGGAGAGAAACCGGACCTACAAATTACCCTCCCGCATCCCTGGAACCGGTGTTTGCGAAACCTGCGATCAAGTGTGAGCAAATTATTAACACGGCTCATAAATTAACTAGTTTACAGGCTTATAACATTTTACAAGTAGATAATAAAGGGGAGAAAAGTTTTCCAATTGCTCTGCCCTGATGTTAGGGCTGTGATCTGCCGACTTTTCCTTGAGGAGCCCACGGCTGATTTTTTTTTTTTTTAAGAGGAGCAAACACATGGAGTGTCAGAACAAATGTTTGGAAAATGTAGACTTTCAAAGGAAGCAAGTGTAAACCCATTGAAAACAATATAATTAACTTCGTTATCTCATTGCTCTGATAAGTCGGTGACAATGGCCCTCTTTCTTGTGGCAGTTGCCCATTAATGAGTTCACCAATTAAGTTTGAACGATTACAGCCTTTGCCAACTGAAATTATCTTTAAAAATATTTTTGATTCATTCTTAGCCTCCTCATAAGCTGCCTTGTTGCGGAGGGATGATGCTAGCGCAGCGTGTTCAACTTGTAGAAGAAGGAAGGTTCTCGAGCCTTAGTATATTTGGCAAACGCTTTACACTCTGCGCAGACGACTCATACCTAGAAAACATAATGTGGACCAATCTGGCCTGAGTTCCTCTCTTATCAAGAAGAGGCACTCCCTGGGAGCGCCACCCCTGAACTCTCTTCTGAGCTCTGGGAGACAGACAACCCACATAGTTTCCGGAGATACGACGTGACTATTCAAATCATAAAACTTCATACATCTTCTTTTCAGTTTCAACTTCTCTGATTAGATTCAGAAGACGCGTCGTTCGTGGATTTTTGCCCTAGTTCACTGTTGAGGGAGACCAGCACACGTGCGCCCCAGAGGGCTCAGGCTTGCTACTCATTCTGGGGTTCCATTTCCCCGTGTCACAGAGACCCTCCTGTCCTCGGCGGACGTGCATGGGTGACATTATCACCCCCAGGATCTAGGCAGAAAAGGCCTGGCCTGCAAAACCTTGCTACTGACTGCTAGTCACAAAATCTTTCTGAAACTGCTCGAGGAGGAGTTGACTTACCTGTCAGCAATTTCATCTTACGTGGAATTGGACTTGGTTGGTATTCTACTAAGAACCCAACCGCGCTGCGAAAGCTCGCAGCCCGCACCCGTGTGCCCATCTGCGGGCTGCCTGCTTCCGTAAGACGGGTGCAACCCAGCCTCCTCCCGTATTTGAAATGCATCTGGAAAGAGAGCTTGGGACTGTGGCAAGGGAGATTCTGGGGTTTGGCTAGCAGGAGAGATCACTTGTCCTTTCTTCTTCTTCTTCTTCTTCTTTTTTTTTTTTTTTTAGAAAGGGTGCTTATATGCAGGTGCACGTGTACACATGTGCATGTGTGTGCACATACATGTGTTCCCTCTTGTCATTTCTACTGGATGTACTGGGAGAGACTAAAAGAATACAACCCAAAGCGAAATCCTTGCTGGGACTCAGGAATCATCTTGCCCTTCCTTTTCATACAGTGTTGTCTAACGCAGGGTGTGAACTAATGAAATGCTGACTCTATGAGGGAAGAGGCAAAAGAGATGCTTGGCTATGTGATGGCACGTTGAATGTCAAAGTCATGGGTCCACAAGGAAGACCTGGGACTCCTGTGAATGCCTTGCTTCTGAAGTTTCGCCATTGGCCTCTCTCATTAACCTCTTCTCTTCTCTGTGCTTTCAGTGTCCCTCCGTGTGTTGCAGTCCTGTGGCATCATGCGTGCCTCCAACCAGTGACCCCCAGGCTTTTTATGGCTGTGAGACACGATAAAAGTTCAGGGTAAGTGGCAAACAAACACGAGTACTATGTCCCACTTGAAAACCGCGACCCACCTTTGCAGTTGACCCCGCAGCCCATTTAATAATTCCTCAGAAGGTAGTGGAATGCCTCATTACGGAGCAGGACTTCCAAAGCCAGCGGGAACAGGTGTATCGTCCTCTACACTAGCTTCATGGCTTTCAAGAATAGGATCTATAGCTGAGATCATGATCTAACGCAGGGTCTGCATTAGATTATTTTGTCTTTGAAACAGCCAGATGGTACGTATTGTCAGGTTCCTGGGCCGTAGAGTTGCGGGTGCGACTTTGTGGTCAACTCTGCTGATGTAGCACAAAATCAGCCAGCGACAATATGTAAACAAATGGGTGTGACTGGTCCAATGAAACTACAAAAAACAGTCAGTGGGCCATATTTGGCCTGGAGGCCATAGTTGGCTGACCCTTAAGCTAAGCATCAAAGAGGGTAAAGAGGATAAAGAAGGTATCTCACTGGGTAGCAGTCTCTCTGATCTCGAGCAAACCATTTATCAAGAAGAAACGAGCATTAAAAAAAAAAAAAAAATCCCTGCCCTGACTACCACGCAGGGTGTAGTTTTAAGGATGAAACAGGATATAATGTATACGAAAGCACTTTGAAAATTTCGAAACTCCTTACAAATGTAATAGATGGCTCTCTACACTCATTCTGGTTCACCTCGTGGAGTCTGCCTTCTTCACCCTTTTAATCATATTGGGCTTTCATGAGCTAAATGAGTGTTGGGGGGAAGCTCTTTTATTTTCTAAGTAATGTGGTTTTTTTGTAGGTTCCTTCCACTTTGCAGTTGATGGACAAGCTGTTGAAATGTCTCCTTAGTATCAAATATGATGAAGGGATATATGGGTAGATTATGGCAGGGTAAAGATCAAATGCCAATGAAGAATGATTAAATTTCCTTTAATCATCAGATTCTGAAAGTGTTTTTAAGATCTTCCACCTTTAATATAGTCCTTAATAAATAATAATGCTTTGGATGTCTACAAGTATGTTTGAATTTCACAAGTGTTGCATGTCAAAACATAGAGACAGGTTCAGCAAATATGCTTCCTGGGCTGGTGGTAGTAATTAAGAAGGGAAGTCATACTTAAACAAACAGCATGGTGAATAGAGGAGTAATGAGAATCCCAATTCATGAGTTTCCTGATTTTTTTTTCTTTCAGAAAAAAATAAGATAGTCTTCAGACATGTTTTCATATTGTGATATAATTTAAGAATTGTTTTCTAGTAACAGATGCAACTGTTCAAGTTTTTAAAAAATGAGTTGCATATTCTCTCTGCTCAAAGGTGTTTGGGGGAGAGCAGTTTGTGCTTTCCGTCTTTTTGCTCTGCCCGCCTGTTCAAATGCTGTTCTGTTTTCAAGGTCACATTATGGCTGCTGGCTCTCCAGCCATTGCCTCTTCATCCTGAAGAAAGAGGCAGGAGTGTAAGGAGCAAAAAGAGTAGTCCTCCCAGCTGAGGCCGACCTCTTTAAAGAATTTTCCCTGTGATCTTAATGACTTCTACCTACTTATGTCCTTTTAGTAATCCCTAACATAAGAGCATCTTGGAAGTGTATCCTCAGACTTGAGAAATTTGATGTCCAGATAAATTCCACATTCTAGTAGTAAGGAAGAAAAAGTAAATGGTTCCGGAGCTGCAGTTATAATTACTTACACAAAATTATGATATGAATTTTTCTTACACGTTTTCAGTGAATGTCTTCTGTCTTCCATTGACTTGTGTGTATAATCTCTAATTTGAATTTCACGTGTTTGAATTTCAGTTTCTTTGATTTTTTCAGTGGGGATACATAGCTCAGTAAATATTTTAGGACCATGGTATTCCTACTGAAAGCGCCGTGGCAAATCTGAGGAACACATTTCTTTTCCAAGAGAGCTAGCAACCAAAATTTAAGCTCGAGAATTTTCTAATGAATTTTCTGTCCTTTGCATACAAGCTTTTGTGAAAGCTTGAGTACCAGCCTGAGGTCCTCGCAGCCTTATATACCCAATTCTTTTCATGCCAGTATGTGCAGGGGACGTTGCTGATGGCTTTGCATTGTCCCCCAAAGACTGGACAACACTATCTACCCTGCATTTCTGTGGCTTGTCGACCCCTGCATCTCCACTGAAAACTTAAGCTTGGGTATTGGGGAACACAAGACCCCTGCCCAATTTTTCTAATTCAGATTGGCCTCATGTTACTCTTGTGACAATTTCCATCTCATTGTAGGAGTAGAATGAGATTCCCTGTGCTTCATTCCCTGTGCCTGCACCAGCCTATGATAGATGCTCGCTGGTCATGGTACTTGCTGCATCCACAGACGTTACCGAATGCCTGCCATGGATACAGGGCAGCCGTGTGCTTAAGAATGTCTGCTTGGAAGTTACATCAGTTGAGAATCAGGTTCTACCTTTTCCACTTACTGGCTGAGTGACATTGGGCAAGTTACTTAACCTCTCCGGGCCACTGTCTCCTCGTCTGGGAGCCGGGGATACAAACAGAAGCTAGCTCCCTGTGAAACGTTAGTGAGGTGATGCTTACGAAGAATTTAGGCCAGCTTCCGGGGGGTGATAGAACGCCACTATGCTGCACAGCCCAGGTGATGCGCTGCAAATCCCGGTCTTAGAGGAGTTTTTACTGTCCTGTGGCTGGTTCATTGGTCGCTGTCTCACGCGGAGACAAGCTGTATTTCACAGTCCGTTGCTTCCAACCCAGGATTCTCTTCCAAGTTCAAGTAGAGCCTTGGGAGGCGGCTTTGATGCCCGTCTTCAAGGACGCTGTGGCCATGTGTTCTGCTCGACGGCCCTGCTAACTGAACTTAGATCTCTGGGTCCCTTTTTGACCATTTTCCCTGAGAGGTGTGCAGTTCTTTTTGTGTTCCCCCTTTTTTTTTTTTTTTTTTTTTTTTTTTTTTTTTTTTTTTTTACTTACGCAGACAGTGGGCCTGCCTCGCAAGCAGAATTCACTAACGGCTTTCAAGTTGGTATTGCTGATGATAATCTGAAACTCTGTAGGGTTTCGCTCATGCAGGCTGATGCTCCGTGATGTCGATCTCGCCTGCCTCGTCCCGGGCCCCGCGTCTGTGCTGAGTCTGCACGGAGGCCCCTGTCTCCCCCACCCATCTTCTTGGTAACAGCCTTCTGAGCGCAGTGTCATCTGCTCACAGAAGCTGCTGTGTGACTGTGTCAGAGATGGCGGCTATGTCCGCAGATGGCCCCATGGGCCGTGTGTCCGGAAGACTGGTGGGTGGTGGCAGCGACTGGATGATGGCCATTTGTTGAGTGGCGGATGACTCTCTGGAAATCGTGTCTCGAAGATGTTCAGGAGACTCTTGGAAGCTTTGGGCTTTTGCTGCAGATGGTTTCAGACATTCAGTTGAGACACCACTGTCATGTTCAGAGTCCATATAATCTCTGTCGCCCCTGAGCCATGGTGTTCTCCACCCAGAACGATTTTTGTGGTTCACAGGCTCACTCCCTCCTTTTTTCTTGCTCAGTTCAAATATCAACTTCTTAGATGGGTCTTCCCTGAACACCCTCACTACAGATTTCCCTCCCTGCCCCCCAGCTGTCCTCCATCCAAGCCTCTTGTTCATTCTGAATGTACCTGTTTTCCAGGTAATGTACACGGGGCACGTCTGTGGGAGTCGGGGTGACTCCTCTCCGCTGACAGTGGCCAGTGGATGTAGGTGTGTTTGCAGTGCATTCGTGGTGGAAGTAGAGTCCGTTTGGGGATTTCCCTGTGAATTTCTCTATTTTCATGATCCCTGAGAGGACTGCATCTGGGTGAGTGGGGAAGAGAAGAAATAAAACCACACATATCACCTTTATTGTAGGAACAGAACACTGCCCCTGGGCTTTCTCTGGAAAGTTCTCACCCTGTACTAAACACATCTTTGCTTACTCTTTGTGTCCCATCCAGAAAGGGCCATGCATCATCTTCTCCATGAAGACAGAATCATTTGCCATTTGGGCCAAAAGTGTATTGTGGGTGGTACAGGTTAATTAAGAACCTTGGATTCCAAGATCCAATCCCAGCACTCTCGTGCACTGGCTCTTTGTCCTTGGACAAATTATGTTCTCCTCCTCTTCCTGGGCTTTTCTTTATTTGAGCTGCAGGTAGTAGCATCATCTCGCTTGTAGTTATTATTGCAAGGATTAAATGAGATGATACCAATACAGTGCTTTGCCCAGAGTCTGGACAGGATAATGATGCTGTTGGTTTAGAAAGAATGACAAAGGGTTTTGGGAGGTACACTGACAAACTTCTTGTACTTTCTTGCACTATTTTTTTTTTTTAATTGGCAAAGATGTTGAAGAGCCTTGATTCCCTCTTAATTTGCTCATGTTTCATGCACTGAATTAATTTTTAAAAAGTACAAAATGAGCACAAGTAGGATGATTTGTTTTATATTCGTTGTTGACGTGTTGACTCTTGGATAAACGTTTATGACCAGTTTCGGATGATGCAAATTATAAACCTAAAATGCTGGGAGGGTTGTGTTTGGTGTATGACCCACATCCACAAAATCTAAGAAATTCAGAGTTCAGGGGAAGCTGGGTGGTCCAGTAAGGTAAGCTTTTGACACTTGATTTTGGCTCAGTTCACGATCTCAGGGAGCCCCACGTGGGGCTCTGTGCTGGGCATGGAGCCTTGCTTAAGATTCTCTCCCCCTCCCTCTCCCTGCCGTATCCCACACCCCAAGAAAGGTCACCTTAAAAAAAAAAATTTGGAGTTCAGGGGGCTCCACTGTCCTAACGTCCCGGTTGGAGATATGTTTTATCTGTAAGTTAATCAGAGCTGGTTTGAGCTCGTGCCTCATGATAGACTATGTCTTAAATCACCTGTAAATCCTAATATTTAAAAAAGTATACACTTGGTGCATCTGTCCTGAAAATTCACAGGCTTCTTTTTTGAAAGAAAACTCCAGTCTATGTAGATTGAAAGGAGTTGGATATAAATATCCTTCATTTTTAGCCCTGATTTCTTCTACCTACTTAAGGAAGATGGTCTGTTGTTGTTCCGTTGTTTCAGTGCATGCGTGTTGACATGTGGTGGTCCTTGTTCATTTGTTGCATGAAAGCCGAAGCACGTCTCTGTATCCCATAACAATTTGGTGGCAAAAGATGAAATATATCCCGTCACTTCCTCTTATTTACATGATTTATGGAATGGCTAGGGTTATTGAAGAAATTAAAAGAGCCATTAATTTTATTAACTCTAATGTAGACCCTCTCAACTTCTACATAAAAGAACATGATTAAAATTCAGTTTTAGGCATCCAGGTGGGTTCCTGATACTCTCTTTTAGTAAAGGAAAAGCTCGAATTCAGTTTCACTTGAGGCTCAGGATTTCAGGAAAAACTTTGATCCAGGCACATGACAGCTTTCAGAGTGGTTTTCTTACATCTCCCAAAACATGGAACAGCCCTGTGTCCAAATATCATTTCAGAAACTAAAACAATAATCACGAAAGGGGAAACCGATCCGTGTAAGGCGAGATGTGATTTGCGCCGTTGACACAGAAGGCTTGGCAGCGTGGCTCAGCTCTCACGCCTCTCTCTTCTTAATTCCCGGGTGCCTGCGTATCAGCGGGAGAGATTAGGGGCTTTCTGAGGGCTTTTTCTCTACTGTTTTGAACTGTTGCCGCCTGTCTGGGTGTGGTCTGGGGTGGCAGTCCCTCTGTGCCAGATGGGTCCGCTTATGATGGGTCGCGAGTTGAACGTCTCACTGCCAACTCTTAGAGCCCATCAACAAACCTTTCTCGCAGGACGTTCTCACCCAGAGAGGCCGGGTCTCACCTTTGTCCATATCTATCCCAAATCATTCATTAACGGTGACAAAACTCCATTCATCCAGTCCTGCTTCTTTCACGAGGCAGTTCCCTGAAATTCTGCTTCCGGAGTAAACCACGCTGAGGACTTCTCAGCTTTATGGACATACCTACCCCTGGGAGAACTTGTACTTGGTGCTAGCCCCTGTCCCTGCTTGCGGAGCCTCCTCTCTCTCCCTAAGAAAGGAATGAGAGGTAAAAGGAGAATCTTCAAACCTCAAGCAGAACCTCATCTTGAGAAATGTCAATGAACAGCAGTTGTTTGAGAGAGTAACGCTAGTTTCTGAGAAATCGGCTCTATCCTAGGTGCGTGTACTGAGACTTTACACAGTGCCACCCGTGGTTCCGAGCATGTGCGTAGTAATTCACACAAACTCTACGAGAGGGTTTCGGTTTTAAAAATCTGTTCTACAGCTGAGATAACAGAGGCATGGTGAGGTTAAGTGACTCGTGACTCAGACGTCTTTACTTACAAGAAAGCGAGCTAGAACTTGAACCCAGGCACTGTCCCTCTGCTGCCGTGACTCTTTGCCCCCGCACGCTATTGCCCCGCACAGGCCCTCCCTGTGCAGACCTTTCCTAGGGCCTTGGTGGGTAGGCACGGCTGTATGTCAGCGTGCGTTCTCCACTCCAGTATTGCTGCTACACACCATGTTGAGCCTTCATACGTCACTGCCACCTCACAGGCCCTGTTTGAGCTCAGTAGACTTCTGCAAATGCTTTCTTTCTTTTTCGCTGGTACAAGAGCAATGGGAAATGAAAGTATGTCCCAATCTGATTAGGAACAAGGACAACCACTTAATTGGCATTCTTCTAGCTCTAGTTGGATGTGCCTGTTAAGGTATTTTCTCTAGATCTTTGAGTCATTTTTCTCTGGTACATTATTCTAATTAACCTCATCTCTGTAGCCCTCGTTTTATTTCTTATTAGCCTCTGACCACCAACAATTGATTTGTTCCGCTCAATCACCTGTGTGAAAAAGTGTGGCAAGCCAGAGGGTCTCCTTCCCAAAGCAGCAGGCCTGGTACCCAGGGTGTTTTCCCAGCAAGCAGTTCAGAATGTCCATCTCGTTTGTTCTTGGGATAGAGTCACCCTGAGGGCTTTTTGTTTACAAGGGTGAAGCTCTGGGACTCTTAGAGGGAACACTGGCGAACAATGCTGGAAGGTCTTCAGTTACTTGGGCGGTAGAATTACATGTTTCTAGGCTGTATGGCAAGGATTTAGACCTTCAAAAAGAAAAAATGGTAGAGTTTTAAAAACATACAGTAAAATATTAGGCTTGAAAAAATATGTAAAAGTCAGTTACAAGGGACCACAAATAAAAAAGCATTTTTACTTAAGGAGTTGGAGGTATCAGTGTCTCCTTTTTAACACTACCAGTGGGTCATTTTCAGTGTGTCTGTGTCTTAAAATACGGAGTGTTCTCCCCCCTGTCCCCCCCCCCCATTTATTAGGTCTCTCTGGTTACTTTTGAGGAGCATAGGGATGAAGAAGATTTAATTGGCTTTGATGCTGAAAGGTCAGATGATACAACTAGCTTCTGGAACATCTGGACCGAGGAGTTCAGATCTTGCTAGTTAGCCTCTCCGTCTCTTGGCTGTGCTGTGTTGTGTTGAATTCATTCGTGTAGGCGTTTACCAACTTGTGGCGTGATAACCATTCATGAGTCCATTTTCATAGCAACTCCAGCAGAAGGAAATCTCTTCTCGTGAGTTGTAGTAGCTGTCATAGAATTTGGATCTTCCTGGTTCTGTGACTGGTCCGGCGTGTGCCATGCACCCGTCCCTGCAGCCGTCTCTGGGGCTGGAGCCGGACGGGGTAGGCGGGAGATGTGAAGGTGTACTTGCCTTTGAGTGGGTCACATGCCTGTCTCAGGAATCACTACACAAGGTCATGGAAAGTGGGTGAAGAGGGTGCTTGTTTCGGAACAAGGGGGTGGAATTCTGGGAAGAGAGACTGTGCTTGTGTGTCCTATAAGGCACAGCGCTCAAGGCACAGTACACAACACGGTATTACAGGGTTGGAAGAAACCTTTAAATATTACCTAGCCTAGTTATGTGTGATTGAATGTCATGTGAAATTTTCCTCTTGAAGCTGTCTGCCCAATTAATTGGCCATCTCCAATGGCATTCGCCACCATGCAGGTAGGCATTGCCTCAGAAATACTACCATGCCTAGGGTTCCTTCATTGTTCTGCTCCTCCTGTCTGTCCTTCTGGTCAACCATCCAGGTACCATCTGTCTCTTTTGTAGGTCTGAAAGCAAGATCCTTGATTTCAATGTACTTTTATCGGTAAGATAGACAGAAAGGTCAATTATAAGACAGCGACAGAGGGGCTGCCCAAATACTTCTGGATTGTATGTGGCAGAGGAGGAGGAAACAGGAAGATTGGAAATCCTCCCAGAAACAGTAAGACCTCACTGGGTGCCCCACCATGAATAGGAGTTTCCACGTAGCCAAGGGAAAAATGGTCAGACTGGTGGATTTAGCATCTCTTCTAGGATTAAACCTTCTATATACACTTAGATTTGAGTTATCAAGGGAAATTGGCTGATACACTATCGAAGTCCAGTTAAACTACACATCCTTCAGGACATACTAATATGTTAGTGATACAGATGGCAAGCGGGTGACGCGGAAGATTTCTGTACAGGTCACCCTCGTGGCATCTTAGAAGTTACCCTGATCTCCTGTTTCCTCCTGAGTATGTAACAAATAAATGGCTAAAGCTTCTGTGGGTTAAAATTTTGAGAATTCTGGAATTCTTAATAACAATTCCCTAAGGCTTTTGAAAAGACTGGATATTATTCGTTTAGACATTCACTCTGCTGGGCACAAAATATCCTGAACCATGGTTTTCATATTTGTTAACTAAAGATAAAAATAGTACCTTGCGAAGAATTAGGATTCACATAGATAATAAACACCCTGGTCCCTATAGAACACTGAAAATGGTGTTGGCAGCTTGTAAACACTCACTAGTTGTTACCATGATTATGGGAAGATATTGATGATTTTCACCTCATAGGTTGTCAAATGCTTTTAAAGTAATTATATCACTAACTAATAACCAATTGATTTAAAAGTGTTTTTCTCTGTATACCTTATAATATTTTTTATTTGTGTGTTACTTATATTATAAAAATTAAGGATATTAAAGATGGTGAGATTTAGCAAAGAACTTTAACTCCACATGCTTTGACTGCTTCCCTGAATTAATAATTTTCATGTCCATCATATTTCTCCTTGGCCCACAATTCATCCCATATTTGGATCTTGGCAAATGATGACTTGGTTAATTAGGCAGTCTGTTAACTCTGATTACTAAGTTATAACAGATCAGTGTAGAAGCATCACTGTGCAATTTGGATTAAAAGGCTCTTCATTTTATCAAAACAAATTTACATTTATGGATAAGTATGTTGAAATGCATTAGGATAAAATGATGTACTTCGTAAGGAAAATTTTAAAGGGGTGAAGAATCATTTCCTTCTACGATGTTATTTTTTTGTTATGACATTCATCATATTATCTTTAACCAGGAATATACTTAAAAGCTTGGAGTTTTCTTTTAAAGCTTCAAAATGATAACGGATTTAATCCCTCTGTGATACAGATTTGATGGACGCAGCGAATTTTTGCCCGTGCATCTGTTAGTGTGAGGGTACATGCTTATCTTCCAGTTCTGACCACAATGGCCTCGGATACTGGACTTGGCTGTAGAAATGAGTCTTGACTGTGTTGGGTGGGGGGAATTAGTGGATCACATTAAGGCTCGCTCTCTTTCACAGCCAAAGGCATTGACAATTATTAAATAGGATTGGGCTTTTGTAGTCACTTTCCTTCCTCGCCTTCGGCTTCATCGTTGCTGAGCGCCGCTGGGGTATCAAACTCTTGTTTACTTTCTCCTGCTCTGCCTCCCTTCTTTCCTTTCTTAGCACATAATCCTTAGCCTCATGGAAAACGAGAAAAAGAACACGCTAATTTTCCGAATTCAGCAGGCTCTGAAATTTGTGTTAATTACCCTTCAAGATTCTGTCAGAGACCAGTAGCATTGGGAAGAGAGCATCTCACCCCTCACTCCCTCCCGGCTCTACACACGGAGCCTTGTTTGTGCGCGCACACTCGTGGACACAGGCACACACACGGCACTCAGTGCCTTGGCACGTAAGAGGCGTTTAATAGTTAGTTACGTGTTCAAGACTGATGGTTGGCAAAGTTGAAGCCCTGAAAGCCTCCTACCCCCTTGGCCCCTAAGCTGCTCTTCAAACTGGTCTTGCTCCAGCAGCGGGGACCCTGTCGATCAGTACAATCACTAGATAAAATGGAGCTGATAAATTTAATATTTATTTTTTCAGTAAGCTTCCTGAAGTCTGACCTTTAGGGATTTCTGTGCTCTGGTTCCATGGGAAGGAGAGAAAGCAAAGAGAGAAAATACTTTTGAGGTTCAGTGAACTTAGTATTTGTTGATTGGTCATACTGACATGACCAGAGGGTTAGAAATAGGAAACCTCATTAGTTCTTTAGCTTTATTCATTCCATGGTAGCGCTTTATGCAAAATTGCCTTTTCTAATTCTAGAAAACCTTGCTGATGTTGTAGGTAGAGAGGTTCGCTTAGCTCAGAATGGAAGTTGGTGTTTTATGAATTTGATTATGTTCTCTTAATTGGGAACATTTAATAATAACCATAGATGACTCTCCTTTTGTGGAAGGGCTTACGTCTGGTTGTTCAGAGGTAAAGTGATGTTTTGAGCTCGAATTTGACAGATTTGAGCGACAGTCAGCCTGAATAATTCAGTTTTCCACTAGCTTCCCTACCTCCCCATTCCTTCCAAAAGAACAAACCAAATAAGGAATTTTTAAAAACCGAAACCATTTTGGAGTATATGAATTCTTATACTCGCTTTCAAAAGAGATAGCTTGACAGAGAGATGTACTCTGGAACTTTTATGTGTGAAGCAAATCCATAAGAACATGAATTTGTATTTTTTTTTAAGTGGGATTTTACCTCCCTAAACGATATGTGTATGATAATCAGGTCTCGTCAATAGAGCAAGCGAGCCCACTGGGAAATAGCTGGCCAAGGAATGAGTTAAGGAGTGACGTTCACGTGTATTTTCAAGCATCCTCTGAGGCAGAAATTTCTTTCCCCACACCAGTGGTCCCCAGGAAGTAGAAATGGCAACATCGAGAAACGTTCTCGATGGCTTTTTTTTAATAAATAGGCCTGTGGGTGGAAGTGAGCAGACATATTGGACAGTTGGATACAGTTACCGTGTGGTTTTATTAATTACATTTATTCCTTTAAAATGACCTTGGACGAAAACAACCACCGTTTCTGTGGTCATGGTTAGCAGATGTTTACCGTAATTCTTTGCTCAGTGAAAAAAGTGCCTCTTCCACCCAACAATAACAGCCACGTTTGCTTGGCTAAGTCAAAACTTTGGCGCTTGGGTCTTACTTTATATATCATGGCTCCAGCCACACAACCTTTCCAAGTGTGAGGCTTAGCTCACCCACTCCGACATCTGCGGGAGAGCTTTGCTCACAGTGATCTATTATGTGAGCGCTTAATTCTGATACTCTTCTTGGCATCTGCTCGTCCCCATTGAAACCCATATTCTCTATGCAAGCCCCTCTTTGTTTTTTTTTTCTATAAGCACGTCGGCCCCTTCATGTTAAAAGCTTTCCCCTCAGCTCGATGGCCATTTTAGTGAGGATTTTGCTCATAAAAATAGAGTCAAAGTCAAGGTTTGTTTCTTGATAGGAGAGTTTGGTTTGGACCAGACACCTCTGGAAGAGAAGGCATGGCCTTTCTTTCTATTTTGTGTTTGGAAAGTGCCTTTTCTGATGGCATGTGAGGCCCACTTCAGTGCCTCACTGTTTGTCTGTCTGTCCCTCTCTATTTATTGCCAGTTCCTGCTTTTTACAAGCACTAAGTGATCATGAACATTTCGATAGTCCCTGCTTGCACTTGCCATTCATGGTTTAATGGGTGTCTCAGGAGCAGCTCCTTCATCTGGACTGAATTTCCACCCTGAAGAATACCGCTTGCTCTCTAGCCGTGCTGAAAGGAAATGCAACAGCAGAATTTTGCTTTTCTTGGGAAGCTCCTCCCTTTGGAATGGAGAACTCTGGGTGGCTCTTCTTATTTTGTTTCCATTGCCAAAATAAGCAGGGATCTTGCATAACACCAGGGTAGGAAAAAAGAAGTAATTTTAAGGAAAACATATGTTCATATTGAAAAAGAGGGAGCTAGAACCAGGCAGGGGACAGTGGCCCACAAAGTTAAAGTCATCTTTTTAATTCAGGTGGGACAGAAGGTTTTGGTCAGCGTGGTATATCTTGTGAAATAAGTTGCCTTCCCCATGTCCCCAAGTCTTGGATCCAATTAGAAATAAATCTTGGGAGTGGGAAACCAAGTTTGTTGGGCTAGTTAATTGATACGTGTGGTAGTTGGAATGCAACCAGACCTGTATTTGTTAAATTATTTTCCTATGATCTTGGTTAACAATAAGTGATTTCCTTGGAGATCGCTTTGTTTGAGATGCCTGTCCTGGTCTGAAATCAGAGCCTCAGCTATCAAAATGTGATTCTCACTTGGTCTGGCTTTAGGAAAATGGAAGAGAGGTTTGCATAGTAAAATGAACTCAAGAAAAAAAGAACAAAATAAAATGAACCAAAGAGGTCTACTCTAGCATTGGGTTGATTCATGGACATTCAATTTGTCCTTGAAACATTCTAAATAATGTCTGTTGCTAGAAACAGAGCAGACACTTGTAGTGTTACACACTATTTGTGGGTGGCACTTTTGAAAATGCAGCTCATTTCCTAAAAAAGAAGAGAGAATAGAAAAAAAAGAAAAAGAAAGAACAACAACAACAAAAAAATCCTTGACGTTTGTTATTCATCTATTCTCAAGGTTTAGAAATGTCAAAGCCGGGGGAAAATTCAGCGAAGTTCCTTTCCCATTATAAACCAAACACTTGTCTCCTGAAAACGTCGCTGTGAAGGAGGTAGGGCCCAGAGCATTCTGGGTACTGGCATATGTCTGCAGTGCCAAAGCCAGAGGCATCTTGGATGGGCTCACATAGAGAGGAAACGTGAGTGTGTGATAGCCCCCAGATTGGAGAGCCCTGATTGTGCCTGGAACTGACGACTATTTGTATGTTCACTTCTTTCTCTGCTGCACAAAAAGCACATCTAAACAGAGGTCTGGCTGGTGAAGACCTGTGAGAGGGCCTGCCTCTTAAAGAGTGTTTCTTCCCTTGAGCGCTGATACAAGGAGGTTTGGAAAGTATAGCAGGGTGGATCCAGGCTTGTGCTCAATCTGTAGGATTAAAAATAATCTAATTAATATTTAAAAACTTATATTAGAAAAAGCCTTACATTATCATATATATTTAAAAATACATATATAATATATATTTTATATATATATATTTAAAACTTACCCCACCCTTCCATAGAAAAGGGGAAGCAAAGCCATTTCAAGTATCAGATTATTCTTGGATATCAGTTTAAGGTTCAGTTCAGTTATTTTAGTGCACTCCTTTTTCCTCCAAAGACCTCAGAAGGCATTGTTGGTAGTAAATGAGTCATTTTGCTGTTGGATAAATGAAGAAAAAAAAAAAAGAAAGAAAGAAAGAAAAATCAGGGTATGTCCACATGAAAAAGGAATTTTGAGTTGGATTTTCTTTCGATCCTTACTGCAGGCTACTTTTTTTTTTTAAAGTATTTTTGTCCTTTGAGATCAACCAAACTGTAAGTAGTGGCAGATGCCATCTCATTATTAGTGGATAGTAGGGAAGGCCTCAAGAAGACTGTGAGAGTAGACCTAGAAATCCCCAAAGCCTCATTTGATAATTACAATATGACCATTTTTCGGGTTCTTCCTGTGTATCAGCTACTATTGTAAGCAGTAGGCTAGCACAATTTTATGGAATCCTTATAAATACCGTGAAGTGTAGACACTCTTATCACCAGGTTTTGAATGAGTGAACTGAGGATCCGAGAGGTTAGCTGTGTTAAATTGCCTGGGGTTATGGAAAAAACAGACAAAACTGAATAATGGTCTGTAGTTAATGGTAATGTACCCCTGCCAGTTTCCTGGTCCTGTACTATTTTTGTAACTTTCTAGAAGTCTACAGTTCTTTCAAAATTAAACTTTAAAAATGGCAGATTTTACACTTGAGTCGAGGTCTGTTTGCTTTTGAAATCCAGATTATTCACTTGCTTTTTTAAATCGCTTGACCAGCAAGAAGAGGGTCTCTGCTCCGTTATCTTTCCAGGGGCAGTTCACCAGGTGGTGACGTGTGGCCTCCCATAGCTTGTTGTAGTTCTAGGAAGCAAAATTCATCCTTGCTTCTCCTGTTTTCTCTCCCTTATCATGCTCCTTCCACACTGTCCCCCCTCACCCCTCCCCCGTTCATTTCTTGGTGAGGAGACTGGTAATACTTATCTTGAACTGAGGTGGCCTGACAAGTTGGGAGCAGTTTCATGGTGGAGTCTCATCATTCCTGGTGGGTACGTGAAGATGCTTGTGGATATGTGTTAAGAAAGATGGTAACAGGCAACTAAGCATTTACTGGTGGGACGCATGTCAACCTGATGAGCCACGCAAGGTTTACCTTCACAAGGCTAGTTATTTGTGCAGCAGAAAACCTACCAGATAGAAATTCAGAAAGCTAAGTTGTAAAGCTGTGTCTTCTGCTAACTTGTCTGTTTCCTCATTTAGGAAATTATTAGGAAGAGAATCTACCCAAAGCTTCTCTGGAAAATAATGTGGTATTCTGTATAACACAACTTGAAACTCTTGTCTCTACTGAGTAAAGATGACTGTCGCAGAAGTTACTCAGTATTATGGCTAGAAAAATTGAGCTCTAGAGAGAACTGTGAACCGATAGATTAAATCAAACTAAGACTTAGTTTATTTGAACTCTTTCTTCTTTTTTGGTATGGTTGTTTCCAGTTACACCTTTCCCGGTGAACACTGCTTTACTTGTGTCTTAAGTTTCGATGTGTTATTTCTTTGTTTTCATTCATCTTAAAGTCTTTCCTAATTTCTTTTCGACCCACTGGTTATTTAGGAGTATGTTTGGTTTCTGCATATTGGTGAATTTTGCAAACTTCTTTCTGTTATTGATTCCTAATGCCATTTCCTTGTAATTGGGGAACATACTTTGCATTATTTTCATCTTTTAAATTTCTTGAGGTCTGTTTTATGGCTTAACATATGGTCACTCCTGGAGAATGTCCCATGTGTACTTGAGAAGAGTCTCTATTCTGTGGGTGGGGGGAGTTTTCTATAGATGTCTGCTAGGTTTATTCATGCCTTCTGTTTCCTGGTTGTTCTTCTGACTAGGTCTATGCATTATTGTTCGCGGGGTGTTGAATTCTCCAGCCATTTAATTGAATTTGTCTGTTCTTCCCTTCCTTCCTGTTAGTTTTTGCTTCACGTGTTTGGGAGCTCTGTTTTTAGGTAAAGACTTTCTTGAGGGGACCAAAAAAGAGTACTCTTGTTGTGTCACCTACTTTCAGGACTTTACTGAGTTTTAGAGTTCACAAAGAACACCACACTGATGAAAAACCTTGGCTTTATAGTATAGCAGCTCTCTGACGTTGATGGAGGCATTTAGGCCACATTTACACATGTAAAGAGAAAGGGAGATTGATGGCTTATTTATCCCATGTATTTTATTACTGTAAGTGACCAGTAGGGTCCACCAGTTAAGGCCAAGCCAACATTATCTTCAGTAGCAGGTGACTGAGCGCTTTGACTGACCCAGATGTAATTCAGCATTTCATCTCTACTCTTCACTTACTCTGTGTCGACATGGACTAACTGAATGCAAACATGTTCCATGGGGAAAATATGCTTTTTGGTTTGTTGGTTTTTTTTTTTTTTAAGCAAATAAGAATAAAATGGAATTTCCTCGTTGTTTCTAAATCTATGACTCTACCGCGCTTTCTGTGTATAGGGCCACGTGGCAAACTCCAGGTGCATCTGTCACACAGAAATTGCTTTTCCCCCCAAATACAGAAATGTGAAATAAACCAATTTGGGTTCAAGTAGTGTATGCTAGATTTACTTAGTATCTATCGAACATCTCCCTACACTCATTGTATTAGGGCTAATCATAGAGTTAGAACTGCCTAGTTTTTGCACAAATGCATATACAGCTTCTACTTAGGCCGTGATACTGCTCACTGATGGTTTTTGCTAACAATGTTATGGCCAAACATTTAATTTTTTTTTCTTTTCAGCAGTATTGTAAATTTGTTCTAGGCATATGTCAGTTGGAAAAGCAAGGATGGGGGTAGTACACACACACACACACACACACAACACAGACACACAGGCTTACGCACTTATACCTAAAAGATCATTCCTCGCTGAATACATTTGTTAAAGGCATTTATCTTTGATTTCTCTATTTCTTTTGCCATTTTATTATCCTTAACCATGTTTTGGTGTTCAGCGATGAGTGATGTCATAGTTAAGCCATTGCTTTTTTTTTTTTTTTAATTTCACTAGGAATGAAATGCTGTGTGGCTGAAGAGATTGTACATGTATGTTAAAGGTATTTTCTTTTCTTGCATGTCTCTGAATAGTCCATAGAGCTGATGGCTAGTGGGGGAAGCCGCGTAGTTCTGCATCTTAACTTTCTCCAAGAGAGGAATGACTATCTTTTTTCATATTTTTTTTTCAACGTGTGACCTCCCTACCTGCTGGGTTTCCCCACAGCTGTCAGCTCACTACTCTAGCACCATACTGCTGCTAGCCTTCCTGGTTCACAAATAGGAAGTAAACAGAGAATCTTGCTAATTTGAGCCCAGTAGGAACCTTAACACTGTAATGAGGGACTAATTTTGAAAGCACAGACGTAGCTCACAAAATTAGAGCCAAATTTTTCAATGATCTTAAATAACTAATTGAGAGTAAGAATGGTACTTAAGGAAGAGTGAAATACTGCCACATCGAGGAGTTAACAAAAGCCGGAGAAGGATCCTGATGGAGCCTTTGTAATTATGCAGTCTGACTTGGGCTGCCACCGAGGCTAATCTAAGCGTGGGAATGATAATGTACCTTAGAGGACAGGTCTGTGGTTGAAACCCTCTTGATAGATTTTGACAAATTAAACAGTGGTAAAGATGTTTGGAAGTTGTCCAGGTCCTTACCATTATTTATGTCCGGGAACTAGAAATCAGTGGTTAATTTGCAGTTCTTATAATTTTTATGATACTGCTGTTGTTGTAAATTTAGCCGTGTGCGGCATCGGCTCAGCGGGATGCGTTTTCTGTTGTCAGCTACCTTTTGACATCATGATAGATTTCAGTTGCCAAATCTTTCTTGATAGAATAAAATGTAAGAGAGAGCTTATACAGACTCTTTGGATCAGGTCCAGACACACGCAAGCATACGATGGACTTTCTGAGATGGAAAGGCTCAGACTGGAATAAGAGGGGAAAGGTAGGTCCTGTTGATTTTTGGTTTTCCTCTTTTTCTGATCATGTGTCCATAACCCCTTCTGGCATCATTTTCTAGATGAGCTTCTCTTAGCGTGACTCAACACTGGCCTGCCCTTTTTTTTTTTTTTTTAAGATTTTATTTATTTATTTGACAATGATCACAAGGAGGCAGAGAGGCAGGCAGAGAGAGAGAGGAGGAAGCAGGCTCCCAGTGGAGCAGATACCCCTGATGCAGGGCTCGGTCCCAGGACCCTGAGATCATGACCTGAGCCGAAGGCAGAGGCTTTAACCAACTGAGCCACCCAGGCGCCCCTGGCCTGCTTTTTAATGTGTGGTACCTTTTGTGGTAACCAAAGTGTAACTTGAAATTATAGATTTTCCACACCTTTTAACAGTGAATGAACGTCTGTGCCCTTTTTACTACACTGGGTCGCAAGCTCCTTCGTCTTGTGTTTTTCCTCAATATGTTTTAGCATCCATTACATGATTTTAACGAACATATTGATATTCCCCCAGATAACTAAAGACTTAGTTGGAGGGGTGCTTTGTAGTTAAGATGTTTCTTTCCTCCCTCTTCTTCCGTTTATTCCGAATGCCTCCTTTGTAATTATCCTCTCCCATAGCCCCGACCCTTGACCCGCTAACAACAGGAGGGGATTAGTGGACACCCTGCTTTTTTTGTACCTGGCTTCTCTGCGAGGCTCTGTGTTGACCTCTAAATTGTTTCTTCTCAGGCCCTCGCTCTGTTATGTAACGTATTTTGTAGATCTCCCTTTGATCTGTGTGAACGTCTAGCCTTCCATTTCTCTTAAGTCATTTGCTCCGCTTGAAAACATTTTATGACTCCATTGGCCAACCTTTTATTTTTTGCTTTCATATCCCTCCTTCGAATCTCTTCAAAGGAGCTTCCTCCTTCATCTTCACTGTGAGCTCAGCAATAGCACCAAGGTATGATGTGTTTGACCGAAGGATCTCCAGCTCGGGGAGAAGGAGCGCGTCCCTCATCCCCCTTTTGTGTAATTGGGTTACGTATCTGAAGTGACTTGTGTGGAGTGTCCGTTTGGCAGGGACTCTGCTGCCCTAGTTTGCCATAGTCTTGTCTGCTCCCAATGTCTAATAAATGTTTAATGATAATTGAAATGATCGGTTATCAATCCATAGTGAAGAAGAGCTTATTAACCTTTTCTAGGCACGAGAACATTTGTCCTTGAGGTGAAAGTTTCTCATTCCAGTAACTTTAAATCAGATCCATCGGACTCGTTGGGTCCCTGCTACATAACACCATAAATTGGTTTCATGTTCTTCATCTCTTTTCTGGAAGGTGTATGCCCTTTGCTATTGCATCAAAGATGAGCCAATATTCATGTATTTGAGATAAATTCAAATAAATGCACTTGGATAATGTATTTTGAGGGCATGCACTTTAAAATTTTTATTATAAAGGAAAATACAATTATAGAAATCCGCCCAAACACATGTGCGTGCACACACACACACATACACACAGCTGGTTCTGTACAATGTGTCCTATTTCTGCACTTGCCTGAAAGGTAGCCACTGTCTACTGAGCTCCTGAAAGTTGACTAAGATGGCTGAGAAACTAAATTTTATTTAGTTCTAATTAATTTACAGCCTAATAGGCACAAGAGGCTAGTGATCGTTGTATTGAACAACATTCATGCATATGTATGTACTTATAGGTCACTTGTTCTAAGGCAGGTATTTTTGTAACATGCGTCCAAGTCAAGACATGGAACTTTGCCAGCCACCCAGACATTTCATGTGCCTTATCCCACTAATAGCCCCTTCCAAAAGTAACAAGTACTCTTATTAATTTCTTTTTTTTTTAGAGTAGGGTCCGCATCCAAAAAAGGGGCCTGAACTCAAGACCCTGAGATCAAGAGTTGCATGGTCTCCTGACTGAGCCAGCCAGGCACCCCAGTAACGGGTACATTTAGGAATCACTTCCCTTTGTTTAATAATTATTATTATTGTTATTTTATTACCTACAGGTGCATTCTTAGACACCATAGGTTAGTATTACCTCTCCCTTTTTTTAAAATGGATATATCTATGAAACAAAATGGGATCAGGAGGATAGACAAACCGTAAGAGACTCTTAATCTCATGAAATAAGCTGAGGGCAGTTGGGGGGTAGGGATAGGGTGGCTGGGTTGTGGATGTTGGGCACGGTATGTGCTATGGTGATTGCTGTGAAGTGTGTAAGCCTGCTGATTCACAGACCTGTACCCCTGGGGCAAATAATACATCATATGTTAATTTAAAAAACAAATAAATTGATACATCTTTTAAGTTTCTCAGTTTGCAAGTTTTCCTCTGTTCTTTTCTTCACACGCTACCTTTGGGAGGACCCTGGTCATCTGAACTGTAGAGTTTCTAAGAGTCTGATTTTGCTGATTACATCCTCAGTTCACGTGTTCCTCTGCCCTCTATATTTCCTTCAGATTGGTGGCTGGATCCAGAGGCTTATATTTGATGCCTTTAGCGAGACTCTAAGTGGTGTTATGTTCTTTCACTCAGGAGGGACAATAATATTTTACTGTCTTTCTTTTTGTGATAGTAAGAGCCATTAGTGCTCACTGCCCAGATCCATTAATTCACTAGGAGTTGCAAAATGGGGATATTCTAATTCTGTTTATTAGCTGCAGTGTGTTTGTAATTTTACTCTTATCTACTCTTCGGGTAGCCAGTGGATCTCTTCATATAGGAAATACAGGATAAATACTTGATTCTGTTTGCCAATTTTCAAAATAATGAATTGGTTCCACATTACTCTCGGAAAGCCATCGGTAAACTTTAATATCTTTCTGAACCATGAATTTAAATGTTAGTCAGTTTCAATCCATTACATTTCTTATTTTTTATTGAAGAGTATCCACCTTTGATCATGGCACTTCTTTACGTTAACTCCTTGATCTGTTTGAGAAGATCCTACTAGTCTTTGGGAGCGTCTTTGCTCACTGCTAGGACCGTAGCAGATTTACTTTGCAAATTTCTTGCCTGAGAACTGAAATAAGCCATCTGTCTAAGAACACTTTCTTTAGTGGAGATTTGTGTTTCAAGAGTTTTCTTTAGTGTTAACACTCATTGTTCCTGATTTGGTCATTTTATCTTGATTATTGTGTCTAGGTCTCATTCATGTTGATATTTCTGTTTCATATTCAGTATTGGAGGGCTTTTAATTAGCTTCTTACCTGTTACATACTTATATTCTTTCTTCCTGGTTTTCAGGAATATGGGGTGGTGAGCATTGAGTAATTTATAGAATTGTTGAATCAATACGTTGTACAACTGAAACTAATATAACACTGTATGTCAATTACAGTTCAGTTAAAAAAAAGAATATGGGGGAGGGTAGAATTAGAATATCGCATAATCACTAACTTGCTTATTTATCCACCATATGTGTATTAGTCTCAGAACAACAATACTAATACTACCACTTCTAATTATAATTACCAAAAAGAGTTAAACATTTTCCCTATACTCTTCCAAATTTCTTTCTGTGCTATTTTTTTTTTTAAATGGTGTTCTGTTGCTTGTCTTTTCAGAGCATACAGCTATTTATACTATACTTGCTCCCTTTAACCCAGTTTTAATCTTCGTTCTGCAGGTAAGTATATTCATTACTCAACACTAGTCTTTACATTGATATCTCTATCATTTTGTCTAAAGCTCATTTTCTATTAGATTCCATAGGAGGAGCTCATGAAGTCTATATTCTCAGAATTCTTGAATTTTGATAACAGTTTACTGTACCCTTTACACTTAAAAGGCAGTTTTGCTGGGTGTAAAATTATTGGTTCACATTTTAAAAGTATCTTTATGGTGTTATTTTATTTTCCTCTGGCTCAAGACCTTTTTCTTGGGTGGGGGGCGGGGGAGTTGTAGGATTTATTTATTTATTTGAGAGACAGAGTGTGTGTGAGCAGGTGGAGGGGCAGAGGGAGAGGAAGAGGGGAAGGGCTCCGTCTCATGACCCTGAGATCATGACCTGAGTCGAAATCAAGAGTTTGATGCTTAACTGACTAGGCCATCCAGGCACCCCTGGTGTAAGTCTTAAGTATAATGATTTTACACAGTGTGTTTTGGTGCTGGTCATTTTGAGTCAAAATGCTCTAGTATCAAGTGTCCTCTTTGACATACATTCCCAGATTTTTAAAATTTTATTTATTTATTTTTTTAAATGTCAAGAACGTTTCTTTGTATTATAGTTTTAAGTATTTGGACAGATCACTTCCTTTGATTTCCTTTTCAGGGATTCCTATTTTCTGTATGTTGGATCTTCTTTACCTGTCTTCAGCATTTTGATGCTATCATTTAAATTCTTTTTATCTTCATTTCTTTTTTATTTTTAGAATTTTTCTCCTTTTTTCTCTTAGGTTTTAAAGCATTATTTATCATATTTCTTTGTTCTTGTGTCCTGGTGTATGCCTCATTTTAAAAATGATTTTTTTCAGGTTCATTCTTTCTTCCCTCATTTCTCAGTTTTTCTAATTCTGATTTATGTTATTTTTTCATGCCTTTTTATCCTATACCCAATGTCTTTTAGCTCATTTTAAAATAGGTTACAGTTTTGATCTGCCCTAGGGCATGTCTTTCTGGCATGTGCTTTCATTTTTATTCTTTTCCTTTTTCTTTCTTTTAACTTTGTGTAGCATTTGAGCTCAGAATTTTTGTTGTTGTTATTGTTGTTCTTGTTGCTCATTTCTATGTGTAAGTGGTTTTTCTAAATTTTTACTTAGGCAGGCTTGATTTAGATAGTTCGTCTGACTTCATGGAGCTCCCTCTTCTGGTCTAGTTTCTACTAGGGGGTTACTGCCCTGCTTTCTAAAATTTCTTGACTCTGTCTCCTTTGCCTACAACTTCTGGACTTTGTCTTTCTTTCCTTTTGATTTTCCGTCTTTTTCAATTTTAATTTGATTTCCAGCAGTTTTTCCTGAGTATGAGGTCCAGTGCTAGAATGGAGTCCCACCAGCTCCATTTCAAGTGGTTGTATGTACCGGACTACTCTGGACGTTTCACAGTCTCTTCATGTAAGTCCTGTGTACTGACTCCTTCCTAGAATGGGTGAAATTCCTCCCAGGGTTCTGCTGCTGTTTTAAATTGGCTCATCATACTTTCCATTTACTACTTTATTGCAATTTGGGGGGTTCTCTTTCTCAAGTCCTTCAGTTGCCCTGTTGTTTCCTTCTCCTTTCCACACAGATGTTGCTGATCTGCAGGACTTGTAGTTAGCATTGGCGTTTCCTTAACTGTTTGTACTTTTGTGTTTCAGGCAATACCTAGTCACCTAATTTTGCTATAAATTTGTCCATGGATTTTTGGTTTTGCTCTCAGTTTGTTGATTTTGTGTGGGCAATTGAAAAGATTCACAAACCATGCTTTTGCCTCTCTCTCTAATTTTTAAAACTGTGTTCAGTTTATTTAAACTAAAAACACTGGTTCACCCATTTCTCCCACCCCACAACCCCATACCTCTGGCAAGCAAGAGTCTGTTCTCTGGACCTATTAGCTTAGTGTACACACACACACACACACACACACACACACACTTTACACATTAGGTTTGAACTGTGTGGGTCTGCTTGTATGTAATTTTATTTTATTTTTATTATTATTTTTTTTAATACAGTACTGGAAGGAGTACGTGGGTGGCTCAGTCAACTGAATTCACATCTTGGTTTTTGGCTTAGGTCATGATCTCAGGCTTATGGGATCCAGCCCTGCGTCAGGGCCCTTGTTCACTGGCACGTCTGCTTGGGATTCTGTCTATCCCCCACTGCTCCTCTGCCACTCACATTATTCCTTTCTCTCTCTCACTGTCAGACAAATAAACCTTTAAAAAAAATACGGTACTATAAATGCATCTTCTCTTTCTTATGATTATCTTAATAAAATACCATTTTCTTTTCTCTAGCTTACTTTACTGTAAGAATACAGTTTTCAGTACATATATAAAATACATGTCGGTCAATAATTTTTGTTATCGGTAAGCTTCAGTCAACAGTGGGCTAGTAGTAGTTTGGTTTTTTGTAAGCAAGAAGCAGTGTGTATGTTTCTGAGGGTGTGGGGCATTAACATCCTCAGTATCAGTATTGTTCAAGGGTTAACTGTGTGTGTCTAAAATTTATCTATTCTTAAATTCTTTCTAAAGAGAGATCATATGGTATTTCTCTTTCTCTGACTTACTTTGCTTCATATAATGCCCTTGAGGTCCATTCATGTTGTTGCCAATGACAAGAGTTCATTCTTTGTTATGGCTGAATAATATTCCATTGTGTATATGTGTCACAATTTCTTTATCCTTTTAACCACTGATGGACACTTAAGTTGTTTCCATTTTTTAGGTATTATAAATACGCCAAAATGAACATAGGAACGTGCACGCGTGCGTACCCACACACCCACACACCCACACATATATATGAGCCATGATAATTTTTAATAAAATTTATATATATTATATTTATACTAATTTGAATGAATATATATTCATTTTATTCATTCATTTTATTTTTCTTTAGATAAATAGCCAGCAGTAGAATTACTGGATGATATGGCAGGTTTGTGTTTAATTTATGAAGAAACTTCCCTACTGCTTTCTGTAGCAGCTACACCAATATACATCCCCATTAGCAGTGCACAAGAGTTCCCTTTTTCTCCATGCCCTTAATAACACTCATTAATTCTAATCTTTTTTATAGTTATCATTGTAACAGATATGAGGTAATATCTCCTTATAGTTTGATTTGCATTTCCCTGATGATTAATGATATAGAGCATCTTCTTATGTATATCTGTGTATCTTCTTTGGAAAAATGTCTATTCATTTTTTGTATTTATGGGTTCATTCTCTGTATTTCTGCTTTTTGTTTGTTTGATCATTTCTTTTAATACCATGCTGTTTTAATTTTAATTACTTTAACTTTGTAATGTAGTTTGAAATCAGGGAGCATTCTGTCTCCAGCTTTGTTTTTCTAATTCAGGATTGCTTTGGTTATTTAGGGCCTTGAAGGTTCCATACAAATTTTACAATTTTTGAATATTTATATTGCTTTGGGTAGTACGGACATCTTAACAATATTAATTCTTCTAATCCATGAGAGTGGAGTATTTTTCCAATTATTTGTGTATTCCTTCTTTCCTTCAACTTCTTGCTTAATGTCTTATAGTTTTTAATATATGAGTTTGCCACTTCCTTGGATAACTTTATTCTTATTTTTTGTTCAGTATAATTATAAATGGGATTGCTATCTTGATTTCTCTTTCTGGGAGTTTGCCATTAGTGTATAGAAACACAACATATTTTTGTGTATTGGCTTTGAATCCCACAGCTTTACTTAATTTGTTTCTTAGGTCTAACTTTTTTTGCTGGGGTCTTTAGCATTTTCTCTATATAATATCATGTTATCTGCAAATACTGAGTTTTCCTTCTTCCTTTCTAATTTGTATACTCCTTCCTTTTCTTCCTTTTATTGCCTTTTCTTACCTAATTGCTCTGGTCAGGACTTCCAATACCATGTTGAATTATCATGGCAGGAGTGAGCCATGGTAATTTTTTGTCCTGTTTCTGATCATAGAATAGAAGCTTTCAGTCTTTCACCATTGAATATGATATCAGCTGTGGACTTTCCATATATGGCTTTTATTATGTTGAGTCTATTCCCTTCTCTGCCTGTTTTTTAAAGAATTTTTATTGTAAATAGATGTTGAATTTTTTCAGATGCTCTCTCTGCCTCTATTGTGATGATCATATGTTGTTTTATCTTTCATTTTGTCAATGTAGTATATCACAGTGATTGATTTGCACATGTTGAACCATCCTTGCATCCCTAGAATAAATCCCACTTGATCATGCTGTGTGTTGTGTACATTTAATGTGTTGTTGAATGCAGTTTGATTATGTTTTATTGAAGACTTTTACCTCTGTGTTCATCAGGGATTTGGGCTAATAATCTTCTTTTCTTTTGGCATCCCTGTCTGGTTTTTGTATCAGGGTAATTCTCCTTGTAACACAAGTGTGGAAGAGTTCCTTTCTCTTGTATTTTTTGGAAGAGTTTTAGAAGAATTGGTATTAAGTCTTTGAATGTTTGGTTGAATTCACCAGTGAACCTGTCAGGTTTTTGGTTGAGAGGTGTTTTGATGATTGATTCAATCTCCTTACTAGTAAACGGTCTATTCAGATTTTGTATTTCATCAAGTTTCAGTCTAGGTAGCTTGTGTGCTTCTAGGAATTTATCCGTTTCTTCTAGGTTGTCCAGTTTGTTGGCTTCCACTTTTCCACAGTAGTCTTTTATGCTCTTTTGGGGTTTCTGTCACTTATAGCATCTCTTCTTTCATTTCTGATTTTGAGTTGTCTTTTTATCTTGATGATTCTATCTAAAGGTTGGCCAAATTTGTTTTTCTTTTCAAGGAATCAACTCCTAATTTCATTTATTTTTTTCTATTGTTTTAAATTTTCTATTTTTTTATTCTGCTTTAATCTTTGTTGTTTCCTCCCTTCTACTAATTTTGGGCTCAGTTGTCTTCTGTAGCTCCTTGAGGTGAAAGTTAGCCTGTTTTAGACTTTTTAAAGTTAGACTTTTCTTTTTCTTTCTTTCTTTTCTTTGAGATAGGCATCTATTGCTCTGAACTGCTCTCTTAGAACTGCTTTTGCTGCATCCCATAAATTGTGGTATGTTATATTTTCATTCTCATTTGTCTGGAGGTATTTTATTCTTTTTCTTTTGACTTTTTTGACCCATTTGGTTGTTCAGCAGCATGTTGTTTAATATCCTTTGTTGATAGGTATGTACTTATAACATTTTGTTAATCGTTTCTGACTGTTTTTGTAGTTCCTGATCTCTGATCCTGTGGGGCAGTCCTGGTTTTTGACATTTAATAGGTCTAGACTTTGTGAACCAAGAGCTCAGTGTTTAGCTGGGTCATCGTTCCAGCTGTCTAAACCATTGCAGCCAAGTGGGTTGGTGAGGTCATATTCCGCCTTATCAGACAGCCTCAGGCTGGTTGTTCAGGTCTAAGGAGTCCAATCAACCTCAGTACTGAGATCTGAACGGATCAGTGTAAGCATCCCAAATCTGTCAGGGTCTTCTGGTCAGTATGGTAGATGCCATAATTAAGAGTAAGGCAGGGTTATGTGTTTCCTCCTTGTGCAACCTCACTGTCATTTTGGCAGAATGCGCTGAAGGGAAGTCTCAGCTAGAATTCTGCCAGATGGGCGGAGCCGTTTCAGGAAGTAAGCCCAGAAAAGTCATACAACTTGTTCCTTGGAGTCCTTCTTTCCTGCCCTCACATACTCCAGCAGGCGTCATATAAAAAAGCTGTACTATGAGGAGTGAGTGATAACATTTTGATGGCAGAATCGACATGTTTCTAACTGAAAGGGAACAGTGTTTTCTCATAGTACCAAATGAGAGCTGGGCCTCAGGGGCAGTTTTGAAGGTATTTGGCTCCTTGGTGTTGCCACTCATGATCTCTTCAGCTTATCCTGCATCTTGAACACAGCTGTTGCACCAGTGAAAATAATTTCAAGTGTCTGTGATGCTCATGAACAGACTTCCTGGTGTTGGTCTAGATTCATACCTGAGGTACTTGTTGGCCTTCTTTCCTGTGTGGAAGGTTGAGGGAATGTCCTGGGGGGACGGATCTCTGATTCGAAAGGCATGTGTGTGTCTCACTAAAATAAACATGTATGTGCACTTGATTTGGAAAGAGCTAATTAGCAAAAGAGTGAGAGATTAGAGGTATTTTAAGATTCAGACACATGTTATGATCAGTAAACAACATCCGTGTGTACGTACTTACAGAATTGAACTACCCTTTTTATCAGGTCATTTGCTCTGTTTATAACTTTGTCTAGAAGTTGATTGTTGATCAGATTTCATGGTTTGTGAGTATATATTTAATCACAGTTCAATTCTGTTGCATCTGGCCAACTGAGAAGAAAGCAAGTGACCTCTATGTTGTGGCTGGGAAACCTTTTCCAGTACAGTGAGTCTGCGTCACTTCTGTCTTTGGAGTGATAGCAAGGCTGTCACCTCCTCCCTTTCTCATCTGTTCCTCCGCATCGACCCATCAGAGTTAGCCCTTCACGAGCATTTCTGAAGGCATCTTTTCTCTTCTCACCTCTTGTTTGGTCTGTACCTGCTTTTGTTCCATACTGCGCTTTGGTTTCCAATTTGGGGAGACAGCATAGCATGGTGGTTGAGATGGTGGATTCTAACACGGACAGCAGAATTCAAACCCGTGCTGTGCCATTCGTTAGTTTCCTCATCTGTTAAATGGGACAAAGGACAGCCTAGTAGTGTACCTGGTCCACAGGAAGTGTTGCTTTCACACTATCGCTTCTCTTCCTACTGCTGCTATTCTTGGTTTGGTCTACCATCACTTTTTACTCCGTCCTGCAGGTCCCTCCAGATTTAGAGTTCATCCAGACCCTGCTGTCACAGACAGCCTAGCACGCGTCATCCTTCTGACTCCCGCATCCTTTGTTTTCTTCCTCTTCCCAGTTATTAGTGGAGTTTAGGGATTTGCTTGAAACGTACCCTGATATTTACCTACCTAAGACATACAACCAGTGAGCATGAAAGGAAATCTTTTCTCAAGGCAGATACGTTTATGAGGATGCTTTTGTTGAATTGTACTTGGTTTGAAAACATACTCTTCTCTCTTGAAGGACTCTTACAGGTTTTGTGTTGGGAGCTAGATCTCCCATCAACTCTGCCATCACAGTCGTCACAGAAGGAAGTCAAAACTCAGTTGCTACCAGGTGTTTTTTTAAAGCATCATTGGGAGCCTTATTATTGGATCATTGTTTTTCATCTTTGTCTCTTGTGATGCTTTTCCCGTGGATTTCCCACCATTGAGTCCAATGTACGGCACAGTCCTCTTGAATAAAAACCCCTCTTATTAGCAGCACTTCCCCTCTGCATGGGTTTTTAGGTGATCTCGTAGTAGAAGATCACATTTCATTACGCTTTGGAAGAAGAGAGTAATGGCATATTCCTTGTACAGTTGGCCTCTCCCTGCTAATGTACATCAGACTGCTTCATTAAAAACAAACAAACAAACAAGGTATAATGATAAGAGAAAGGTTTTTCTCCCCCGTGTTTGAACACAAGAAATAGAGCGATGTTGCTGCTAAGTAAAGCATTTTTCTATTTAGAATGCACTGAGGAATGTATGGCTGCTATCAGTAGAATATAAATCATCACATTTTTCTCTCTAAGTGCTAAAGTCCACCTGATATTTAGGACAGAAAGAACTCCTTTATCAGGTGTTCTTCTCTCCATTCAGACTCCACACAGATGTTTTAGAGGAATTAATGCATTTTGCAGGCATTCTCTTTTTCTTTCTTTCTTCTTCTTCTTCTTTTTTCTTTTCTTTTTTTTTTTTTAATTAGGCACTCAGTGTGAAGAGAGCTTCAGGTCCTTACTGGTGCTGCTGGTCAGACTTGCTTAGGGTCAAACCCATTGTCAGGACCATCCCAGGAACTTAAGAGAGCTTCTTGTTCTGGTACATGTTTTAGGTCTTTCAGGTTGAAAAGCCACAGCAGAATGACTTGCTTTGTAGAAGAGCACAGTCGGGCGGATTCAGCCTGTTGTGTTTGGTCTGCACGTTTTAAACTAACCTGTGTCTGTGGCCGACATTTAAATATCAAGGGATTCCACCTAAAACAACCCTGCAGCTCTGGGCCTTATGAAAAAGTGCAACAAAACTGGGGCCCACATTCTCAGATGTTAGCTGTGGCCTGGAGCTGGTTGGGGGTTGCTTGCTGTATCCAAGGGGGCGGCCTAAAATTTGTCTTTTCCTCTGGCCTGCTTTACTCATCAGCATGACCCACTGCTCCTGTTGGCATTGGTTTGCAACCTCTTTAAAGTTGAAAAGGAAAAACAAAACAGAATTGGTATTCTGGAGTAAACAGTATGTTGAGTGTGACTTTCTGATGGCTAACTTTAAGATGAAAGAGAAATATAAAACTTTTGAAACTAATTTTTGAAGTGTATATATATAATCTCAGTATATAATATTTCTGGCATATAAGTAAATGTGATTTAAAGTAAATGAGTACATATATAAATGACAGAATTAGTGTATCAATGATATGTATAATTTCTCATCTGCAGAATGTATTATGTCATAGACTCATCAAACTGGAGGGACCTCTGGTAGCATCTAGGTCTAGGTCAGCACGCTCCTTTAACTGTTTAGAAATTAAAGGTGAGACCCAGATAGTCAAATGATTTGTTCAAGACTGTACAGTTAGTAGGTGGTAATGTTGGGACAGGATACCAGTGGCCTGTTGCTGATGCCAGGCAGATATGGGCCCTAGTGTGTGCTGCGGTGTAGAGGGTTAGAGCAGAACTTTGAAAGTGCACATGTATCTTTTCTATTGTTTTGACAGGTTGATGTTTAAAGGAATATATTTTACTCTATACAGATTCTGTACGCACTCTTCACAAATCCTCTGTACCCCAGTGTCTGGCCTGTTTCTCTAGCAGAATCCTGGTAACTATTTCCTGTGGACCCCTGGACCTTTCTACTGGATGCTCTGAGGAATATAGCAGGCAGTGCCCATAAAACTGAGCTAATTGTCATTCTTCTCCTCCCTAACCTGCTCAGTTTTCTGTTTTGCTGATCTTGGCTATTACTACCATGTAATGGAAGTTGTTGTGTTGTGTTCCGTGTTTTCTTCTCTGATTGTTCATGTTCTTCGTTTCTAGGCCATATTCTGTGTTAGAAACTTCTACAAATGTCAGCATTTTCTTCTCATCCTCCCTGTTCCTTTGTTAGGTGAACCATCACCTTTTGTTGGGACCATTGCAGTAGACTCTTACACTTCTTCTTGCTAGCTTAATCACACTCCCAGTTCTTTGTCCTCTCCACTGGTTTTCAACCCTGACTGCCCTTTAGTCACTTTGGGATTCTAAGACTTAGGTCTGGGCCTGATGCCCAGAAATGGATTTAATTTAGTTAGGGTAAAGGCTCTGGCATCAGCATTTTCAGAAGCTTTCCAGAGGAGTTCTCATGTATATCTCCAGAGCTGACAACCCCTGCGTGGTGGTTTTCTATAAAACACATCACATGGGTCACTCCACTGCTTCAGTGTCTCTGTTTTGTGAATTGAGTCCTGATTCCCACTTTGGCTTATGAGGCCTTCAGAGTTGGATCCTAACTATTCCTCCAGCCTTATCTCTGGCCACTGCTTTCCCATGCATTCATATGCTAGTCACTAAGAGTAGCTTACACCCCCTCCTGGAACTCAGAATGTTTCTTGATCATTCCGTGCCTTTACCCATGTGGTTTCCTCCATCTAGCTCTCCCTCTTTGCTCTAGAAAAACAAACTCCCTATCCTTGAAGAAGATCAGCTCCATTATAAATCCTTTCTGCTACCAAATTATCATTTATCACAGTTTGTTAAAATTTAGCTACGTACTTGACCGTCTTGCCCCTCTAGACTAGAGCTATTCAGTAAAACTTCGCGCAATGATAAGACATTCTACGCTTTCAGATATGGTAGCTAGCTCCCCTGTGGAGCTGGTTAGCCGCATGTGGCTCCTGAGCAGTGGAAATGTGACTAGTGCAGCTGAGAACATGTGTTTTTAGCTTTCATTTAATTTTAATTGGAATATCCACCTGTGACTAATGACTGCTGTTTTGGGGGACAGCACAGAATTTGACTGTGACCTCCTTGAGGGCAGGGGCTAAATCTTACTCTTCATTTCATTCCATGTCGCCTGGAGTGGTGTTCACTTGTGTTTGTTCATGACCAAATGAACGAAGGTAGGAGTTGTATCAAAACACATGATCTGACTCACGTACCATTATAGACACCCAATAGACAAATGAAAGTCCTCCAATGAGCGTAACACATGAAATCTCAATTGACTGTCAATCCAGGTCTCGTTACTCGGTTTCACAGGTGAAGAAATAGAGGATCAGAGTAGTTAAATGACTCTGCTCAGCCATATTTACAAAAAATAAATCTGATATGTCTTCTGTTTATTTGTAGTTGCATTATAAACAGCACGTTTCTTCTGTTACTTCTAGTTCTGGGTTTCTGAAAATATGAACCCCAGAGACCATGTTCTGTGGCCTCGCTTGTTGCTTATAGCCCATCTGGTCTTTTCACATTTCACAGGTTGGCTTTTATCTTTTGGCCACGTAGGTGTTGTCATTTCTTGAGTCTGGGGCTGTTGTTGGCTGTTACCAGGTTTCTTGTTTTTATACTATTACTAAATCTGCCCAAGACCAGAGGTCATGAGTTTGACCAATGACAGTTCTTTTTCGTATGCAGTTTTGAAGACTGCAAAGTTAGAGTTTCTGGAGATGGGATGTATGATCCTATTATTAAAGCTGAAGTTTAGCAGACCACAGGTCCGGGAGAGGGAATGGCATTAAGGTTCATCTCAGACCTTAATGTAAAAATTGTCTTATAACCTGAAAGCTTTTTTTGTGCGGTGTCTAAATTAAAGCTCTGTTAGTGGGGGGAGGGTAATTGCATTTTTGGTGGGTAGTGAATCTCAATTCTTACTTATAAGAAGTCTATTTGATTAAATCCTTATAGCTTCCTTGCTCATTCTATTTCCTTTTCACTGTGTTATCAACAATAAGGTGATTTTACTTTGAGGGAACGTAAAATTTTCTTTTTGTTCGAATTATATCCCACTCATTCACATAAATAACCGCCATGCTAACCTTTCTTAACATCTTCACAGTTGTGAACAAATACTGTGCAGATGCAATCTGCTTTGACCTTGCCTTACCCAATGGTTTTATTGGGGGCAGGAACAAAGACTGGGAAGAGTTGATTTCATGAAGGAACCAAAGAGCTGTTGTCATTAATTTTGTTTACTAGAATTCAATAACTTTATTCATTCAGGAAGATCTATTAGTTGTACATCTGAATCTAATATAATATGGTGTATCATTTCTATCTCATCCCAAAAAATAAATGAGGAAGGGAGGAGGAAGAAAAGAGATATATTAAGTGGCTTTAATAGAATGGGTGTACAGGTCCCCGGGAGAAACTACTGGTTAGACAGAGCAATGTAATAAAATGGAATCATTGCTATATTAGGACAAGCATTGTGTGTACATGGAACAAATTACAGAGGTGTACATCTAAAGAGAGATTCGTTTCTTCTTAGAGGAAGTGGCATTTATACCTGAGTTATGTGGGGAGGGTGAGAAGTGCCTAGGAGAGAAGGGGCAGAGGGAGGTAGTAGGCTTGGGGATGAGAGAGTCCAGGGCACGCACTGGTGTTTGTTGGTGGTTGAACGGAAGCCGGGCAGCAGCCGGAGGTGCGGCCAGAAGGCCAGGCAGCAGCCAACATCAAGAAGGATTCTCTGATACCTTTGGACACTTCAACTTAGCTTTCTGGGCCTTGGAAGCTAAGAGCTTATTGAGTAGGGGTGGCGTATGCACCTGGGGTGTAGGCGACACGAAGCAGCCGTATCAACTTGGGGATGTATCCCAGTAGCAAAAATCTGAAGATGTGTTGAGAAAAGCCATCCAGGAACTGAATAAACTTTGCCACTTGTATTTTTCAAGATGACTTAGTCTTCCCTCTGGGGAGGTTTGGGGAGAGCAAGTGTAGAGGCCGGGAGGGAGCTTTGAGGTGGCAATGGCAGGGACCTATGGGAAGCTCTCTTATGTGGGCTCATGAGTCTCTTTTGGGATGAAGAAAAGAAAATGGGAGGGCTGTGGCTATTAGTGTGGTGGAGTGATGGAGGCCTCAGTGCTGCCTCTGGAGTCTTTGGCCTTATTTGCTGGATGAATGGTGGTGATGTTCCCTGAAGGACAATGCAGGAGATGTCCTCGGAGGAAAAGAGGGTGCTGAAGAAGTTGGTGGATAATGGAGGAACAGAGTCACGAGGGAGACTCTTCACATGGGAGGTATGGAGAAGAGGAGAGGGTCTGCCCTGCCGAATGGAGCCAACAGACCAGATCAGAAGAGACTCAACACTGAACGACCCTGGTGACAGGTTTCAGTGCCTCAGTATGAACAGAGGGAGATGTGGGAGGTGAATAAATGGAGACCAGAAGAGTGGATGGCTCTTTCCAGAAGTTTGTGGAGAAGGGGACGAGGGACTAAGAGAAGAAGTTGCTTGATCTGTTTGATAATGGAGATTTCAAGGCCTCACTAGAATCTTTGGCTTAAACCTTACTCAGAAATTTTAAATCACACAACTTTAGATAACTCTCTCACTAGTGGTTAGTTAGCAGCAAGTCAGAGGCTTTTTGGAGGTAAGCAGAGCAGGCACGTGGAAGCACAGCAGGCCGGATCGTACGTGATAGACATCCATAAGGAGAAGACCCCCACCCCTCACCCCCACACAAGTAACAAGTTTGTCAAGGGGGTCGGGTGGCTTTGGGTGTTAGGAGTTAGCCCCACACAGCTGGAAAAGCTCAGGGCTCTCGTGGGTAAGAAGCTTGCAGTGATTATTGGGAGTTTATGTGTTTGACAAAGGTTTCCATCGAAAACATGAGGGCAGAACAAGTTGTGGTGCTAAAGGGGTCAAACGGTTTTCTAGAAAATTCACTTAATGGCAGTATCCAGGCCCCCGATCCACCCATAAGAAAAAGAGTCACTTTGAAAGGTTTCTGCCTTTTTTGTGGATACCATCTAATTCTATCCTTTTTATGAATGTCCTCCTCACCCCTAAATTTGTGTGTGCTTTTCTAATGGAACACATCTCTACATTCAGTAACCATGTTAATTTATGGGGGATTTTGGACTTGTAAGGAGTGAAAAATGGGAAGGTAAAACGACTTCTCTTTGTTTTAGTCTAAAGAGGTTTTTACTACTGGGTTCTTGACATCTTCCACCTTAGTTTATCTTTAATTTATCTTTAACTGGAACCATTTTGCCCATTAGCTCTATTCTAATGACCTCTCGAAATGGTCAGATTTACAGGCAACACATGACAGAGAAAATGCAGAAAATCGGCCAGCTTCTCCTGACATTCAGCAGCAGCCTACGTCTAAATAGTGGAAAAGTTTATTTGCTTTTTCTGAGGATGTGCTAAGTGATTTTGCAGTTTGAGTGGTATGGCCTTCCAGCACTTAGGCCTGCATTTATTAAATAAATTTGTTCTCTAACTCATGTGTTAAGTGTGTATTATGAAACCTCAAAGCCAATTTCAGTGATTGCAATGTGCAAATATTTTTTAAATTATGTAATTAAATAGGCCTTGGCCTGCAAGGTCCACCGAAGTAATTTATTAATTGAATAGTCTGATTTAATTGTATGTTATTTTCGTTTATTCAGGGAAGAGCCTGCATCTGTTGCAGAGATAGGAGGAGCCTCCTCTGCTCTTGTCACAGGGGGTGCAGAGGTCTCCAAGAAATCTTTAGCACCCAATTAAATATTAACCAAGAAGAAGGGATTTGTTCTTTCTCCCCTCAAAACTCTGTTTTGATGATCTGAGTCTGGTGTTTTAAAGGGAAAAGAAAAAAGAAAAAAAATGTCTTGCTGGGGAGAATTATTCGTAACTTCACTGTGTTTATCACTGTATTATTTAGAACTGAATCACTCTTCTCTCTTTAACTGTGGCATTGCTTGGGGTTACATAAGGTACGGGCATACAGAGAGAAGCCCTGTTAATTCGGTGTTAGCTGCGTCTAGCTATGGCTAAAGCCTTGCCGTATCTGTTTCCTTAAAATGTCATTTTAAAGGTATTGTGGTTTCAGAGCAGCAGCTGTGACTGAAAAGTATGTAAACTAAGCTGTTCTTGCTCATATCATTTTTATATTCTTATGTCAGACCAGAAGGCTGCTTTAAATTTATTTTTCATTGTGTATTAGTTCTAGAGCCTGTTTTTTTTTTTTTTTTTCTTCCTTGGGAACATATGTTCTTTGGGACGTGTGATACTCATGCGCTGAAGAAAATAACAATGGGGCGGGGAGGAAGGTACCAAAACAGTTTCTTATTTATTGTATTGTATTTGGGAGAGGATGAGTTTAAAAAAAAAAAAAAATTAACTCTCGCAAAGTAGAATTTTGGGGCCTAGCATCTGTGTTTTAGGAAATGAGAGAATTCAGCCATACTGTACCAAAGTCACGTGAAAGGCAGTAACTTTTAGAAGTCCAAATTGCTTTCCCAAAAGGAAAATATTTTTTGTTGCTATTAAATATAGTTTATATTGCTACCTCAGAACTTTTTTTTTTTTTTTCCAGTGGGGCCATTTACTTAAATTCTTAGTTAATATTTCTATATAGAAACGTCTTTGTCTCCGGAGCTCGCCTTTGCGAATTCCCATTTAATATGCGGTTGTGGATAAGTATTTATTCATACCATGTGGTACCCCACACCTGATCAAGTGACTGTATGCGTCATGTCAGCCAGCAAAATGTTTGAGTGACTTGTGAGTAATGGTGGCATGGAAGGTACAGAGGGTTGAAGGAAACAATAATGGGAATTTTTTTTTTCCCTTATGTATTTCAGCATGCATACTGCTTCAGCTCTGCTGTGGAAATTTGGAAGGTTGGATAGAGAAATACTCCTTTTCCTAAAGAGTTGTAAAAGCAGAGTAGAAAGTATGAACTATTAGAAATTTCCATGGTAAATATAATTTGATTACATGTGTTGGTAATTTCCCTCAGAGCTCAGGATTTCATTCGGAGTGTAGTTTCACAGTGATATATTTCTTTCCAGCTTTTGAAAACCAATTTAGCCTTAAGAATTTGCCTTACGATTCTACTGCTTTGCCTCATGACGCCAGGCCCACATCCGGGTGCCCCAAGTGAGGGAAGTCACGTGGTAGGAAAGGCGGGTCTCTCATGGGTCCACTGTTGAGCTTGTCTCGGCCCTTCTGTCTGGTGCTGGACCCCAGGTTGTAGCTTCCTTCAGGTATAGGCTGGCCCTGGGAGTCCTTGCATCTCAGCCTTGGAAGAGGTCTCAGGACATCGGGCACAACGATTCAAGAAGTCATCAGATGGAGCAGGGGTACTGGTCTTCTGGGAGGGACGGTAAGCCTAGCTTAGAGCAGGGCACTATGGAAGTCTGTCTCTGGAAGATCCTGGGGAGCATAGTCATGGCCGAGGGCTTGGGGATAAAGGCTGCTTTCTAGCCCGTACACCAGTATTTCAGTATTTTAACCGCTCGTTGAGGCGACCACGGTGTTGGTGTCATGGTTGGTCATTATCCCTGAGTACTGTTCCTCTCTCAGCAAGGAGACTGAGGTCTGGAGACGCAGAGGGACTTTCCAAATTCCTGGTGAGTTGCTAGTAGATCCAGGAGTAGAAGAAACACACTCTCTTGCCTCCTGGTGGCATGTCCTTTCCCTTTCCCTTTGCTCCCTCTTCACTGGGGTGTAGAAATAATCTTTTTTTTTTTTCTTCCACTTATTTCAAACCAAAGACGATGAAAATAAATTTCCTCAGGGATAAAACTGAAGAAAAAACAAGATGTTGGAGCCTTGTAGTGAATGACTTCATAGAAGAAAGCTAGCGCATTTGGATTCTAGCTTCAGATTCAGTGGGCTGGCAGCATTTATGGGACATTTGTGACGCCCTCCACCCTCTTCTACGTCTCTTTGGGAGACGGGTCCCAGGACCCTGCTCCGAAATGTCCTTTGGGCCTGATGGGTGTTTCCAGTGACCACATTCTCTTGCTGTTGCTTCTCCATGTTTGTGGGGAGTCAGAGGCTCCCATCCCTGCTCCTTCTGCACCACCTGTGTGGCCTCAGTCACGCCCGGAGTCTGCTCCCCAGGAGGACGGGGCTTGACTAGACCCCCTCATAGGTAACTTTCCGCTCTGAAATGTGTTGGTTCTTCTCTCTCACCTGAGATTTTTTTCACCCTCAAAACCTTATTCTTGGGACGCCTGGGTGGCTCAGTTGGTTAAGCAGCTGCCTTCGGCTCAGGTCATGATCCCAGCGTCCTGGGATCGAGTCCCACATCAGGCTCCTTGCTCGGCGGGGAGCCTGCTTCTCCCTCTGCCTCTGCCTGTCATTCTGTCTGCCTGTGCTCGCTCTCTTCCCCCCTCTCTCTCTGATAAATAAATAAAATCTTTAAAAAAAAAAATTCTTAAAAAAAAAACAAACCTTATTCTTGGGGCGCCTGGGTGGCTCAGTGGGTTAAAGCCTCTGTCTTCAGCTCAGGTCATGATCCTAGGGTCCTGGGATCGAGTCCCACGTTGGGCTCTCTGCTCAGCAGGGAGCCTGCTTCCTCTTCTCTCTCTGTCTGTCTCTCTGCCTACTTGTGATCTCTGTCTGTCAAATAAATAAATACAATCTTAAAAAAAAAAACCAAAACCTTATTCTTTCCACCTCAAAGTCTGGGTCACACAGATGGGGTGAGAGAAAATGGATTTTTGGTCACAAAGACATACATATGTCTCACTGAATGTCCGTTTTGAGGTTACCCTCTTTTGTCATTGGTAAAACTTGGCTGAGGAATTTCTGGTAAAATAAATCTACTTCCTATTCTGACGGGATTATGGTTTTCTTTCTTCCACTCTCTCCTCCTCTTCCCCCCGCCCCCACTGTCACTGATAAATTTCCACAGTATGACTGGGTGGTGGTTCTGTGGCCTTTTCCCCACCCCACTGAAGAAGCTCATGAAAGATTGTACGATGTGGAAAGAGCCTTACCGATTAAATAGAAGCCTGGTTCATATAAAGAGACTTGTTTCTATATGGAAAATATGAGCCCCCCCCTTTTTTTTTCACATGGACCAGGTGTGGATTAGTTCACTGAACCTTTCACCCAGCCATATTCCCGCTTGTAATTCTTCTGAGGCATAGTTCAGCCAAGTCAAAGAAACATGTTATTAAAGGTGAGCTGAAAGGCATTTAAAAAATAAACAAACTGTTTAAGATCCTAAATCAGTAACAGAATCTATATGCACAGACTTGAAAAGTACAAGAAAATGTGTTTCAATACCTTTTGCTTCCCGGCCGGTTTCTCCTCCTGCCTTCTTTGAGCGTTCCATACAGCCCCCTCTCAATTTCTTTTTGGTCATTGGTGGGATAAGCAGGTTGACTCTGAGCTTAGGTTAGGGCTCTTTCCTACCTAAGAACCGACCCTCTACTGAAGGAGGTGAAAACTCCAGTCTTACCTC
This sequence comes from Mustela putorius furo, assembly GCF_011764305.1. NCBI lineage: Eukaryota > Metazoa > Chordata > Mammalia > Carnivora > Mustelidae > Mustela > Mustela putorius. The sequence goes on from NW_025421280.1 coordinate 2,669,130, forward strand.
TAGGATTCTCCACCCAGCATGGAGGGGAAAATATCAGTCCTTTGATTTTATTTGAGTACTGTGTTTTTAAGGAGTTTCAAATCCAATACACATTCTCTCCTTTTCTCTACCTTTGAGCGTGGTAGATCACCAGATCGTATTAACAGCTTGTAGAGATGGCAGAAATGAGGCGTAGGAAGTTTGAGATTTACATAAGTTGTATTATCCCTGCCTGTGAAAACAGTGGCTATCCTTTCTTGTGGCCCTCACTGTGTGCCAGTCACTTGTGTAAGCACTTTTCCCATTAATACATTTCTTCCTCAAAAGCACATTATGCACTAGAATTAAGCCCGTTTTATGGAGGAGGACACTGAGGGACAGAGAACTTGAGTAACTTGCCTAAGATCACGAGACCCGTAAGCAGCAGAGCTGAGTTCACTCCTGAGAACTGAGCTAGCCAGGTTGGACTAGACTGTGCAGTTGGATATTATATAGTATTTAGTATTAATTGAGGTAACCCAAGGAAGCATTAAGAAATAAAGATATTCATGGTCAGCCTTGCTGCCCTCTCTTCCTCCCCTGACATTTTCCCCTAATTTAAAAAAAAAAAAAATTATTTATTTTTTCTGTTTCTTTTGGTGGTTTTTTTTTTTTTTTTTTTTTTTTTTAAACCTTCTGGCCTGTTCCCAGGGAAGGAGTAGGCATCAAGCATCCTCATCCTGTTGTCCCGCTTCTCCCTTGATTATCTTACATTTTCACTGTGATCGTGGAGTTCTGGAACGCCGTTTTCCCATTTTTAAAGTAATTCCAGAAAGTAGGGACAAAGGATGAGAGGGGTTTTTAAGGGTGGGTCTTCCTGGCTCACCCCTTAGGAGTACGCGGCTCCTTCCGAGGGGAACTGGAAGCCCCAGTTCTCCGGAGTGGACACAATGCCGCTCTCAGAAACTTAAACACTTGGCTGAAAGGACTCCCCCCAACCACCCCTACCCCTGCTGCTTTACACGACGGAAAAGGGAGGGGGTTCAGGCAAAAGCTTCATCTAGTGCACTTCTGAGTAGCTTTGCTTCATTGAAGACCATATGCTGAGCTTGTCAAAGTCATCTGCCCGTTTCAGCCATTCTTGTTTTAGGAACGTTAACTTGCTGTATTGGGGAAGCAGCATCATATGTGAACAGCCATGCCAGGCTTCTGCCAAACGTCCCTGGTCCTCTGTCAAGTTCTGGGAGGGCATTCAGTGGAACTTTATTGTCCTAAGGATTAAAGCGCCCCCCCCGCCCCCGCCCAGCATCAGCATTATTAACATAGCATCCTCTTGGTACAGAGAAACCCTCCTAGCTAAGGAGCCAGGAGGGCAGGTCCCACCTGGCTCTAAATCACATTGGCGCTTGCCAGTGTGTTTCCATTGGGACCCGGAGAGGTGACGAGGTGTGGAAAAGCCGAGCGATGGGTCGGAGTTGAGTGGAAAAGGGAACTGGGATCTGCCAATGTCAGAGAATTCAGCAAGAGAGGCATGGGAAGGGAAATGGGATGAAAAGGTGCCAGGAAACGTTGCCTCATTCTCTGGCATTTTTCTGGTGGTCAAAAGTTAAGACTCTTCTTTCGAGTCACTTGCAAGCACTGTGGGCTCACAGCTGCCAAGTTGTGTAGTCTGCGGCCCAGTAAAGCGGGGACATGGGTATAAGACAGGAGGCTGTTATTTTCAGGGTTCTTGAAGAGGTTCAAGAGGTTCCCCCTCCTCGGATTATGTGAGTGCGTTCATTCTCATGTGTCTTTCTCCATGGGTCAGCCTGCCCACAACGGGGCCCACAATATTTAACTAGGGAGCCACTGCTGTGCGGGGGAGGGGTGGTCCCTTCTGTATATACCCAGGTATGAGCCGTGGTGCTTAAACAATAGGAATAGAGGAGCTGGAATGAGATCACCATACTGGTTAGTGTCATTCATTCCATATGCATTTATTGACCGCCCCCTGGATGCAGCCACTGTCCAGTACTGACATACAGCATGCAGGACAGATGAAGTGCTTGCCTTCATGGAGTTTATGTTCTGATAGTTTGCCCGACACTGAAGTGTCCACGGTCAAGATTAACATGACTGGTTTTATCCATTGCCGAAACTTTCCCAGAAAAACCAAACGAAATCTGTTTAGCTGCAGACCGGAGCCGCCAGGAGCCAGATGTGGCCATGGGAAGACTCTCTTTGAGAGCTTGTCATCTGGCTCCAGCTGTGTTAACCTAGGTCTGGTAGACAGCCATGAGCTGCGTCTGCCAACTGGTGGCCAGACCCTAGAGCAGGCTTAAACAATTAGTGGAATCCCTTGCCCGGTGGCTAGATCCGCTGTGTGTGTCCTAAGATTACCACTGCTGTCCAGACCAGGAGCCTCTGTGGTCTGGGGCAGATACACCCAGAAGGGAATCGAAAATCAGCTCCCTGAGAAACTAGGCTCAGCTTTCTCATCCTGGAGCATGGAGAGGGAGGCAGGGGAGGTACAAACCAACGTCAGCAAGAGAACAGAAATAAACCAGACGTGGCCCCCCACGTGCACGTCTTGATTCCAACCAAGAGTGCTTGCCTGATATGGACCACCTGCCTCCAACATGCCCTGCAGAAAAGCCAAGAGTTGGCCCACGAGAACCTCTCTTTCCCAGTTACTACTTTTTGATTGTTGCCCCTTTGTGAGACCCATTTATGATGGCCTATGTTGATTTTCCCCAGAGATTTCCATTAAAAGTCTTAGTTCCCACCTTTGAAAGCAGTGTGCCTTAACTTTTCAAATATCCACCTTCCGAATGAGTACATAAATAAATAAAATGCTTTAGCCTACCTATGTGTAGAGGATTTATCTATCTATAGATAGATAGATAGATATACCAAAGTTTCTGGTTTCATGTACTAGGCAGCCTCTGCTCTTCTTTGGGAAAATAATGGTTTTGGTCATCTGTAGTCCAGCAGACTTCTGACCCCACAATAGTTGCTCAGTTGATGTTTGCAGAATGAGCCAGATGAGGATGATTTTTAGTCAGCATGCTGACTTCCAAGGGTGGTGATAAAAAAATGAGTGAGGTTCTTTCAAATAATAAGGGAAACAACCCACCATTTAGAGCCAAAAGAACAAAAAAGAGTAAAGGTTTACTGGGAATAATTTCAGAATTCATCTTTCAGATATCCTCATCTAGTATCTGATTATAATAGAAAACACAAGAGGGTAGAGATGAAAGCTTGCAAGGGGGCTTCTCTTGAGCCTAAGCATATTTTTTTTTACCTGTGGGGACATCTTCATCATAGTGAGTTTCAACGAAATAGTTGAAGTGGGGGAAAATTTCAAGATGCTAGTTTATGTGTGAAAATCAACTTTTGCGTTCTCAGTGCATTGTGTAAATTTGCCGTGCAGGAAACATAAGTGAAGCCATTTGGTTTTGTGGCATTGGTGTGGGCTGGCTAAGGGGGTGGGGGATAAAGTTGAGGCATTGATATAGTACGAGGAGAGCCAGATGGTTGTATTACACATCTTTTGTGTTCTTGTTTGCTTCTTAAAGCAGTTGCAGAATTTTGCCCTTGGCGATATTTTCTTCGTGCTTGTATGTTCTGCTATGAATTTACTTTTTTGTCAGAGTACTTTGAAAGAAAAGCCTTGCTCTTAAAAAAATTTTTTTTTTAACTTACATTCTAGACTTGTGAAGTCAACAGTGTGCTCATAAAAATATTTTTTAAATGATAAGTGTGTTAGTAAACAGTGGGAGGAGCAGCTTTTCTTTTTCTCTATAGCACGCTGATTTCAAATGACATGTCGATTCAGAGAAAGATTTTTGCAGAATTATAAATGTGGAATTAACGATGAATGGGCGGATGGAGACAAAACAGATATGCCGTTTCTTCAGTAGTGATGAGTCTTACCTGATTAGAAATTTTAACTTTTTCTATTACTTTTATAGCAGCTTCTCGGGTTGTGGTTTACCTGCTGTGTCTTTTCAGCCAGACTGACTTTAAGTGAAGTGAGAATGCTTTGGGATAAGTCCGCGGCTTTAACCTGGGTGTTTGGGTGGCATTTAGTACAACTGTTCATCATACCACCGTTGAAATGTGTATTTATTTCCTACTAAAAGCAAATTACATTTTGCGATCACTGATGGCAAGGGATAGTTAAGATGTTCTAACTGCCTGTAAGCGATGATACTTTATCACTAATGCTTTTTTTAAGAAGGAATTTTTTTACAATTTTATTTATTTTTTTGACACACACACACACACACATATATATATATAGAGAGAGAGAGAGAGAGCTCACAAGCAGGCAGAATGGCAGGCAGAAGCAGGCTCCCCACTGAACAGGGCTCAATCCCAGGACCTTGGGGTCATGACCTCAGCCAAAGGCAGACGCTCAACCGACTGAGCCACCCGGGCGCCCCGTCACTGAATGCTTTTAATAAGGAGTTGCTTTGGAGCCGCCCGCCCCGTTGTGATAGAATGGTTCAGAATAATTTAATGCCCTTTTCGCAGTCCCGGTTTATTATCTCTTTTTTCTTCGCTTGAATGAGAGAAGAGCACAAGCACAAGCTCCTTGGGTGCTGGTTTATTCTCTGTTGTGCACAGATTTCCAGTTTTAGTTGGAACCTGCAGCCCCTGATGAGAAAACAGGAAACTCACAGTCCTAACCTTATTGAAATCTCTGCCCGCTTTAGTCACAAGTCTGAAGCAACTCCTCCCAATAATGAGGCCATTGTACGCATCATATCTGATCAGTTCCTGAAATGTTTTAGTAAGTCTATCTTACAACATTATAAGAAGATAATCAGCAGCCTTAGAAGGTCCCCATCTGGACTGTAGAGTTCTTTTACTGAAAGATGTTTTGCCTTTTTGAGATAGCTCTCGCGTTTCATCATCTGTTCCGCTGAGATGAAGTGCATATGAAAAGTCAGTGACTCTGAATCCATCTGTTGTTATTATTTTTCACTGATAATTGGCTTGAACAATGAAATGTCTGTGTCTGCAGCCTTTGAAACTGTACACCCTGTTTATTTTCTGGAGGTCTCGCTGCAACTCCCCCCGCCTCCATTTTCGCCTCCTTCCTTCTCTCTCAAGCTTTACAGCCAGGGGCGCTTATGTGAGGATGACATCTTTGACTCTGTGCATCAGTATGTGTCACTCAGCATCTAAAGCTTGCATACGGATCTTTGTCACAATCCCCGTGTCTGTGCCGTTCGCGCCAGGATCCAGCCTTCTTGCCACAAGAGGCTTAGCTGGGCCACAATGCATGCATCCCTTACCTGGCTCGTCGTCTTATTTCACTTTCCTCATTAAAATATTAATTTCGAGTACAGTATCTAATACCTATGGAATTAGATACCACCTCTAATTGTATAATATATTCAGTTGCATCCAGGTTTGCACGATAGAGAGCATTAATATTGGATTCCACTAACAGCACTTCCATTAGCTTGCTCAACCAGTATGAGATATAGATGAGCTAGGAAGCATAACTACCCGCCAGAACTGCCAAAACAGTCATTAGAAGCTCCATGGGGATGGACAAAGGCTTTTTCATAGTGATATACTGATTAAATTTTGTTCTATGGTTTATTTGCATCAAGGTTAGATCACTATCGTCTGTGGAAGGAGGTTATCTAACACCTTATTTGGAAGGTCATTTCAAGACAAAATAGTGAACAGAAGAGGCATCTTTAGTTTCTTTGGGAACCCCTCTTAGGGAGATCCTGTGTTTTTCTTCTGGGGGGTGGGGGTGCAAAAGTTTAAAAAATTTTTAATATTTTTTCCAAGTTATGTCATAATATATGTTTGAGATGGGCTTCCTCTGCTTGTTAATAATTAAAAAAAAACCTTTTCAATAATATTCATTTGCTTTTGCAGTAGAATGATATAGCCCTTGAGCAGTGTTGTGTTAATAAAATAGAACTTGGTTTTGAAATAGAAAGCTGCCTTATTTCCTTTGGCTAGCCTAATTGCAGTACATTCTCTGAGGCTGGGAAGGATCTGTGACCTACCCTTTTTGGTCCAAGTAATAACGTAGACACGTCCCATAGCATAGCCGTGCTGGATTTGCCCCCATAGTACTCGGTGGCATTAAAAAGGAAGTAGGGGAACATAATCTTACTTATGTTTCAATCGAAATCATTTAATACTGCAAAAGTTATTAAAAAATAATTAAGTTACTAAGACCAACATGTAGCTGGAACATAGAGTAGGAGGGTAGAGGTGAGTGTGTTGACTCCCTAGGCTGAGAGGAAAGGCAGTAGTGAATTCCTGGGGCCTGTGTGTTTTTCCTTTTGCTTAAATTCCTTGGCTCTAAGGACAAATTATGTTGAGGTATGGTATATTCTCTGCCGAAATGGAGAAAATTGTTGACTGTAATTATGTTATTTAATTGAAATTATAAGTGGTTGAGGCCACTCAGTTAAAAGCATCCTTTCTAATATATGGGTAATGTTTTTAAATGAGTGGGCAAGGATTGATGATATTTGAAAGGCAGGCATTTGGGATGTATTTTTGGAAGACTCAAATTATGTTCCTTAAATCATTAGTGAACTAAAGAGTGCAAAGTGGCATGGGGTTTTTTGTTTGTTTACCTCCTTTAATTAAATACGGGTCAGTGTTACATGCGTGCCTGTGTGTACCTGTGTATATGCACGCACATGGGTATGTATGGGTGTGTGTATATTTTATATGTGTCAATTTTTGTACATAGATAACATAGACCCTTCACAGGTATGGGTCCCAAGGAACGATTTATAGTGTGGCAAAGCACAAAAAACAAAAGGTGTATTGTGGCTGAAAAATGTGATTGTTGACAACTCTCATTGAATTTTAAGATTTAAATGCAAGCTAAGGTAAATCTCCAGTGATGGGTCTTATGCCAACTTCTTTTCGGAGTAGCTAGAGATAAAACAATGGCACTATATTTGCTCCCCCATTATCCCCCCCCCCCCACTCCAGGAGTGAGTTCTTAATTACTAATGAATGCAATTCATTTTAATTGTTATTATAGCAACATAGCATTTAACTGTCTCCTGTTTAGTGCTTGTGCCCTGCAACCGGCGGGGTCTCCTGTCAGGGAGAGGACAGGTAGAAGGCACAGCAGGCGTCTGATTGAGCGAGTTATTCATTTGCTGAGTGTTTGTGTTTATGCAAAGGGGCCTCTTCCTGCATATTTAATCTAGAGTAAGGCAGTGGCTTTTGTTGTGTTTAGCCCACATACCTTCAGTCCTTCCTCACACTGCCGCCAGCCTGGGAGCCCTGCGAGCCCGCAGGCTTCCAAGCCCCTGTAGTTTCTCCCTTACAAACTCTCAACTTTCTTCTGTTGTGTGAAAATTGCCTCTCCGGCCCCAAAGCTTTCCTTCCTCACCATGAGCCGGTAAGTGTGTGCGAAGCCAAGGCTGATACTTTGTTTCATTTTACAAATGTTGAGAGGCTACTTTCCTGCTCTTCTGGGCGCCTCCCGCCAGCCACAGCGACCTGGGTCCTGGTTCCTGGGCCGTTGTCAGTTGCTGGCCGCCTTGAAATAGACGAGTACAGGTGCCTCTTAGGAACCGGGGCTGAATTTTTGGACTGGCAGAGAGAGAGCCTCTTGGAACCGGGGCGGGGAGTGGGGGTGTGGGTTGTGGGGGGAGAAGGAGAGAGAGAGAGAGAGGAACAGCTTTATTATTCTTTGTCCTAACAAATCCTGTTTTGTAACTATCCTGGAGATAATGCTGCCATTGTTTGCTAAAAGCCTTCAAACAGTGTGTAAGACCGAACTGTAAGAAAGCAGTGAAACTCTGCTGCGGTATTGTCTATACCCGGGCCAGGGTCCTCCCCGAAGGTCTGTGCCGGAATAGGAAGGGTTTTCTTTAGTGGAAATCGAATCGTCTCTTCATTGATATTAATAGCACACTAGAGAGGTTGGCCATGATGCTGAGAGAGGCGGTCGGGAGGGAAGGAAATCTGATCTTGCTGGTGGTGGGGTGGGGTGGGGGGGGTGACAGCCTCTTGGCCCCACGGTGGAGGAGACATCCATCCAGGCTCAGCCTGCATAATGGCATCCTGGCTTAACTGTTTGCTCTAGGAATTTTAATCTTGAGCTGTTTGTTTTACTATCTGGGGTCTTGCTATTTTTTGTTCCCGTACTGTCTTTAGAAAGCACCATATTCAGGGTCTAATCCAGTCTTTTTAAAAAGTGGATTAAAAAAAAAAAAAACTCCGAGAAATTGATGTACTGTGCACTTAGATCATTCTGGGCTATGATGGTAGAATTCGGCTTTCTTTTACAGTATTATAATTTCAAAAATGAATTGCCACAGCAAAGAAGGGACGAGCCACCCAAGGAAGATATGTCCTATGTAAAGATATTTCAGGCACTAGGAATTGTGTCCAGGGTCTAAAAGAAGGAGTTTGCATTACCAGTTAACTGTTGCCTCTGCTTGAGTAACTCTTTTCAACAGAAGAGTGTGCTGTTCCCCCGCAGGTTGGAAACTGTGAGAATTTAAATAAAATTTCATCAACCTTATTAAAATATGTAGGGAGTTGGGTCTTCTTGGGTACAAATCAGTCTAGAGACTTAGAAGCATTTATTAACAGTGAGGCTGCTGTAGGTTTTTAATAATAAAATTACAAATACCTTATCTAATTGTAAGTGTATGACTTTTATACTCGGTTTTTAAGGGGAAAAATACTTTTTTTTATGAGTAAAAGTAACTCCGTCAGAGCACCTTCTGTGATTAGCGCTATTGTATTCTTAAATTTTGATTGATAGAGATAATAGTTTTCACTTAAAAATACAGACAGGTACTTTAACTTTCCATGACAATAGCTATTTGCATTTCTTTTATCTTTTTGTTTAACATTTGTGGGGGTTGGGATGGATTTGATTATTAACTCTTATTGCACACTAAAGGTAAATCTAAAACAAAGGCTTTGTTAGAGCTTCAAAGAGAAAACAGCAAATATTGTTTTTAGGTTTCAACATTTAAAGGCTGTTAAAGGATACCTATAAAATATTTTCACATGACCATGACCAGGGTTTTACTTTTCTGTAAGGTAAGCGAGAGGAGTTTATCCAGAGGAGATGGACCAGTGTGGTACTGCTATAGGTGGGGGCAGGAGTGGGGGCTGCCGGCCTGCAGCAGTCCCCCCCTCCCTGGGGCATGCCTCCCCTCGCCTCAGGTTGTCCGTGCCCCTTGGCTTATCTTCTAGTATTTTCAGTTTTTCTTAGGAGAATGGACCCCAAGGTTTGGTGCCACGGTTTGGTGAGAGTCCCAGAGGGTGAGGAGAAAGGAAGCAAAATGTGCCCCGCAGCCACAGGAGGGGACTTTTGGGGACGGTGGGTTCATTTGGTAGACAGAAGTAACAGCAATGTAGAGACTGTGAACCAGCGAGCCTGGCTGGTGTCCCAAAGGCCTGAACCGTACAGCTGGGCCTTTTCCTTCCCATGGCCCTTCCTTCTTTTCCTCTTTCTCCTCTTTTGCGCTCCCAGGTTTTTTTTCCCCCTCTTATTTCTTTTTCTCTCTTCCTTCCTGCCCTCTTTGCTTTTTCTTTCTGTAAGCCTGACTCAGTATTGAAGTTATTAGAGCAGAGAAAAAACCCTCTGCGGTTGATTTCTGAGTGGATTTTCTTGTCTCGAGTGCAGAAAACGAAGTGACCCTTGTACTATCATTTTTCAGCTAGGCAAATTTGTGTCGATATGCTCCTGTTTTCCTAAGAAATCTTTGAAAAACAAGACACGAAAATCCACATGAGTTAGGAGTCTCTAGTTAAAGAGACAGGCGTCTCTTGGAAATTGGCCCATTTAGACCTTTGATTTTCTTAGATGAAGTACGTGTCCTTTGATTGGAGTATTTGGGGTATGAGAAGCTTGAGGTATGTTCCTGGGCTTTCAGAGAAGGTCTTCTCTAACCAGATACAAATTACTAAATCGCCACCTTCCTCGTGGGCCTGGAGCTGGCTGTGACATCCTTGCATCGCTGGGGACACTGGTGCCCAGTATCTTCTCAGGCCTCATTTGGTGGACTGAAGGTTAAGATGAAAAACATGGTGGTTTTTCCCCATCCCTTTAGTATGATCACGCAAAATGAAACCTAATGCAGAAATCCTGATGCACGTCGTTTCCTTCAGCTGCCATGGAAGAAAGGGGGGACAACCTCTTAGTGGGAAAAGTCGAGTGTATATTGTTCATTTTCAGTCTTGTGAAGTGAAGTCCAGCCTCCGTGTTTACCTGCAGCTTGGCTCCACGCCAGCTGGCATTTATATATTCTTTATTGCGTTGATGAAATTGGGGGGCAAAATACACCCTATGAAGTGTGACTTTGAAGCACTGTTTAACTTAAGAGGTCCGCAGACAGTGGGGAGTTCTTAAGGGGTGGCACGTGGGGAGGGGTAGAGGAAGAGGGCAGTACCGTGAGCTTTCTAATGAATGGGTTGCTGCTGAAGGTTGGTGTCTTGCTCAAGGTCTTTATGGTCAACGCGTAGATTCTGGTGGACAGCACTCTTGCAGACAATGGTGAGGCGGCCACACCAGGAACAGTTCCAGTGTTCACGGGATCCTAACTGTACAGAGAATGACACAAAGGAGAATAAATCATTTTTATTTACCATATTCCTGGCTCACTTTTAAAACCTAAAACCAATGGGAAACTTCGGAAAGATAGAAAAAGACAATGCACTTCAGATGGTAACAGCATTTTAAAAGAAGATGCGTGGGCTGGAGGGGAATATTTTTTTTTATATTAAAAAGCTTTACATAACCATTTAATTTTAGTTTTGATGCTGTGGGGTGAGTAAGCATTCAGGTAACTAGTTGATATATTTGATAAGTAAAAGTGATTGTTTAAAAAAAAATTGCAAACCACTCTGGAAACGGAAGTTTTACATTTTGGAAAAAAAATGAAATGCAGGTTGTTCTGCTAGTTGTTGATTTCTGATTCTTCCAGGCTCGTCATGATGCAGACTCAGGCCCCAGTACTACTCCCTAATTTTCTTGTCTGTTATATTGACACATTTCATTTAATTTAGCATGATGGCAAACAGCTGTTGAACTATTAATCTTTTCTCTGCAAAGCCAGAAAAATATCTTTTAGATTACTTGGCTAATGTATACTAAAAACTAAAATCAACAGAAATAAATTAATGACTGGTCAAATGTGCATATGCATTAAAATTTATGGAACTTTCACAATAGAGGAAAACATGATTTGTATCCCACTGCCAGTTTTCTCTCTTTCTTTCTTTCTTTTTGTATAAGTAAAAATTAACTGTAGCTGATTTTGTATTGCTTGAGTAATTATAAGTTGGAGGGTCAGTTGTATAATTTAGTTTCCCTAGGGGAAAATTATACTTGTAAAATCTGTGAGGGTAAATCAGCATATATTTTTGTTCTGTTCATTTACACACTGTACTGTGTAGACAGGTGTGGAGAGAAATAGGCCCTGCTCTTCCCTGAAATCCTTCTACAGGTTTGAATCCAGGGCTCAAGATAACTTGATTCAAAGTACGCATTTTCAGCAGGATTTTCTTTTAAATTAAATTTTAATAAAGTCCAGTTGTTTTGCCAGGCCTATATGATAACAATCTCATCTGCACTGCAAAGTCTAATACTATAGATCTGACTGCCAAACATGCAAAAATAAATGTAACTCAATGGATGAACATGAACATTAGTTTAGAGCATGCCCATTGGAGGGTATGTCAAGTAAAAAGGAGGTAGGATGGCCATTCTTGCCTTGAATTCAGTAAGATCTGCCAGAGTTCACTTCCTTTCCATTTAAGATTGTACGCGTGGTAAGATGGAGATTCTCGTGTCTGAGATTATCGCTGTGCCTTGTATCTAACGAGCTCCTCTTACTTGGGAGGAGTGGGGCTGCTTTGCAGATCTCCCCCATTACCCTGAGGACCCCAACATCATTGCTCCCTGTTTTCTTAGCACTATTTGTCCTGTGACAGAGTTCTCACCAGTGGAGAAACCAATCCTGGGGACACACATCAGCAGTGTGTCTCAAAATTTTCATTTTCAATTTGAATTGTTTTGTGTAAAAACAAAAAGGCTTGGGGCAGGTTGCAAAATAGTAATTTTAAGTCCCAGGGCTAGGGTTTTCCCCCACCCAAATGGTGAACATTTATGATGAAAACCTCCAATTTCCTCTTACAGTAAACATGAAAATTATGATTTCACTCAGAGCCTGCATTTTTTTTCCAATCTTTATGGCAAGAATCTGCATATACTTGCTTGTGGAAATGTCATAAATTGGCCTCAGATCAATTCCTCAAAGATAGTACTCACCAAAGTGCCACTTTCAGATTTTAGCCCTTGTGAAATAAGATTTAACTCTTCTCAATAATGTTTGCCTTTCCACATTCAGGGCTGACAGCAGAGGGATAAGCAGGGATATATTCTGTATAAAATTAAAACCACTTCATTACATATTGTTCTGAAGAGTGAGCAAAAGGATATTAACATTTTAGTAAAATGATGATACGATCTTAGCATCTTGCATAAAAAATGACATGAGCATTTGGTCAGCTGATGTGGAGTGAGTCCTGTACCCTGTCGGTATCTTGCTCTAAATTAATAAACAAATGTTTTTCTTTTCACTTGTGCCATATGTTGATCCCAGTTACATGGGCAGAAAGAGGCAGCTTGTAATGTTTCTTAGAGGATTACACACTGTTTTGCATAAGAGAGTATGCAGATGCAGGAGTAGATGTGGGATAAAACATGTTCCAGGCTTTCTTTGTGTTTTAGGGAGCTCGGTTTCAATTGTTTATTTCATCTGACACAAACCATTTTTATTTAACTTGGTAGATCTGGTAGATAAATGCTAAGTGGAAAACACAGTGTGAACAGCTTTCACCAACTGATTAACCCCCCAGCCCTCCCCAAACTTGAAGATCCTGGTGCTCCTGTTCATTTTGAAAGGTTCCAGGGTAGCATAAGCATCTCGTCTGTAAGAACTCACTCTCCTCTTGGGGGTGGGGGTGGGGGGAGTCAAGCCCCGTGCGTTAATGAAATCAGAGATGTTGTGGATGTTAACCAAACAGACACGTTCAAGGAGCAGACTGGTTTCCAAAAACAAAGGCCTATGAGTCACGTATTATTGCACCAGAAAATAAATTGATCGATGACAAGATGAGAAAAAGTTCACTTGCAAAATTCGAAATGTTTCACCTTGACTTTCTCCACCCACGTTGTTTTTGTTGTCTTGAGGCGCTCACAGGCCTGTGCTCCAGATCACTGGTCTTGGGACTTGTTTTTATTAACTCTGAAAAGTCATTTGCCATGCAACGTAACCAAGTCCTTCTGTTGCCCTTGCATCTGTCCCAGGCAAATAGGTGGTTGGTGCTGTCTCTTGACATTCAGATTGTGACGTTCTCTTTTGTTTTCAGGGTAAGAAGTGACCTTTTGAGGTGACTATACCTGAAGATTGCTTTCCAGAAGCCAAAAAAGGTAAATGCAATACGATTAGTGGGATTATATCTTGGCCCATATCTCCTTCCTTCTAGATATATCTCAATTCAACTCTTCTCCGATCTCTGTAGCTGCCAAAAATACGTATGCATTTGTGCATAAGTCCGCATGCTGTAGCATCTTTGGGGGAGATCTTTCAAGAAAAGACTGTCCTTAAGAAATGGTCCACAGAGGGACCCTCCCCCCCCCAAATGGTTTCAAATTTTCTCCTCTTTGTTGAAGCTGAACTTTTATTTATTTGTTTATTTATTTATTTTTTGGTGGTGGACTCCGTGGGCTTAAAGTTAGAAAGGAATATGCACATCACAAAAGCGGTGATTCATAAAAGCGAACTTGCTGCGACCACGAGTAGCGCCTGTCGAGTAGCGCCGAGTAGCGCCTGTCGGTGTTTTGTGCCGAAGTGGTGTCATACCATTGATGTTCATCTGGCGGATTTATCATCACCTTCTTTCAGAAATTAATAGTCAAGCACCGTAGCAACCCAGAGCACTGATGCAACTGCTCAGTGGCATGGGGCACCCCCCTGTGATGTCAGCGCTAGGCTGCCTCGTTCTCTTGACCTTGCTTGAAAATCAAATGAGTATTTGATTTTAAAATAGAAGTTTGCAGAGAGACTAATGTAACTTGATGAATTAAAGCGAAATTAAATTTTCTCAAACCCACTTTGGGGAGGGGGAACAAAAAAAGTGCGTTTCAAATGCTTACGGATGCTCCGGTATTTTCTTGATTTCCAGAGGTCTCGCTCTAGTGAGGCCATGGTCTTCTGCTCCAAGTTAATCTTGCCGGTCATTTTCATGGCTGAGGTTTGTCAAGGAGCATCTTCACTTGATTCTTGAATTTAGGCCAGTAACAGCTCCATTTGCGTTCGTGGATTTGTGTCTGTTGTAAAACAGGTTCCTTGCTCCCCTGGTTGCACGAGGTCTCCACCCAGATATGACTAAATTGAGTTTATGAATTGGTAAGACAGAGATTTCCTACTCTTTAGCTATACACGTTTTGGGTTTTTGTTTTTGTTTTTGTTTTTTTAACCTTTATAATGTGAAGATTCTTGGATCACTTTTGTTTTTAATCTTAGCATTCTGGGACTCTAGAATGCCTTTTAAAGGTATGGATTCATGGTTAGTGTCGCATTCTGGTGCATTTGATTAGAGGCCAAAAAAATCACTTGCTGCATTTCACCATCATTGCTGTTTAAATAAAACCTTTGTGGGAAGCTCCTGCTTGCTCACCGTGGAAGACAGTCTCATTTCTACGAGGCAGCATGGAAAGGGGTAGATTCCAACTGGTATTGGGGGTTATCAAGTCCAAGCACTTCACTTTCTGAGTCTCAGTTTTCCAGTCTTAAGAAGGAAGGCTTAATTAACTTCGGGGATCTACAAACTTCTGTGAAGGGCCATGCCAGATACATCTTCTGTTTTGTGGGCCATTCCATCTCTGCCACAGCAGCTCAGCTTGGCTGTACCTTGTGTCTCCTGGTCTGCATGAACCCTGCGAGATCTCAGTCCAGGACGTTCCTCATACAAAGCTGTGCCAGGTGTTTAACTCAACTTGTGCCATTAACTAGCAAAGATTTCTGGCAGAGCCCAAAACTGTGATTAAACAAAGCTGAAAGCGTGGTTGAAAAGATGAAATATTCACCTTGAGAGTTGTGTTACCCTGACAGCTTCAAATAAGGGCATCCTGAGCACTTTTCATTGTTTTCCTTGGAGTCACCTGTAAGCATGAATTATTTTTCTTCTGACTTGATGTCTTTATAATGCCTGTGCTAACACCCATGACCTGAAAATGGGCCCACTTGAATGTGTGTGATATGATATGTTTCCAATTCTGTGATATTGTTCAAAGTTTAAAATATCATGAGACAGGGGCAAGTTTGGGGGGGAAAAAAAGTTCCAAGAAATTTTCATTAGTGTTGACTAAGAGAGGCAGTCCACGGAGAGAGAATTCTTTCTTTATAATTAATGTCAAGGACACAGTATATTATATGATATGATATACTGCAAATGGGGAACTCCTTGTCAAAGTTCAGGAACAGTGAAAAATTTTATCCTTCTGTTGGCTACTGTCGTCACACAAAGGAAGCTGAGTAACAAATTCATGTAATTTTTCTTTTAAACTTGACTGCTAGGAAGCTCGGAGTTAGAGTTTTTTTGTTCAATCTCTGTATAATTATTTTCCACTCCAGCTTTTTGTGATTGAGATCTTTTAAAATCAACCTCATTTTTCCTACCCCCAATTAACATTGGGTTATTTATTTTTATTCTTCTATAATATCACTTCCATCCTATTTAACCCTCATTTCAAGGTGGGTTTTTTTGTTTTTTTGTTTTTGTTTTTGGTTTTGTTTTTTTAGAAATTAGTGAAGATATAGAGACTTAAGTAATAAATCACATGTAATTTTTTTTTAACCTTTTAACAAGCTCACAGACCCTTGGAAAACTAATCCTTATTTATTTTTTATATTTATATATTTTTCTATATATTATTCATTTTTATATATTTATTTATATATTTTCATATATTCAAAAAGGTTTATTAAAAATATAAAGTTAAAAAAAAGTCTATAAAATGGCTAGAATAGCTATTGTTTCTTCCCAGGGAATAAGTCTGTCTTTTTTTTTTCTTTTTTTTTTTAAGATTTTATTTATTTGACAGAGAGAGATCACAAGTAGAGAGAGAGAGGAGGAAGCAGCCTCCCTGCCTAGCAGAGAGCCCAATGCAGGACTCGATCCCAGGACCCTGAGATCGTGACCTGAGCCGAAGGCAGAGGCTTAACCCACTGAGCCACCCAGGCACCCCCCAGGGAATAAGTCTTAAAAAGAGATGAATGTGGAGCGTCTGGGTGGCTCAGTCAGTTAAGCGCCCACTCTTAACTTTGGTCAGGTCATGATCTCAGGGTTGTGGGATTGAGCCCTGTAATGGGCTCAGCAGTGAGTGTAGAGTCTACTTAGGATTCTCTCTCTCCCTCTTTCTCTCCTTCCCTCTCTTGTATGTGTGTCCACGGGCACAGTGTCTCTCAAAAGTAAACAAAAACCTGAGACGATCATGCTATCCATATCCATGCTATGATGGAGAAACCAGCACATCTCCCCAGCATCAAAAAGAGGTTGATTTCAGATGCCGGGTGCTTCTCAGTAAATGTCATGTCACATTTGAAATCTCGGAATCATTAATAGCATAGATGTAGGTAAATATGTCTACATTGGCACTATGGGAAGAACTACTTATGTGCATAAAGGGGCCAAGCAAATTCAGAGAAAACAGATGAAGCCATTTTTCAAATTTTGATTCAAAGTTCTGAAGAATCATAAATAACGGTCATCTTCCTTTGTAGCGATATAACAGTTTTTTTCCAAGTAGATCAGAACACTTTACAAAATGGGTTTGTGCCAGCATTCTTGAGAGATAGGTAGCAATGATTATAATCCCCACTTTACAAACAGGGAAGGTGGTCCCATAGATGATCAGGAGCTCACCCACGGTCACATAGAATGTCAAGACAAGACCTAAAAGACATCTTATTTAGGCCATAGTTACACTGATGTCATTTTATCATGGCTGCCTTAGTCTGGTGGTTTAATATAGGCTTATACATCATTTTCTTTCTGCTTTCCCAGAACGCTGGCATTGCGCCTACATACATTTTTGCTTGAGATTCAGATTCACTTTATAAAATTCATTTTCTTATAACCATTCTGAGTGGTATTGGGACGTTGTTGTGTAGACATAACAGTGTCTTCATTGAGCCACCAGATGACCACACTGACTGAATCACTGGCTTTTTCAGCGAAGCATTGGAAACCTTCCTGCTCCCTGCTTCTCCCCATACACCTATCCCTGGGCTTAACAATCTGGGTAAAGACTAGGCTGGTATTACAGCATAGAGACCCCAACAGACAAAGGTTTACATAAAATAGGGGTTTCCTTCTCTCTTATAGAGGAGTCTCACCAGTCTAGCTTACGTGGGCAGGTTCTTTCTCTCTTTTGCTCTCCTACCTTGGCCTTTGTCATTATTTACATGGTTGAAGCATAGTGAAGTCCAAGCCAAGCAGTTGTCTTTGGTGCAAATGAGTTAAAATGCACATATCCCATTCATTAACCTTTAATTTGTAAGATTACGGTCACCTGGTTGCAAAAAGCTGTGGCGGTGGCTGGGAAGTGTGTGTACTAGGGTGGCCAGGAACATAGGAGAATCAGAGAAGAGATTTAAGGGGACAGTTCGAACACAACTTGACTGGTTGAATTGCCCCTATCTGATGATTTCACTGACTGATTGATTAATTGATTGATTGATTGATTCATATCAAAGTGCATACTGCATACATACATAAATCCTACTGTAGGTATTTACTGATCATTGTGTGCTAGTTGTGAGATCATAGCGCTACATAAGAAGGTCATGGTCTCTGTCCTCGTAGAGTTTATATTAAAGAGGGGAAGACCCAGATCATGAACAATGATGATAACCAGGGTTCGGAAGGGCAAGTACTGGTTGTTGGGGGAAAGTGATCTATAGTGGGGAGACCAGGGTATCAGGGATTTATGTATTTTAGCCTTATATGGAAGCTGTATTAGTTTAACTTGATTTTCTTGTTATCTTTCATGCCAGTGCTATTATGAACATTATCAGGCATGTTAAGTTTATTAATAACTTTACTGAGCTATAATTCATATCACAAAACAATTTACCTGCTTAAAGAATACCGTTCAATGGCTTTGAGTATATTCCTGGAGTTTGCAACCATCATCACAGTCTGGTGTCGGAACATCTTCAGCACCCCAGAAAGAGACCCCTTAACTGTTAGCAGTCACTCACCTCAACTCAGCACTGGACAATGACTAATCTACTTTCTTTCTGGATAGACTGACCTATTTGGGACATTTCCCATATGGAATCCTACAATATGTGGCCTTTGGTGAGTGATGTCCTTCACTTGGCATGATGTTTTCAAGGCTCATCCCAAGCACTTAAATCTGCAACTATCAAAAAAAATACATGAATAAATTTGTAACTCTCATACAACCTTGAGTTCTTACTCCTAAACCCAACAAAAGGGTGACATGAAATATTCTTACAGGGGTTGGAATTGGGGAAAACATGACTGTCCTCATGTTGTTTGTATTTTCCTAGAACTGACTTGGCCTCCCAACAGTTAAACTTCAAAATTTAAATGTTTGCATCTTAAGTTAGCTGTTTTTAAACATTGTTAACCATAATGCTAAACTAAGTTACTCTGTAAACAAGGGCTGTTTCTCTTGAATGTTAGTTTCAAAGAACAAAAATTTTTAAATATTGATTTCCAGAGAAATATGCTCAATAGAGTTCGTTTTCAAGCAGAAGTCACTTGTTGAAATGTACACGAAGGCGCAGTTAGTCATAAAGGCGATTTTTGCTGCGGTTATCAACTAGCCGTAGTTTGCACCGTGAGCCATCAGAAATACAAAACCGAATAACAAATGGTTTTTTCATCTTTTTAAAATGATGTTTTTGTTCCTCCATCTGCCAAGGGCATGGATATCCCGTTGCTCACCTTGAGCATCTTAGGAAAAAGAGATTCTCAGTTTAGGTGACAACATAACAGCTTAACGAGATGTAGGAAGTATTGCCTTCCTTTGGTAATTCACAAACCTCAGGAAGGAATCTGAAGCTTAACTGTGCAAAAACAAAACCCTGTTTAAGGGAGCAGATCTGTGCTAACCTTGACTGCATTACCCCCTCGTATCTAGTAACATCCAGAACCTTAAAGGAGCAAACGTTCTATTGGTGGTAGGATCCTTATTTTGAGTCCATTTGAAAAGGTGACCTTCCGTCCAGCGTCACGCTCAGATTTGAAGTTTGTAGTACTTTTTAAAAAGACTGCTCATGAGTGGGAGTTCTCAATTGAAAAATGAAGATTAATCATGTAAGCTAGTACTTCTCTGGCCTTGATCTGAACTCTTCGACTCCTGGAGCCTTTGCATGGTGGGGCTGGGGTGGGGAGAGGAGTGAAAAAGCTTGAAGTCTTTATGCTCTGTTCAAATGTCCTCTTTTTGAAGTGTGAAAATCACGCACATTTTCCCTTGAATTTTGTATATTAGCATGTATGTAGTGTATAATTATAAGTAATTAGATGTTTTGTTAATGATCTGACAGTGTGATGAGTTATTTAAAATTACCTTTTAATTAAAAAAACAGTCTTGCATCATCGGATGGACGGTGATGATTTCAGTCTGTGGCTTGGTATGGTACTTTAATTCCTTGGCCTATCCCTCCAGGCCTCTCTTTTCTGAAAATCCGTTTCTCTTTCAGAGGGTCCTGAGCTATCTCTCGAGGTCAGAGGAAGTGCCCTAAAATCTGTTCAGTACAGATGACTTACTTTAAAGTTTATTCAGAACAGAGATTGTCAGAGTGGGCACCGGCACTCCTTTGTGGGTTAGGAAATCTATTTAGTGGATTGTGCCCAAGGATTTTTAAGAAACGGAAGAAGCATACAGCAGAGTAGAATAAATTGAGTAAACCTGCCCTGTCTAATATGGAAACCACTAGCCGCACGTTTGCAGTGCAATTAGCCCAAACTTTTATGCGCTGAACGTGTACATTTGACAAAGTATTTAAAGGACTTTGTATGGGAAAAAAAGCTGTGAAATACTTCAATTATTATTCTCTCTTGATTACACATTGAAGTGGTCATGTTTTTGTTATGTTAGGTTAAATAATATAAATTATTAACCTGAATTTTAACTGTTTCCGTGTGGTTATAATTACCTGTGTCACAGGCGTTATATTTCTAATGGATACCTTTGCTCAAGTTATGGGGGATCTTTCCGTGAACGATACCGCTGTCAAGCCCTCTGCTCGTGGTTCTAGGGGATGGGGATGGGCAGGGAAATAAAGTATAAATACCCAGTGATACGTTCTAGGGAAGAAATATTGGAGGCTGAGGCAGATCAGATCGCCTGAGGAAGGGGTTCCAACTCTAAATAACCGGGGTAAGTCTGGCTGTGAAGTGTGGTAGCACGGGAGCAAAGAATGAGCCTGTTCTAAATAAAGGGAGCAAGTTGGCTCATGTGCCTAAAGTCAAGTCATCAAGGAGGAGAGTAGTGGGAAGCAAGGGCAGGAAGTAACAGGGCTGGCGGTGCCTGGCTGGTGTGATCAGAAGAGCAAGTGGCTCCTGATCTTGGGGTCCTGAGTTTGAGCCCCATCTTAGGTATGGAGATTACTTAAAAAAAGTGAAATAAATTTTGAAAAACAACAAAAAAGGAAGTAACAGAGTCAGACTGAGTAGGGCTTGAAAACTCACTAGACTGTCTTTTAGTAAAATAGGGAACCACTGATGGGCTTTGAGGTGGGTCAAAATCTGACTCATGCTTTAAATGGATCCCTCTGGAAGCTGTTTTGAAATTTGCCTGTGGGTGAACAAAGGGAGAGGATAGGGAGGGGGACTTGTTAGGAGGCCACTGTAATCATCCCAGTGAGACAGGATGATGGCAGGTCAGGATGGGAGTAGAGCTGGTGAGAGGTAGACTGGCTTTTGATTTGAAGGAAGAGCCAAAGGGCTTCCCGGCGGAATAGATGTGGAATTTGAAAAAGTTACGTCAGGGATGACTCCAAGATTTTTGTGCTGAGTGATGGGGTGGTATCATCTGAGGGATTGCTTGTGGGTAGAAAGAAAAGAAGATGGAGGCCTTGGGGCCAAGCAACGCTGTGAGGACAGAGCTGCCATTAACTGAAATAGGGGAGCAGGTTCGAGGGTATTAAAGGAAAAAAAATTAATCTTACTTGTTAAAGGTGGCAGGGCACCCTTTATTCAGGACCATCACAGCAGGTGTTGGGAATACCCCGTGAGATTTTATACAGGAGAGAGATTGGGCTCAAGTAGGAATTTAGAGCCAGGGAGGAGAGTGGGCGTCTGTAGACAGAAAATTACCAAGAGAAAACATCATGGGTAAGCAGAGGGTCTGAGCTGTACAGATCTAACATGGCTCTTGCTGAAGACAGGCCAGGGTGATCAGACACTACCTGGGGAATGATGGAAGATGAGGAAACCAGTCAGATACCGGTGGTGGTCAGATACCGAAGGTGGTAGAGGGACTTGGCAGTTAAACTAACTTAGCAGGGTTCTTGCTAAAACTAGATTTTATAGGGAGGTGCCCAGGTGGGTTCAGGAGCCTGACTAATTTTTGGTCAAGCCAGGAGTCTTCATCATGGGTGGATGAGGGAAGCAGGGGAAACAGCTGTAGACACACAGGCTTTGAGCTGTTTATTTTTCATCCAGATGGAGCTGTCAAGTGGGCATTTGGATATGTGGATCTAGAAATGTCCTGGCTGAGGTGAGAAACTGAGGATCTGTAACCATCTAAGTGGTCTGTAAAGGCATGAACCTGGGTGAGCTCACTGGGGGAGCCATGGTATAAGTAGAGGAGAGTAGGGCTCCAAGATGAAGCCAACGCCATTAAGAGATTTGATTACAGGTTATAGAGGAAAAAGAGGCAAAGCTGGCAGGAAATTCTGGAGATTTGAGTCAACCAGGAGCCCACTGAAGACATTGTTTAAAGGAAGAGAGTGCCTGAGTGTCTTAGTCGGTTCAGCATCTGACTCTTGGTTTTGGCTTGGGTCATGATCTGGGGTCATGAGATCAAGCCCCACGTCTGGTTCCATGCTAGCGCAGAGTCTGCTTGGGTTTCTTTCCCTCTCCCCCTTCCTTGCACTCCTTCTCTCTCTCAAATAAATAAATACTTAAAAAAAAAAAAAGTATTGTCAGCTGCATCATAAGTGGCTAAGAGGTCAGAAGAGATGATGACAAAGAATGCACAATTGTGTTTGTCAACATGGAAGTCATCGATAACCTTAACCAGAGTCAGAAATGTTGGACTCTCACCCCCGTAACTCATGCCGGCTTCGTACAGCTATCAGTGTGCTTATGGTAGGCATGGTGAATGATGTTTCCTGGGTCAGTGCCTGTTCAGCACTGCTGTTTGTTAAGGTTGTCACACGTACCCCCACCTCTTGCAGGCCCGCATGGACAGGAGGCTAATTCTGTGATGCTTGGGTCACGGTACAGCCTGCGAGAGTGATCAGAAAAAAATTCCCTGCTGCACAAAGGAGTTCTGTGCATGTTGCCCCTTTCAGTTCATTCCCTACTCCAGTGGTTGAGATAGTATTGTTTAAAGAAAAGGCAGATGGGGCGCCTGGGTGGCTCAGTCAGTGAAGTGTCTTACTCTTGATCTCAGCTCAGGTCTTGATCTCAGGGTTGTGAGTTCAAGCCCCATACTGGGCTCAAAAAGAAAGAAAGAAAGAAAGAAAATAAAGAAAAGGCAGAGGAAAAGGGGGATTCATAAAATACGTTGTTTTAATCATCTGAAGTACACCACAGCTTGGCGTGGTTAACATGGTCTCCAGATTAGTAAACTACGAGTTTGTGTGTACGCCACACACCAGTCTGTCACCTTCACCTTCTACTAATCTAGGTAGTCTTTGATGCGCTCGTCTGCCTTTCAACTCAACTAAGAGCATCAAAGAGTCTGGCTTTTTCAAAAATTGTGAAACAACGTGAACATTCTCGAGATTTCTAGGCTGGTCCCAAATCTTCAAGCATCTGGAAAAGTGTAGGTAAAATAATAACAAATATGCTTTCTCTTTTTAGGTACTAAATCCCATTAAGGTAATATTGGGTTTGGTAAGAATAGTCTCTCTGTGGAGTATAATCAAGATCCTTCTTAGAAGAAGAATCTATAGGAAGAAAAATTCTACTGGTGACCTCCCCTAACCAGTTCAGCATTTTATCAGTATCCTGCCGGGATTTTGTATCTGTAGATTTGTCTATGTGTGTTCGTCCCGCATATACTGTTTTGCTTCCTATTTTTACCCTTATGCTATCACAAGTATTTTTCCAAGTCAGTACATGTTATATCTAAATCTTATTTTAGGATACTTTGGTGACCTCTGTTGTTGTGTTGTCCATCCCTGAAATTGGTGAGGGTTCTGATTTTTTCTGCTCACTCACGGTGGCCAGAGTGTCTATGTTGGATCTCTCAAGATAGCTCGGTCTCTTGAATTTGTTTTATAAATGATGCTGAGATTATAGATTACCACCTAGTTTCTCCCTCTACTTCTAGGTAATATTAAAACTAAGCTGAGCCACACATAATCACCCCTTCAGGCAACTGTATGTATTTTCCACGATTAGGTGAGGTACAATTCACCTTAATTTTGATTTCAAAATTTCTAGACTTTTAAGCTGCTAGGCATTTTTTGTTTTTCCTGATCTGAATTACTTATGGTATTTTCCCACTCCCAACTTAATTCTCAGCGTTCTTTCAAGGGTGAGCTGTTCTTCCGCTCCTTGTTTTGTTAGCCCAAACAGCACTCCTCTTTCCCCAGAGCAAGCCATGGCTTTATGTCCACATTTGCAAATCCAGAATTTGCTTAGGTTGCGTTTCAGTCACTTAAAATGTACTTGCGACTTTCAGAGTCTAACATTTTAAGTTCTTTTCTTTTGCGCGCCGGACCCTGGCAGTCTCGTCCTTACTGGTGTAGGCAACAAATGTTTGAGTTCCCGTGAGGTTCGCTGTGTGTTTAAGATTGGGCTGTACACCTCTGTGCTTTGTGGCCGTGACCCCATCTAGTTCTAAAATCCCCCAAACGGCCTTTCAGTGAAGTAGTCTTAGAACTTCAGAGAGGACCAAAGAATGTGGGACTTGTCTGGTCTCTTCCTTGTCATGTACTGAAGATGAAACCGACATCCAGGAAAGGGACATGACAGACCCCAGGCCGCTGCACAGTTGTGGCCCCCCGTGTCGGGAATCCCCTGCCCTTCCCCTACACCTCTTCCTTCCTTTTATGATATGATACCTCAAACAAGTGGAATGATAGAAATACGACTATTAAAAAGTTGGCTTTTAAAAAAGTAGACCTGACCAAAGCCAAAACGTGTTTGTTTTTTTTACATGTAGATGGTCCTTATCTTGGATTTCATTTCCAGCGCTCCCTCCTTTTTCCAGCAATGTTAAGGGAAATGACACCATTTGCAAGCGTTTCAGCGTATTAACTGTGAGAAATATCCCCCAAATACCTTCATCTGAAGCAAACAAAAATAAATAAAAATAAAAGTGTTCATTTCAGAAGATGCCGATTTTTCCCTCTCCTTCCTCCCCTGCCCCCCTTTTTCTGCTTCCGCCCTCCCCATCTCTCCCTGTCTCCTGCCTCTGAAGGCTAACGTTTTTGTTTTTAAAACGAGGCCATTTGATGAAGATGTATATAAAGTAGAATGTTCCTACCAGTTGACTACTACTGTGCATTTTAAAAATTGTTGAGTGTTATGTGTAGCCTGAGAATTTCAGTGTCCACTGCCCTTACCCGACTGATGTGTACAGATGAACACCTCCTGTGTGGCATGTGCTTTGCCCAGGGCTGAGGCACAGGGAAGGATGATTATGTTTTGTTTGTGTTTCTTGAGGTACACACTGTCTATTTGCTTGGAGCTACTTCTGCTCCAAGGTCTTGTTCCCCCAGCTCTGGAATGGGGTTGACATCCTTTCCTTATTTTCCTTATGTGGGATAAAAATACATGAAGACCAATATAGAATTGTCACTGGGAACTTCACTTAGCTAGTGAAGTTATTATGTTATTAGTAATAGAAATAGAGTAGGAAATTCCCACGAACCTTGTTTTGTTTTCTGATGATACATGTAAAACCAGCTCATTATAGGGAATTTGAAATTATTGAAAAGTAGACCGAGTATAAAAGTAAAAATAATCTAGAATTCTGACCCTGAGAATGACATAAATTTTCTGCCATTCTTTTTTCATTGAGCGTACACATATTTAGCAAACTTACTGTCATTCAGTATATAGAATTGTCTCTTTTTAAAATTTAGTATTACTCAGTGAGCATTTTCCTGTATCATGAAGTATTGTTAAAGGTATCTTAAATGATTACATGCTCTATCATCCCTTTGCTTGTAATACAGTTTAATTAACTGTTCTTTAATATTGGGTGTGGAGTTTGCTTCCAGTTTTTCTGTAATATAGTTATTGCAGTGGGCATATCTGTGCATAGGTCTTGGTCAATTATTTTTATATCTTTAGATATAAAATTCTAGAGGGGGAAAGTACTAGAAGAGAGTTTATGGAATTCTTAGAGGGTTTCCTTATATCTTGTCATATTGTTTTTCAAAATGAACCAATTTACACTCCTATTAACACCACTTGAGAGTGTTGATTTCACTGCAACTTTGCCAAGAATGAGTATCAACATTTTTTAGTTGTCGTTTGAATCATAGGAGAAAAAAAAGTATATGTATTTTTTTCTTGTTCAATTCTTTGATTATAAATGAAGTTCAGAATTTTGTTTCTTTAAGCTGTTTGCATTTTTTCTTTCCTTTTTTTTTTTAAGATTTTATTTATTTATTTAACAGACAGAGATCACAAGTAGGCAGAGAGGCAGATGGCCGGGGTGGAAGGGAAGCAAGCTCCCTGCCCAGCAGAGAGCCAATGTGGGGCTCAATCCTAGGACCCAGGGATCATGACCTGAGCCGAATGCAGAGGCTTAACCCACTGAGCCACCCAGGTGTCCCCATTTTTTCTTTTAATCCCTCATAATTTTGGGAGCAGCCAGGGGTTGAAAGAGTAGGAATGAGGAAGCCAGAGTGCCGAGAGCATAGGGCAGGGATCCTGTCATTCAGAGGGTCCTTGACCAGCGGCTCTTATGGCCAAATTCACAGAGTGAATTCAGAGTACTACACTACAGCTTTGGTATAAGGCTAAAATTAGAAAAGGCCAGACCATTGGCCCTCAGATGTTCCTGAAACCAGATGGAGAGATCTGGGGCTCATCAGCTTTCCAAATACTTGGACATTTTAAATTTATTCCTTTATTCACCAAATAATTACTGAATGCTTACTTGTTTCAAGCACTCTTCTAGGCACTGGGAATATACTAGTAAACAACAAAAGAGAGGCTCTTTAGATGTGGTGAGTCTCCCTCACTGCTCTCTAATGAGGGCAAACGGAGAGTTCTCCATGCAACACTTACCACAGTGAGAGTCAGGCTTGCTTCTCTTCTTACTGCTTCTCCTGTTTCTACGTCAGCAGCAGCAGCTCAGATAAGAAACTGTGTCCAGCCAGGTTGCTTCTGTGGTCTTCCTGTCAAACTTGGGAAAGGCAGGCTCTCACAGGCCCGCTGTCCCCCAGCCTGAGAAGCTTCTCTCCATTTCTCGTTTAGCCTCTTTCTTTCTTTTCCTCCAGCCATGTGGGCAGGAAGCCTGTAGAGAAGCCGGGCCCTGTGCAGTAGAACAGTAAGACCCTGGGGACAGACCGAGGGACTTTGGGGGAGCCCCTCCCTCTTACATCCTGTTAGTAGGGGTATTGCTGAAGGCTGAGGGGTGATCCCTGGGCCTTGGCTCTTCAGTCTGTGAGCTCAACCAGCTGATTCTCATCAACCTCTGGATGAAGGAATCCAAAACAGAAAAAGGGACTTGTTCTTTCTCTGGATTTCTGAGTGTTCTCTGGGATTCCAGAACTCTGCACTGAGTGGGGGAAGACAGGCCCCCCTCGGCCCCGGGACCACACTCACTTTCTCTCTGGCTTGTCCCACTCCTGGGAATGCACTTGGCAGCCATCCCCCTGTCTGTGTACTTGCCTGGTTCCTGTCACCACCATTTCTAAAACACAACTGATTCGTAATTGAGATAAACATTCCCGATGCTGAAATGATGAAGGGGTAGCTCGGGGTTGTGGTCCTGGTGCTCCGCTCAGAGGCATGGACTGGAGTGGGCCTCATCAGAATTCGGACGTGTCCGTTCTTGGGCAGGTCCCGACATACTCTGCCACTTGTCCCCATTGGAGACGTGGGGATAATGAAAAGACCTGTCTCGTAGATGTGCTGTGAGGATTGTATACAGAAGTTTGGTTCGCGGTCTGCTTTGCAGGTCCAGCTCTGCTACTTTCTAGCTTCGTGATCTTGAGGAAGCGACCAGATTCTCTAAACCTTTTTTTATCTAAAAAAAATAGGCACTTGGAAGTTGTTGGAAGATTAACTGCGTTATTCCAAGTAAAAAGTCTTCAGAGCAGTGCTTCAGGCTCAGTATTGTCTATTTTTGTTATTAGCATGGTGCATGGAATGTAGTAAGTTCTCAAGGATGGTAACATATTTTATTATTAATTAACTTTAAAGATAATGAAAATGGTTTTCAGTGACTGTTTTTATGGGGGAGAACCAAGTTCGTGGATATAGAAATGAAAGAGGCATCCTGATACCTTCCCCTGCCCCTAAATAGAAAACACAAACTTTGAAAATCCTAAGAAAAAAGAGAGGGGTCTCTGAGGTTTTCAGGATAACATTACATTTCTGTTACGGAGTTGACTTGGGCTGTCCAGTGTGTAAACCAGTCGCTAAGCAGCTCTTAGCAGTTGAAACCGGGCTAGTCTGAATCGACACCAGCTACACGTGTCCAATCCCCACCAGATTTTAGATCTTGACTACAGGTTGAAATGATAACACTTTAGGTATATGGGATGAACCAAAATGTACACTGAAAGCTAATTCCATCTGTGGGTTACGTTGTATTTCTTTTCTTGAGGATTTTAACTGTTCTCTGCACCTAGTGTGGGGTTGGAACTTACAACCCTAAGATCGAGCGTCACACGTTTCCCCAACTGAGCCAGCCAGCTGCTCCCTCGTGGTACATTTTTATTCTGCCATTAGGTAGAGATACGTTGCAGTTTTCAGAGGGTCATGCCACGTTTTTTCTTACTTTTTGGAAATTTGGGCACATTTTTTTCCTTTAATTTAAAAATAGATCACCAGTACCTTTCTGTCACAATTAGTATATGGCAGCATCATTATTACCTTCTAGTTGTGTATAGATGTATCACACTTCATTTAACCAGTCCCACTTTGTTGGATATAAAAAGATGTGCACGACAATGCTGGTGAACAAGCGTGTATTTTCAAATGGAAAAGGCTGTCTGATTATTTCTTTAGGGTAGGTTTCTCAACTGAAGCATGATGGCCATTTTGGGTTGGAAAATGTTTTGCTGTGAGAATCTTGGGTGTTCAGCAGTGTCCCTGCCCCACTAGAGGCCTGTGGCACACCCTCCCCAGTCCCACCCCCAGTAGAGGAAAACGGAAAACATCCACAGACATTGCCATGTATCCCCTTGCAAAATTGTCCCGGTGGGGAAGTACTGACCTAGCACAGATGATCAGAATGGGAGTTGTTGGGTGAAAAGTTATATGTATTTAAAATTTAGATTGATCAGTAGCTAGCTGGCTAGCTAGATATTGATACACATTGAAAATTTTATATATGTTTCCAAACAGTTTTCTCGAAAAATGGTACCAGTGCATGCATCTATTGAGAACAGAGATCCTCACTGCATGTCTACAAGAGGCTTAAGAAGGGAGGGTTGGATATTTGTTGTTTTATTTGGGGGGAATTGGTCTAATCAGGTTGCTTTCTGAGATTGGGTCTTTCAGGACCTTGATGGGAGGCAGTGTAGGTGTTTTCTTCTGGGAGGCCAGGCTGGCCAGGAGGTGCAAGGGGCCATCTCTACTTAGCATCATGTACCGGGCTTCTGGGCTCATAAGGTGGAGGGTGGGGGTGGGGGGGAGAGGGTAGGACATTAGAGAGAAAACCTGTTACTTCACAATTCTAGACTTTTCTTACAGTGAGAAAAATGAATACTAGTAAGTGATGGTAATGACAGTTGATTATTGAATGTTTGCTCTGTATCAGGCACTGGGCTCAGCACCGTTACGTGTAATTTTGTTTAAGCCTCGGGAGCACCTGGTCGTTGGGTGAGAGCTGCTGGTTTCCCCAGGCTAAGCAAGACCTGCCAGGCCTTCATCCAGAATGTCAGGGGTCACATCTGCACTGTGTGGCGTGGCCAGGATTTGAAGTGGGCTGTCCGAGTGAGCACACTATTCATTTATTTACTCTTCCAACAAATACTTGAACTTTTCCTCTGTGCCAGCCACAGAGTGCAGAGTGCAGAGTCTATGGGGCGGAGTTTGTAGTAGTGAGTTAGGAAGGACGTGCTCGGGCCTTGTGCAGCTCGCAAACCATCGGGGGCTGAGAAGGGCTGATCTGAGGAGGGCCCAGGAATGGAGATGCGTGGCACTTCTTAGAGCCTACAGCTGGGAGAGAGCCCTAACCCGAGATGGCAGGAGAAATGATGGTTAGAATGAGATCTGGAGAAAGAGAGAAGGGTGGAGGAGACGTGTGGGAGCCACAGAGAAGGAACAGGGTGTCCCCTGGGCTGGGCTGGTGATGATGTGTCGGGGAAGGGACTGGTGGAGAAGGTGCCAGAGTGAGCGTGAGGTGAGGGGCGCAGGCTGTGGGCAGAACATAAACAGACTTGGATATGCGCTTCCCAAACAGGTTGTTTTCATTTGTTTTTGTCCTGAGAGATGGGTTGGAGGAGGAAGAGCAGGATCAGATTGGCATTGGGGGGGATCACTCTGCCAAGTGTTACTCCCCCTGGGGGCAGTGGGGAGTAGATACAGAAACCCTGACAAGGGGGGCAGTCATTGATTCTCAATAGATAATGCCCACTTCGCTTCGCTTATTTAGTGCTGCTTCACAAACTGCCCTGAAATTGGCTACTTAAAACAATAATCATGGGTGCCAGATTCTTCCCTTTGGGTAGGACTTAGCAGGACTCATGACCTGGTTCTCTCCTTGGCCTTTCCATCCTGACAGGCTTGAGT
This sequence comes from Mustela putorius furo, assembly GCF_011764305.1. Lineage (NCBI taxonomy): Eukaryota > Metazoa > Chordata > Mammalia > Carnivora > Mustelidae > Mustela > Mustela putorius. The sequence continues at coordinate 2,699,247 of NW_025421280.1, forward strand.
GTAAGAGAGCACTTCCAGGATTCCTAAGTCCTAGGTCTGGAACTGGCCCAGCACCCCATCACTGCTTTGTATTCGTCAGAGCCTGTCCCATGGCCACCCCACACTCAAGGGGAGGAGGAAGACAGTCCTCCTCTCAATGGATTTGTGCATATGAGAATGGGAGGGATAATTGGTAGACAGCTTTGGAGGCTATCCATGCAATCCACGGCACTGAGAATAGAGCACTACATGATCCCTATCGTGGAGCTAAATTCCCACTTCTGACCGTATGGAGGGAGACAGTAATACGAGGGCCGTGCCAGGTGTCATTGGCTTGGCAGTAGGGCTAATTCGTGCCTAACAGTGGCTAGGAGGTGATTGGCCACCTGACTTGGTGGGACTGTCGAGAGGTGCCAGTGAAGAGGGTAGTGTTTAAGTGGCCATGAAAAGAAGGAACCAGGCATGGGCTAGGGACCATGCATGCCATATAGGGCACCAACAAGTGCAGAGTCTATGGGTGCGTAAAGACTAGAAATGAAGAGGGGGTGACAGGAGCCATGGGACGGGTGAATGTGGCCAGCTCTTCCTGAAGACCAAGCTGGAGAAGACCGTAATTTAGACTCTGATATCTAAAGGACTTTTAAGAGAGACGGAGGAGTGAAAATTAGGCAGCTGTCACGATGGACTGAGGAAATGATATGATCGAGGGCGTTACTCAAGATGACACGTTGATTGCTGATACACACACCTCTAGATGGAGGTCATGTTGGCTGAGTCAGTAGAATGTTAGGAAAGCCCAAGTGTGGAATAGAAAGAAAGCTAATGAGATTGGGTTGGATACACTTGGGGCTTTTCAGGATGCAGGCACTTTTTATATGCTACAGACAATGTTTGGGTTCACCCCAAGTTCATAGGTTGAATCCTAACACCCACTGTCACAGTTTTGGAGGTGGGGCCTTCGGGAGGGGACCGGCGCCTGAGGGTAGAGCCCCCTTGAATGTGATTACTGCCCATGAAAACAGGTGCCACATTCTTCACCTGCTTCTTCCGTGTGAGGACACAGAAAAAGATGACCGTGTCCGTGCCAGAAGCTGCGTCCTCACCAAATACGTAATCTGTTGGCTCCTTGATCTTGGACTTCCCAGTCTCCAGGACTGTGAGAAATAACTTTCTGTTTCTAAGCCACCTGGTCTTCCGTTGGCATTCTGTTGTGGCAGCCCTAGTCCACTGTCACGACGTAGCTGTTTCTTCCCTTCACCAGACAGCCCAGAAATTCTTTGAGCAACAAAACTGAGCTTATAGACTTGCTTTTTAAGCCTTAGTCGTTACTCAGAGAAACTTCATCTACCGTGTGCTGTGATATTTTGTTCAGAAAACATCATCCCCGGAGGCCATGGAAAGGAGGTAGCCCTGTAGCTTAGAAAAGAGAGAATATTTGAAAGCAGCCAAGTGTCCATACTTGGCTTTCGAGCCTACGGAATTTGCTTATAAGAATAAATGTATATTTCATAATGCCGCAGTTTGATTTCTTTTTAATCATTGGCTTTTTTGTGTTTGCTGTATTTTCAGGCTTTTTAATTTGTGCTGTGTCTACCCATCATTTGTGCAAATTAGCAGGGTTTAACTATAAATGAAAATGTCAAAGTTATTACATTATTTAAAATTAAAGAATAATTAGACTGGAGGAAAACAGGTTGAAAGAATGCTCCAGGATATGTTCAAGGTGGGAAGAAATAGGAAAAACATGCAGAGCGGATACACGGGAGAGAGTGGGGAACCCCTCCAACTTCTAGGAACACGGATATGTGATTACCATACCACTTGTAACCCGCAGAATGTGAGACTAGACCCAGAAGCCTCATGTGTGCCATTGTAATGTAGGCATATCGGATTTTCTTTTTCCTACCTACCTTTCTTTCTTTCTTTCTTTCTTTCTTTCTTTCTTTCTTTCTCTCTCTCTCTCTCTCTCTCTTTTAAACAGTTTTATTTATTTATTTGACACACACAGAGCACAAGCTGGGGGAGCTGCAGGGAGAGGGAGAGGGAGAAGCAGGTTCCCCACTGAGCAGGGAGCCGGGCATGGGGCTCAGTCCCAGGATCCTGAGATCATGACCCGAGCTGAAGGCAGGCGTCTCCCTGACTGAGCCACCCAGGCGCCCCCAGCATTTTCTAATAGGACTATAAAATGTTTTAATTGTACAAAGTGTATTATGGGGGGGATATTGTATCAGGCTGTCCACTGTAGTGGACAGCAGCTGATACTGCAGAATCGTGCCTCGTCTCTGGGTGTTGTGTTGTTTTTAGTATCCGTCAAAGGCAGCTGGTCATCTGATCCTATCAGAAAGATGCCAGTAAGAGGCAAGCCCAAGTATAGGGTAGGGAAGAAGGTAGTGGGGATTTATGTTCCCAACTGGCAAGGTTGTTGACTCTTAGTTCACAAATGCAGCCACAAAGATCAACTATTGTTTCTAGGGATTTATAGTTCCCCAGCTGATGAAAGGCCAGTGTGTAGGGATCTAACCTGTGGCTGTGCTCTTGGGAGCAGAAGCAATGACATTCCCTAAATGTCTGCCAGGAGGGAATGGTTAAATCCTGCCTTATCTCTAGGGTGGTGGTTGGGCACACATGGGGACCCTGCTACTCAGGCAATGAATAAAGACTGTATAGACCCACAGGTGCTACCGTGGGAATCTCTCCAAGATGGCTTCAGTGGCCAAGTGAGTAATTACTGTGCTCTCCGAGTTGGAAGGGGAAGAAGCAGTAGATGTACAAAGCACATGTGATCGTCTGTATGTAGAAAATTTTTGGAAGATAGAGACAAGGCACCGGTAACAAACGGTTCCCTTTGGAAGAGAAAACTGGCGGTTGGGGGTGTGGAATTTCCTTTCCTGTGTACCCCGTTTGCGCCCTTTGCTTACGTATGTGTGAGTTTAATGCCTCTTTGAACACAGCTGTTTCGGGGATGCCAAAGAGTGAAGTGTGTTACCTAATGGGCAGCAAGCCCTGCTGGGAAAGATCAGATACTGGATTTTTTGATGATGTCTCTTTTGAATCCTTGCTTTTCGTACATAAGAAGATCAGGTGAGATTGTTGATTGATCTCAAAACCCCGTGATAACAAACAGTTGATTGAGCCCTGATCAATCACATCCTCACTCTGGACTCCTGACTCTGTAGGGCTTGTCTCCTGTGTAATGCTAATTTATTTTATCGACTTTCATTATCTTGCGTATCATCTAGAACATTTTTTTTTTTTTTAGTCGCATGTCATTGAGACTCAACCCATATGGACTTGAGCAAAAAGAGATTGTATTTGATTGATCATGTAATGGAATCAGTCGGGTCTGGGCCTTGCTAGACCCAATCTAAGCCCTGAGGACCCTGCCTTTACCTTCCCTCCCTCCACTTACACCCTGCTGACCCCACTGCCAGTGGGACGCTCTTCCTGATGCTGAGTAGCCCCAACAGCTCCGTCCCTGCAACTTCTCAACTTCAAGGGCATCAGGGAGGGTCTCGCTGTGGTTCCAGCCCCTCCAGCATTTGTTCTCAGGTTGGTCTTGTGTCACCTGCTTCTTGGGGGACCTGGAGGGTGAGCTGCCACTTAACCTCTTTCTTCTCTTTCCCATTCACACAACAATTAAATTCAGTAAGCCTCAAACTTCTTTATCCTGGGTTGTTGAGGAATCACCAAGATAAATAAAATATTTCTGGAGGTCATGGGGAACTCATGGCGTGGTAGAGAAGATGCAGAAGCTAATATGAAAATTGTTTTTGATGTGAAATACTGGATTCTCAGGAATTCTCGGGAGGGCTCACCTCCGCCAGGGAATCGTAGTGGGAGACCCGGGAGAGAAGGGACAGCAGGTGTGAGACTTCCGGGAGCTGTCCATCTGCTTCGTGGCAGACGGGGCCGAGGAATAAGGTAGAGAGAGGCATTGGAGGAGGCAAAGAGCATGAGCTCTTTTTAATTCTCATCAAGTTCTGTTTCTTAGGCTTTGACATGGCCCGTGCACCTTCTTCTCAGTGGGTAGCCAGCCACCCTGACCAGACCATCCAAGATAATCACACACCGCCCCCTCTTCAGAATATAAGGGCATTTTATTTCTTTACACTCACTGGCCGAGGCGTTTATTACTTCGTATTATTATTTACTTCTCTCCCTTCCCAGGTCCCTTGTTGGCGCATTGTCTGGGGTGCACAATTAGTGCCCTATTATCATGCTGTAGTCCTCCCCCCACCATTAGCAAAGAGGTTGTGTTCCAAGGACACACTTTGTCATCAGAAACTTTGTTTCCAGCTATGGAAATAATGGAAACAGCCGAGGGCTGCATTCAAGGAAGGCTGAAGAGGGGGTAGGTACTGCATGAAAATACCAACTTTTGTATGAGAAAACACAATAGGGTAGGCTTCAACCTGACAAAGCCAGGAGGTTAGGGAGGAAAGCAGCTTGATTTATGGCTAAGGCGGTAAGGAGGAGGGGAGGGCCTGTATTTGAAGTCAGAGTCACACTTGGTGACAGTGGTATTGGGGTCAGGTGACATTGCTTCTTCGTGTAAGCCGGATGTGTTGGCAAGATGGCACAGGCGAGTGGAAAGCAAATCATTGATTGATTGTTAGTTGGACAGGTCTCTTCCCAGCATCTCTTTGCAGGTAATTCTTGAAATCTGAGCTTGAGGACTTGGTCCAGTCCGGCACCCAAGGGGCTCCTTTCTTATACTCGGGCCATTTCTTAGGTGGGCCACTGGAGCCCCATGAGACCAGGAGGAGATAGGCCCCTGACCACCTCTGCTCGTTGCTCAACACAGAGGACTGAATACAAGGCAGGGAGGGGACCTCTGTCCCGGGGAATTGAAGGCTCTCATTAATCCTTACTTGCATTAAGTGAGAAGGGAGAGGCTCTGCTCGGGCGAGTGCAGAGCGATTTTTCTTCTGCGGGCACTGCAGCCCGCAAACCAAGGAAGACCATGACCATAAGACCGTTGTCTCCACTTCTGGAAATAAGACAGAACAGAGCTCTTTTGTCTCAGTTCTGGAAGACATTACCCTTGAAAGGAGAGCAGCAAGAAGGGCCCTCCTCTGATTCTAACTAAACTCCAGCCGAAGAGTGCACCAGAGTGCCCCTTTAACAAAGGGCAGAGCTCTTCATCCCAACTGGTATCAGAAGCTGACAGTACAAATGTCTTTCCTTTGGCCCAACACTTCAGTGGAGCTCACTGACATGAAAGGGTTGTTGGTCGGTGAGAGTGAAGGACGGAGCCGGGGGATTTCTCTTTTGGAAGAGAACAAGGCCCCAGAGACCCGTGTGAGAAGACTAGAGGAGGGCGGCTGGGGGTAAGTGTGGGACACAGGCATGGAAGCTTCCAGGTCTTCTTTACCGTTTTGGGGGTCACATTCTGCTACTCGCCCCATGCTATCTTACAGTGACACCCCTGGGGGCAAGGACCATATTGGTTTTGCCCACCATTGGCCATTGCATACAGTGCCACCATAGCCTTGTGTGGACGTTGACCGACCCGTGGTGCTGAGGGTACTGCCCACAGCAGATTTCACATATTATTTTTCATTTTCATTGTTATTAAATTTCCCCCAATGTTGTATTTATCAGGGTTTTCCTCTTCACTGTCTGGTATTTGAAGCCTTGTGTGCATGTGTACACACACACACAAACACACACACACACACGCACACACCAGGATTGTGTGTGTATAAAATGTTGATAGATATAATACTGCCTTGTTCAGGGGTTATTTTTTGGGTGTATGCCTTATCTTAAAGTCACTCTAAAATCCCAGTGGATAGAGAAACCTGTCTTTTAAGAATCTTTGATTCCTGATTTGGAATATATAATAGGTGCTTTGTAATTGATTATTTCCCCAGTGAGACGTTTAAGCTTTCTTGAGTGCAAGAATCATGTCTTAGAGTTACTCATTTCGCCTGCCAGTGTTCTACACATAGTAGGTCTTGTCCTAGGGGCAGACGGTGAACAGCCGTGCTGACAATTCAGGTGCCCTGTAAAATGTTGCTCCCGTAACAATGCATGGTTTTGGACTTCAGCCCAGCGAAAGCGTATTAATGAATATGAGTTTCTGTCTGTAAGGTTTTTCCTCTTTGTCTCCTTTCTATTTTTTGGTACATGAGCAGGCTGTCTCTCTGTGGGGAAGCAGCAGACAGCTTCAGTGAGTACAAATGTTATATCCACATGTGGAACATAGCCCCAGAGATAATCACATGTACCAGTGATCCGTCCGTACGTTCCATTTACGCACGTGACCCTTCTATCAAAGGAATTAAGTTTTCTTGATATGTTAGAAAATAGTACTCTTTTGGCCAACTCTAGAGCGGATGGATGAATAGATGTTTTGGGTATTTGTCTAGATCCCTTTGGGTTACCTTTTTTTCATGAATTTCGGTAATTCTCAAGTAAATTTTCTCTTAAATTGTGTTTTCAAGTGATCGCACTGTTTGTTGACAGTATTTCTTTCTTTAAAAAAAAGGAAATATATCTCATTCTTTTTTTTTTTTTTTAGTTTTTAAGTCTTCATGAAGCACTGATTAATATTTTTTCTTTCTCTGTCTCACATTTGTATTTGCCTAGCAAAAATCCTGAGATGCATTTCTGTTGGAACAAAGTATTCCTTAAATAGATGGGTGCAATAGAATTACTACTTCGTGTCTTGCACTTGGGAGGATATCACTTGCTTAATGGCATAATAATTGATTTTTTTCTTACCCCTTGTCACTTTAGAATAACACTGTATAAACCCCCAGGAAGAGTCGAAGATGAAACATGACAATCCAGGGAAATTTCGTGGCCACTGCTTCAATGTACCCAGCCCTACTTGGTAACTTTTTGGGGGCCCATTCTGGGGTTATGTGCTCTATAGGAAAACCAAGATCGACCCAGTCACAATGCGTTGGACCCCCATGCCTCTTAGTTGTTAAGATGAAATTTCCATTCATCGAAAGCATAAATCCTTGGCATCATATTTTCACTCTTGTTTTCCTCCTTCTGTGTAAACCTTTCTTTGGTGGCTTGTGTCTTCTGTAGTGGGATTGACTTCTCAGGGCAGATGAGAATTTTGGAGATAATTACTCTCCTCCTCCATTCCTGTGGCTATAACCACTGCCAAGTCCCAGTGCCACTTTGATAAAAAAAATAAAAAATAAAAATAAATTCAGAGCTGTTCGGCTGTATTTGCCTCGGACTGCCTTGTCTTAGAGGCACATCATTTTTGCACATCAGTATTAACAATTCAAACACCCTGAAATGCTAATAGCACTAGTAAGCTTTTAATTCCATGGAATTTATTGCTTGCTGTATTTCCATGAATTTATAACGCTTTGATTCTTAAGAGCCCCATTTAATCAGTTTTGCCTGGCACGGAACATAATAAACAACTTGCCGGTGAAAAAGTGCCACTTGGGGGAGGCTGCTAACAAGGAAGTTAAATGCTTCTGCCACTAGCAGTTTCTTCGCTGTATTTTTCATGAGCTGTAATGTACTTTGCTGGCTTCAGAACCGTGGTTAAACACAGGGACACACTGAGCCCCGCTCCAGCCCTCAGAAGCTCCGACTTTGCTGGGCGTCTCTGCAGAAAACACAGAAGAAATCAACGCTTTTAGCCTTATTTTTTCCTCCTCTAGCTTAAATAGCTCCTACTTCTTTTTCATTATCTTTACCTTAATCTCGTAGCGTATGATTTATGGACTGGAATGGTGAGTGATATCAGTGGGCAAAAACAATCATTAGAGGCTGTTAAGGAACATTTATTGTTTATTTGGCTGCCTGTCTATAAAAGTACACATGATGGTCCTAATAGCAAAATATCAAATTATCAAGTGCTTTAAAGCAGAAAATGTCATTTGTTTCTTAAAACTGCACCAACTTTATATAATTGCCCTTTTAATTATCCCTAGTGGCCCATGAAATTTGCAAAATAGAGCATCGAAGGTTTGATTTACTTACATGTTGCACTTTGGTGGGATTCTTAATGAATATTGTTTAGTACTAACGCTGCGATGAAATCTGTAAATGTTTATAGCAAGGGACTTGGAAGCAGGGGGAGTCTAGTCATAAAAGTGAATCAGCCGGGTTCCTCAGAGTGGAACAATACGGCCATATTCTCTACCCCACGTTTTGAAAACTCCTTTCTGTGGAGGTATTTTATTTTTAATTTAGGTCTAGGTGAATGCGCATTAAGTTCAGTTTTGTGCTCTCTCTCTCTCTCTTTTTTTTTTTCCTGCAATTAAGTGATCTTACCATTGCTTTCCCAGGGTCTTTGCCAGGTAATGTTTGTTTCCTGGGCCACTTTTGGGGTGAGGTCAGCTGCCTCTTCAGGAATCACAGTCTACAGGTAGACATGCAGAGCTGGATCTCTAAACGCTAGTATTTTGGGGAGGAATCCTGCAGTGGGAGCTGTGGGCTCGTTTAGCCTCCCTGGAGCCCACTCTGAGTTGGAGGCATCTGGGACTGTTCTGGGTCACCTTCCTGGAAATGGAAATGTATGTGCCCGGTCATGTGCCACTGAATGAAACCCAAAAGCCCTTCGAAGTTGCCATGAGCTTGGGAGGGGTCTACATGAATAGGACCACTGCAGAGCGACTTCTCAGCTCTCTGCACCCGGGTACCTTTGCAGATTTTTGTCTTCGCCCTGCAGAGATGAAGCACGGGGCTGCATCTCGGGTAATAAGCGTAGCAGCGATACAGAACAGCGATACAGAGACCCTGGGATTTGATTGCAGGCTGGTCTGCTGGGCACAGGAAGCTCTACCAGTTCTCATTGATAGAGATATTAAATAAAGCTGGTGGGAAGGTGGACACCTGTGGAACATCACTTGTTAGGCGTCCCCAGGTTGACAGCGCACCAGCGATAGCCGCCCAATGGGTGTGGCCTGCCTCCTCGCATCTTCCTCACCGGTTGATGAGAATGTCACGGGGGACAGAATCAGGAGACTAACAGAATTCTCCAAGATTGTATCTCCTATTTTCCCTTTATCTACCTGACTTGCCTCTCGGTCGGAAGGGCTGGATGGCGTGACTCCAGAAAGCCCGTGTTGGTTGTTGCCTGGTAACTCGTGCTTCTCACGCTGATGGCGAAAAGATTGCTTCCTCCCAGTATCTCCTGTGGTGTGGAAGGGGGGAAGATCTGTTTTAATCACTCGGCTCATCATTCTGTGAGGGGTGCCTCGTTGCCCTCTCCACCTTTCCATGGTCTTCGGGGCTTGCGTGCCCCCTCGGAATCTCTGAAATCACATCTGTCACTTCTCAGGCACCTTGGGAGACTTAGCTTCATGTCCTTGTGATAACGACCTTATCTGACTTGTACAATTATATTCTGCCTTCTTCACCGAACGGATGGCTATTTAGAAACCGACATAATTTCAAAATTATTTAATGGCAAGCTTTTTGGAAGCAGTCTGTTGCCCCCCCCCCCCCCGCCCCGAAGGAGTCATATTGGCCTGGCGTGACTTCTTTGGTCTTACCCAGGTATGTCCTCTTACCCCACCTGTTGTCTCTTGCAAATTGTGTCTTAGTTTTTGCTTTCGGCTCCACAGCCTTGTTGTTCCTTCTCCAACAGCTGTTATTTTGGGGGCTTCCCATCAGCAAAGTGATTTCCTCCTCTCTGGCCTCTCCATTCCCACAGTAGGTCAAGGCTCAGTCCCCTTTTGGTCCTCTTGGGCACGACTCTTCTGTCTTTCCCTGGCCTTGGCTTTGAGAGCATCTAGGCATTGGTCTTGTCCATGAGATACTCCTTTTGGATTCCCGCCTATGTGGAACTACTGTAATTTCTACAAATTTTCCTAATATTGAGCGTCTTTCTCATACATATTTGTGAAGGAAGAAGGATTCCCGGAAGCCGAGAGAGACCCGAGCCACTTCATGATGTCACGGCTCATAATGTTCTGACACATAACTGTAAACCAAAAACAGCTTGAGGAAACTTGTAGTATCTTCTCAACATTTACCTTAAATAAGTTGCTGTTCCCTCCCCCTCACTCCCCACACTTTTAGGGCAATTTAATGGCAAGACTTTCATGATTTCTCCAAAATACTACTTGTGATGTATTTAGGTGATGTGATTCATTAACGGAGCTAAAAGTTGAAGTTAGATGAAGGACTACGCACAGTCCTGTCGCTGTATGTCTGTGACTGAAGGTTAAATCTGATTTGGAGAGAGCATCAAAACCCCAAATTTATGATGCTCTGTGGATGTGAGTCATGGCCTCGGTGACTTTCTTACCTTCCCCCATGATTGCCATGTTTCCAGGTACCGGAAACACGACTTTCTTCCTTTCCTCCTCCCTTGCTTATTTCTGGGGCTCTGCACCTATCCTTACCACCCTGAGGAAGAACTGAACCCGCCGCGCGGTGGTCTTCGGAACCAGCCTCGTTCCTGCTCTGCGTCTCATGGTCAGTCCCGGTGATCCCCTAGATCATTCCCTCTCCACAACCTCTTGTACTCTGGAGCCTCGTCTTCAGCTTCGGGCTCTCCCCTGTTTCCCGAGCTGTGAAATGAGCTACTAGCTTTGGATGGCCAGAAGGTGACCTGTACTTTTCTCCCTCTTCCCCTGTAGGATTCTGATGCGGTTTATCTTAACGTGTTTGTCACTTTGTTCTCAGTTTCCTTTGTACTCGATTAGTTCTCGCGGAGTTGGTCCGGCTGTTTGTGGGATCGTGCACACTACTGTGCGTCGTCCCTGTGCTCTTAACAAGCTCACAGGTTACTGGGACGGTAGCCAGCCTGGGAAGCCTACGTCTGCTCCTCTCCTGCAGTGTCCTGTGTTTTCTCTTCTATGCCTCCTTGAAAGAGAGACAGAGATAGATATTTGTCCGGTTAGCTATTTGCCTAGGTGTCTGATCACATGAGAAGATACTATAAGTTTCCTGTGGCAGAACCTTCTTGGCTGCAGAGGACTGGACAGGAGGTAATGGTTGAGTAACTCTTAGCCTTGGGAGCTGCCCATCTGGTGAGGGATGTGCCTTAGGTCTTTTTACCGAAAGATTTCTGGAACTCAGAGTCATTCTTGGTTCAGTTCTTGGATCTTCATTGCTATCAGGAAGACAAAGTGATCTCTTCTCTTTTCTATCTTATATCCTGTGCTTCGTCTCCCACATGCAGGACAGCGCTAACACGGTTCTCAATGCATTGGGCTGATGGCATTGCTTTTGGCCAAATTGTGGTGGCGGTGGTTAAATCAAAGAGAAGTAGTCTAGCAACTTCTTGAGAGAGGAAAGGATGTTGGAATTTGTTGTTTTCTTATTTTCTGTTTCCTTGCCCACAACCCCCAGGTTCCTGGAGTCAGAGCTAGTACCTCACAGAGAAGAGCCAATCTTGCCCTGAAGCTTAGAAAGGGAGCTTCTACCGTGTCAGTGGTAAGGACGGCAGTCTCTAGAATCACATCAGCTGGGTCTTACCTCCCTGCTCGCCGGCTTGCTTGCTCTGTGATCGTGTGCACGCCTCTCTGAGCTTCTCTTTCCTCATAGATTGAGAGGGGGAAACTGTTCCCTGTTGTAAAAGGTTGCGCTGAGAATGAAATACAGTAATGAATGAAAGAGCCGTACAGGAGGGCCTGATGCATGCCGAGCACCGACCCGACAGGTTACAGGTTCCGCGTACCTCATCAGGATCTCGTATAGTTGCATGGTTCTCTATGTCCAGCTGAATTACAGTGACGTAGCTGAGAAACAGACAGATGTGTGCTTGGAAATCCATAGTGGAAGGCTCGTGATGAGAACAACGGGGAGCTCCTTGCCCCTCTAGTCCAGCATTCAACAATCCAGTGGGAGAACAGGGGACAGGTGGCAAAGCCGTTCGAGAATCTAGTGGGATCCCTTCTAGATGGCACTGGTTTCAAATGTGCTGGGACTCAAGGATTGAGCTGATCTCCCTAAAACACCATTCTTGGGTTTCCGTTCCTGATGTCAAGATTTTATGGATCTTGCCTTTCTCATCGTCATTTGTCCAGCTTCTGGAATTACAGGTTTTATACAGATGCTGTTTGTTGGTGCTTTATCATCGATACTCCGATACTCTGTGGATCTATGAGTTGTGTTTTGGAAAACATCACATTTGTTTAGCTTTCCTGTCAGAGTAGAATGCCCTCTTCTCTCTGGAGATCACCCCAGGGCAGGTCTCCTGGCCTGTTTGGCGTCCGTGATAAGGTGGTAGGCATAGGTGGCTTGATCTTGGGGACACTGGTGCAGAAATTACCTTGAGGATTAAATTACCCAACAGGTATAGATACCCATATGTTCTCCCCCACCTTAAAATATTCTTCAGATATAGAACTCATAAAACTCAAGCTGTTGTTCAACCGTTGTGCAGTGGAGCTTTGAAAATGAACCCAGTCTCCACCTAGGAGCTGCTTATGGATGGCTAGCAGCTGGGGGGGATGGGCGGGTTTATGGAGAAGCAGGGAACTTTTTCAGAGATGATTTCTCTCTTGTAGATTAGGTTAGGCTTCCTGACTGTGTGTTCATATGGCATCCCTGTATTTTTTTCCTAGCCCTTAAAATTACAAATGATTTTTTCTGAAGCTAGTCATTAAGCATATCTGGCAGTCTACAAAGATGGCAAGTTCTTGAAGGGTCAGGAACATAGTCACTTCTTCAGATCTAGCATATCACAAAGGATCTGGAATGTAGTAGGACTTCATGGACACATGTACTGAACATGGATTGAGTAGGTGGGAGCAAGCATTTTTATTCTTCACTTATTGGGAATTTTCCATGACTGGCTATGTTTCAGATAGGATTGCATCGGGTGCACTGAGCAGAAACCTGATGATAGCGACTTAATCCAGAGGTTGGCAAACTTTCACTGAAAAGAGCCTTTGGGGCTTTTGCAGGCTGTACAGTCTCTCAGTAAGTACCCAGCTCTGTAGGCAGCATGAGCGCAGCCCTAAACAATGCTTAAATCAATAGGCACAGCTGTGTTGCAATGAAACTTTATGCACATAGCCTCCAGGTTTGGCCTGGGGACCACCCTCCGTATCATCTGCCTTAATCAAATGGGGATGCAGGATAATTCTGTTTGATTAAGTCTAGGAGTAGACCTTCAGAGCTGATCCTCCAAGAATGAGCTCCTTACTGCTTATCTGCCATCTTTAGCATTTGACTTTCGTTCTCATGGTTACACAATGGCCCCTGTACTTTTAGGTACCAAAAGTGTGTTTCCAGGCTCAGGAAGGAGGTGAAAGCACAGGGAAAAAAGAAATTGTTTCTCTTTAGATTTTGCTTCTTCATAAAACGGAGTGTATCTTCCTGGATTTGCCCCCTTCCTTGAAAAGGAATGCCCTTCCTTGGGGTCTGTCTTACTGGCCAGGACTGTGTTTTACGGATACTTGTAGTGACAAGGGAGCCCCACGTTGCAAGTAAGTTAATTGGGCACCCTGGCACCCAAATAAATCAAGGACTCTGATGCTGAGGAAGGAGAGCACCTAGAGATTGTAGAAATAGCCAGCAAGGTCTCCTGTGCTGAGAGTTTGAGCCCCCACATCCCCCATTTCCCCTCCTCTCCAAGTACTTTGTGTTCATGGTTAGTGATGTATTAAGCATAAGCAGCACTGCTTAAGCAAGTTCAGGTATCAGCTCTTCTACTACAGTCCCAATGACCTTGACCTCCATTTTCTTGACTTACAAAGTGGGGAATAAGAATAGTACCTAATCCGGAGCTGAGAGGCATAAGTTTGAGAAGGCAGAAGAAGCATCTAGTAGCCCGTGCCAGCATGTGGTAAGCCCTCAGGGAGTAGTGAGTGCCACCCTCATCACTAGGGTAAATGTACAGATGATGTTTTTATCCCCTCTTGCTCTTTGCGTCATGGATTGTATTTATATGTATATTAAAACACACACACAGAAGAAAATGGAGGAGAAATGAATGTAAGCTTCCCAACCACTAAGGACTTGAGGAAGAGTTGGTGGGGTAGGGGTGGGGGTGGGGGCGGGGGTGGGGGGGCAGGGGTGGTTCTCTGTAGCTGTAGTCCCCGGGGAGGATTGTGAGCTTTTCAGAACAGGCCCCAGTCTAATTGGACAGCAAAGTTTGCAGTAAACAATAGAACAATAAAATCCTAGCTATGGTTACACCCTCCTGGCAGCTATTGAAATCCCCAGCTTTCATGGTCTTGCATAGACTAGGTTGTGTTATTTTATTTTAGGTTTTAAACATATTTAAATCCTTCTGGGCTGGCATTCCATGGACAGGAAGTCTGGTTCTGTCAAAGGCTGAGTTCCTTCTGCCCTGTGTCCACCGGGGGCGGGGGTCACTCCACGCTTTATCTCCCAGTTCCCTGACCTGCTTTAACCACTGCAGGTGTGGCCAGAGGAGTTGTGAAGAGCACAGGGGCCAGGCCACTGACCCTGAGCACTCCTTATGTAGTGGACAGCCCAGGATTCTTCCGGGCGTTTCCCTACCCCTTCCAGCCACTGTGTGAGAGGCCGTTTCTCCAAGGCTCAGGGCATGCTTTGCATTTGCTTTACCAGGGCTGGCCATTCTGCGAACGGCCACCCAAAGAACCAGGCCTGTGACTCATTAACAGAGCACCTTTGCAGTGGCTCGGGATTTATTAGGTCACATCAGGAAAGTGAGAACCTCATTGAGGGAAACCTTGGAAGGTTTACTTCTGAAACCAGTCACAATGCTAGAGGAGCCACCCAAGTGTCATTTTTAAAAAGAAAAGCCAAGCCTCAAATTAGCAGAGCTCCAGCGGAAATCTCTTCTCCAGATCCATTACGCAGGAGATGAGCTGGGTAAATACCGAGGACTCTCCCATTTAGACTCTGACCCTCACTCAGCAAGGGGACTGATTTGTTTCCCACATTGGTTCCATGCCCACCTTTTCGTGAACCTTTTAATTTAAAAGAGACAGTGATTAATGACGCTTTTGATCTGCTGACTTTTTTTTTCTTTTAAAGGGCAGCCTCTTTCTTTTCTACATAAATTTGATGTTGGAAATAAACCATGAGTATAAAAATTATATTGCTTATTTATTTCTGGGTGTGTGAGACATCTCCTAATCCTCTCTCCCCCACCCTCAAACTTTGATACTCATGGTGCAGTCTGGGTTCATATCTCTTTTGAAGTCTCAGCATTTGGGGTCTGGTGTATAGTAGGGATCTGGCAAATATTTACTGAGTGAGCGAACAGATGAATGAATTAATAAATGGTCCCTGAGATTCAGGACTTATGTAGAGGGCCTTTCCACAAGTGTATTTCCAGATAATCCATGTGCCTTCTCATTGAGAAATGATAATCTACCCACTGTGCAGCTGGGCTTTGTTTTGAACTTGGGATGGTCCAGATTGAGGTCCTTCACAGTGCAAAGTCTTCTGCCTGGTTTTCCTTGTTGATAGTAGCATTGGTGTCCCTTCCCCTGGGCAGGAGCTCAGACCCCCTAAGATAAAGCCATTTTGAAGTGAGTATTTTTACAGTTATCCTAGACTCCCTCCTAGCAATCCGGCTTTAGCCTCCAGAGCCTGATGACCTGGCTTGTTCTCCTATGCTGCTTTTATTGTGGAGATGTAGATGTGGGTAACTAAGGGGAAAAAATACCAAGTTGATCATAGCATTACATCGGATCTTAGCAAATGTCGGCTGTGACAGCACTTGGACCCAGCTTTTTTAGAAAGAAAATTCTTTTTCCCTGGGCTTTCCAGTTCTGCTCAGTTTTACGTTTTCCTGCCTAAGTATGCGAAAGGACAAGAATTGGCCTTTTTCTTGATTGCAGAACTGGAAACTAAAGTTTCAAGGAAATAAAGATTTTAAAAAATCTTGTGTTTTTATATTCTGTGGAAACCTTACTGATAATTTTTAAAGGGTGGCATTATTTATACAGACTTTTAAATATGGAATACAGTCTAGAACTTAATGTGCTGTAAGGTAGTTACTTTGACGAGGCAGCTTTGCAAGGACCTATAATACTGTAAAAGGTATAAATGATAGGTTCTGTACTCTTCCACCTTCTTTCTTATCTTGAACTATATTATCAGGGGCTCTTTCTGTTTCACCTTAATGTGCTTGGGAAACTCCTACTTCGCTTAAAAGAACACCCAAAAGAAGGAAATGCGATTAATGGTTTAACAAATTCCAAACTTTATTAGCAGTCTGCACTTAGGAGCAAGGCAGGTGGTGTATGGTGGAAAGCTTCTGGACCTGAGAGTTGATGTGCCTAAATTCTAATGCAGGTTTCGCCCCACCTTCTGGTCCTTTCCGTTGTTGAATAAATAGGAAGGTGGGAGCCTGTTATGCTAGACCCTCATAAGGGTCCTTTTCCACCTCTGGCAAGTCCATGGGTGTATGCAGATGGGAATGATGCCACATGTCCAGTGTCTCACAGCTGCCCACATCATTCCTTCTCTATGATGCATTATTGCCCCACGAGAGAAAGATTTCATTTCAAATTTGGGGCGACTCCGAGAAAATACTCAGCATCAGGTTCCAACTTAAAAGCGCATTTTTGGGGGTGCCTGGGTGGCTCAGTGGGTTAAAGCCTCTGCCTTTGGCTCAGGTCATGATCCCAAGGTCCTAGGATTGAGCCCCGCATCGGGCTCCCTGCTCAGCAGGGAGCCTGCTTCCTCCTCTCTCTCTGCCTACTTGTGTTCTCTGTCTGTCAAATAAATAAAAAATCTTAAATAAAATAAAATAAAATAAAAGCCCATTTTTGCTTGTATTTCCAGCATGGAAATAAAGGCTATCAGCTGGATTTGTCATTTTTGCTTTTCAAGAAATTTTTTTCATCCTCTGTAATCACCCATGCAGGTCATAGCCAAATCTTGTGTCAAGCTTTTCATTATTTTTGCCTCACATTGGTACTCTTATACTAGTCACTGTCCTTGGAGTTCTAGTTTTGTTAAGATAATCCAAATTGTGGGTTAAAAATCAGTCTAAGTAAGTCAGTTAACATTGCATACAATATTTAAGAATGTACGAGTGCTCGCCAGGCTTCAACCAGAAGTGTAGAGCACAGACATGTAGAGTCGTGAGAAAAATGAACCATCACAGAAATTCTTTGATGAGGGGTGCCTGGGTGGCTCAGTCAGCGAAGTGACTGCGTTCAGGGTCAGATCATGACCCCAGGGTTCTGGGATCGGTCTCCACATTGATCTCCCTGCTTGGCAGGGAGCCTGCTTCTCCCTCTCCTTCTGTCCCTCCCCTTGCTCATGCGGGGTCTCTCTTTCTCTCTCTCTCTCAAATAAATAAATAAATAGATAGATAGATAAAATCTTTTTTAAAAAGATTAAAAATTGGCAAAACATGGTCAAAAAGGCCCTCTGTTTAAAACAGCCACAACAACAGAGAGTGTGGTTTGCTGATTTCTTCTCTTCATCCCTCCCCCCTTTCCCTACATATTAGCAAGTGCCCCTCCTTGTTGTTTGCTGCCCTTTCCCCACCTTGTCCTTCACTTCCCTACCCAGTGGGCTGGCCTCCGGAGCCCCTAGCAGGACTGTCCTTATCACCCCTTTATTGGACATCACTTGCAAGGCTGAGTCCACATCCGGAAGCAGTTACCTTGGTGTCTGTTGGTTAACGTATAGTTCCCAGTGACTGGCGCCATCTTGAATAGAGACCTTTTATTAATTTGTAGGCATTTTTGTTGCGTCTCAACCCTCTCTCTGTTAATTTTTCTGACCTGTTGTTCACCCACAACCCCCCTAGTCTCTCTGTAGGAAATTGGCAGCTGACTGGGGTCAGCCCCTCTTATCTGATCACATGGGGCTCACTTTTCTTCCAACCTAAGCATTTGTGAACTCAGTCATTTGGACCCTTGACTCCATCTTCACCATCTTTGGTAGACAGAAGAGAAACAAGAGGAATAATAGCTGGTGCTATTAATGGAGCATCTAGTAGGTGCTGGGAGGCATTGTGAATCCTTGGTGTAGATCTTTTCTTTTAGTCCTGAAGACTGAAAATGTATTGCTCTTGACTCCATTTTATAGGTGATAAAATTAAGACACAAAGAGGTGTCAGAGTAACCTCTGCAAGGTCCCCCAAGTGTGTTTGGTCTGAAACCTGGCATCTTCTTGTTTCTGATGGAAGGCTTTGAAACGCATGCTTAATCCTTCCTGGGGCAGCTCATTCCATTCTCAGGACTGCGGACGTGGTCAGAATCCACTTTGTGGATAGAATCCTTGATAATTCTGGACAGAGGAACATTACAGCTAAAAAAAAAAACTAGTTCCCTCGGGGCGCCTTGGTGGCTCAGTGGGTTAAAGCCTCTGCCTTTGGCTTAGGTCATGATCTCAGGGTCCTGAGATCGAGCCCTGCATCAGGCTCCCTGCTCAGTGGGGAGCCTGCTTCCTCCTCTCTCTCTGCCTGCCTCTCTGCATACTTGTGTTCTCTGTCTGTCAAATAAATACATAAAATATTTTTTAAAAAATTAGTTCGAAAACTTAAAGCCTATTTAGAGCTCTCCCATCTTCTGCATTCCCCTCCCTATCCTTCCAAGTGCCAAGCCCTATTGGGCTCTAAAGTCTCCCTCCAGCTTTCCATCCTTATCTTTGCCTTCCCCACTGGAGAATGAAGACTTGGTCCTTAGCGTGGCCTTCCAGGCTCTTCCTATGCTAGCCTTATGCTGTCTGTCTTTTGTTCTTCTAGCTCAGCCTTCCACAGAATAACCAGGTGCCTCTTGTAGGACTGGCTCTCCTCTAGGAGTTAAAGGTAGTTACAGGAATGTCGGAGTCCAGCATGGTGCCTGGCCTTGTGGAGTTGGCATCCTACTGCTTATTCTACTCTTTGTATTTGCCCTGCCCTTGAACTTGTGCCACTCATGTTATTGCTGCCTTCAACTTTGGATGCCAGTGTTCCTTTTTTTTCCCCTTCCCTTACCTATTAACATCCTACTCATCCTTCAAGTCTTGGCTCGGATATTACCTGTATGGAGCCTTTCAACTTACCCTAGCCTGTGTGACTCATTCCTTTGTCTGGACTCCCACAAGTTTGTGTTTGTATTTCATTATAACCTTTGTTCAAGTCTGCTTTGTATTTTAGTGTGTCCTTTTCAGATTTGAAAGCCACACATTCTTGCCTGAAGGTAGGAAGAGTAACTTATTTTTGTGTGCCCCAGAGCACGCCAGGTAGATGGTATGGACTCTGCGGATGTTTCAAAGCTCGGTTATAATGAATCGTATTTTGTTGAGGGTCTGCTGTGCATCGGGACTGCTAGATGTTGCCTATTTATTTTCACATTTGACCCTGCCAACTATTTTATGAGTTACCGATGTGATTACTATCCATTTTACAGATGAGAAAACTGACATCCAGAAAGATTATGTAGCTTGCTCAGAGTCAGCTGCTAAAAGGAGGGGCGGGCATTTTCACTCAGGGCTGCCTGACGGTGAAGTCCCTGTGAATGTCCCCATGACACCTGACGAATACGTCCTAGTGGTTGCTACGGTTCCTGGACGTCCCTGCAGTAAATGCTCCTAAGGCTAGATTTCCTCATTTTTCTACATCCTGCACACTGCTTATCACTCACCTCTTCTCTGTTCCCATTCTGTACTTTTTGATTATCTCTAACACTGTGCTGCAAAAAATAGGAAAGAAGATTCCTGATCGGTAGATTTGGACCCTGGTCTTTAATAGCTTGAATGACTGTTGGCTGAAATTTTATGTTGAATTTCAGAGCAGCCATATATAACCTAGGAGCACCGCATCGCATATGGTGAATTATACTGAGCATGGGTTCAGTGAGCTCATGTCTCCTGTGAGCCAGTGTCAAGCCAGGCTCTTCCCATCAGACTGGCTGATTCTTGGGTTGCAAGCAACAGAGATTACCTCTGGCCAACTTAAAAGAATTTGTTGGTGGAATAGCCAGTAGCTTACAGAAGAGCGACCAGCACTTTGGGAAAGGAGAGGAAGCAGGACAATTCCAGCATACCAGCAGCTTAAAAGACTGGCCCAGCGCATCACCGTCACTGCTGAAACCAGTGCTCCCTACTCGTTCTTCTGTCCGCACACCAGTCTGCTTAGATGAATCAGACAGGCGCGGTTGGCATCACGTGGCTACTTGATGGCTCTGAGAGGGCAGGGGACTTTGAGGATTCCCACCCCGCTTGGAACAGTGAGGGAGGGTGGTAATTCCCCAAAAAGAAATTGAACTAAGAATGGATTCTGGATAGCCCCCAAAATTCAACAAATACCAGCTGTCCCTGAATCCTGAATTTTACATGAATAGTAGAGTTTATTGAAGAGAGGTGCACAGTTTTTCTCTATAAATAAAGTCCCATCTACTGTAGCTTTAAATCTCCTTTCTGATGAGGATCTTGTTTCAGTCATCAGTGGTATCAGGAAACTTTCCAGTTTTGCATCACAGCGAGCTTGGCGAGCCTACCTCTACCTTGTATGGCTTCATCTACTGTCTCAGAAGTAATGATGTACCCAGACCTGTAGTCAGCTCACTACTGAGGAACTTCTTCCTCCAGCAAGTCCTAATAAAACCCAAGCTCTAAAAACCCATCATCAAATAATAAAAGAGAAATAGAGTAAACGCACAATTCATGAGCTTAATATAGAGGAGGAAGACAATTTTTTTTTCCTAATAATCTTTACTTTTATATCCTACTTTATGGGGGTGCTGTTTAATTTCATGTTCATTTACCTTAATTACTTCTTGCATGTAGTTTGCAGGCAAGTTTGCCATTTTCTAACATCTAAAAGATGGCTTACTTGAGTTTCGCTTCAGACCCTGTTAGAATTAATACAGAATAAAACCCAGTGTGTATATTTCTCATTTTTCACCTCAAAGGATTATTCATCATAATAGAAGCAGTTTTTCCAGGGAGATTTTATCAGACTTACAAGTCAAATTAGTTGAATGCATTTCTTCTGCTAATAAACAGAGAACCTTTACCCTGGAAGCATCTCCACACTGAATTCCAATAATTCAATGTTTCTTTGCCTCAAGAGATCAATCTATAAACGACCTCGGAATAAAAACATAAATTTGTTAGCCTAAAAGGAGATTGTTAAGATGGGGGAATTTAAGAGGATAAAAGTGAAGGAAGTCATAAAATCAAAATATAGATATTGAGTATATGTTAGATTTTATTTAAAAATTTTTTTAGAGGGATAGGCTTAATTCTCCTGAACCCCAAGCTGAGCATCTTGGGGGACACATTTTTATGTGTTCGTAGTTGCATCAATTCGTGTGTCACAGATGAGGGTCGTGCAGGATGCATAAGGGGCTACTGTATTGGTACCTAAAGAAGGGCTTGGGTTTCTAACTTGGAGGGTCATTGGAATTGTGGTAGGATTGAGCCACGCTGCATGGTGACTGGTTTGATCCCTTCCTCCATTCTGATTTGCCTCATGGTTTATGGGTACAAGGTCAGTTGTGGGAAGATTTTGGCCCTAAAACTATGACAAGCCTTTACATGAATGGAGAGGAGGTGTCGTCTCTTTCAAGTGCATTTACGAGAGGTCGCTGTGATCACTGCTTATTGCTTGACAGTGGTGGGCTCATTGGTTCTTGGTGCAAATTTATGCTAAATCTTGCTGGACGTTCAGTTCAAGTCATCCCGACCCTCTCAGGCTGCTCGCTCACTGATGTTGGCAGGCTGCGCATTTTTGTCTAGTTCATAACTGGGATGTGCTTTCTTTTCTTTGTAAGATAAGGAAGATTTGGCCATGCAGAAGAGATATGAACATGGATTTCCCTTTCCTCTGTAGATAAGATCTGCTGTAGTGAAAGGTGCCAGTGAGCCGATTGCTTAGGCAGGAGCTCTGGGAATCCAGTGTGTAAATGACAAGAGAGAAATTTTTGAGGGCTAACAGAAAAGCCCTCTTCAGTATGTAGTTGAAATTCACCTTCTCTAATATTTTGCAGGAGACTGAGAATAAAAATGGTTATGATTGATGAAGCATTCAGTGTATATCTAACTGTAAGTTGGACTAGAGGGACTTTTAAATCACCCAAATGAAAGATTGCATTATCATGAACATTAATATGTAACAGTTAAGTGTGTCGTTGCTTATCATAAGTCCTGGCATTTAGAGGGCTCTATGAGGCCAGTCAACCAAAAAGGAAAAACTTTTTAGCAAACGCCTGTCCACGAAACCTCTGTGAATGAGGCCAGCACGGTGGTCATGACTCTTAATAAGTTATTTATTTTTGTGTTACCAACCCATCTGTGGGTTTTAGCTCACACCATGAGTGAGATGGGGTGGGGGAGGTCAAAGATGTCCCCTAAGATATTTTTGGAAAGAGAAAGGTAGGGTTGAAACTGGGGGAAGAATTCATTCCTGGTGTGAGGAGGAAGTTAGGGAGGAAGAAAAACAGTGAACAGTAACTTATTAAGGGCATGGAGGTTAGGTTAGTCAAATGTCTAGAAAATTATTTATTTCTTATAGATTTGTTGCCATTTATGTGGTTGACAAATTAGCAACTGTTAGAAAACCAATTCAAGAGGGTAGAAGTTGGATCAGTCTTATCTTTTTTAGTCTTTTGAAAAGTAATATCTTTCTCCAAATTATATAATCAGTACACTTTTATAGCAGAAAATTTGAACTAAGTAACATTTTAAAAATTAAAGTTAACTCTGTCCTCAGCACACACAGACTTTAGTAAATGAAAGAGGTATTCGTATGTGTATAACATATGAAAATATGTGTTAATTTACATATATTTAATTGCATAGTGTTCTTTTTTATTTATCCTGTTTATCATGGAAGCATGTGGCCATAGACACTCTGTTGATCTTTGAATTTACCTTAGCATCAAACCCAGAACCATTTTAGTGGGGTTCATTAATATATATTTTTTAAAGATTTTATTTATTTGACAGAGATCACAAGTAGACAGAGAAGCAGGCAGAGAGAGAGAGGAGGAAGCAGGCTCTTGGATGAGCAAGCAGGCTCCCTGCTGAGCAGAGAGCCCAACGTGGGGCTCGATCCCAGGACCCTGAGACCATGACCTGAGCGGAAGGCAGAGGCTCAACCCACTGAGCCACCCAGGCACCCCAAATTCATTAATATTTTTAAAAATTGCAGTAGGCACATCACATCAAAATTATTTGTGGAGGGAAGAGAAATGGGAAAACCAAGAAATGAGCACCTAGATCATGCCAAGTACTATGCTAGGTGCTTTACAATAATTTTGCAATTCATTATCATTCAGTGCTGATGAGGAGGATAGTTAGCAATGAGTGAACACTTACTGTTACTAGGTGACAACTTTGACATGTATTATTTCATTTGATTTTCACTGCAACTGGAAAGGTTAGATACTTGTTTTATTTCCATATATGGATGGGAAGGCTGAGGCTCAGAGAAGTCAAGCTAGTTACTCAAGGTCACACAGCTAGCAAGTGTAAAGCCAGTCTGGCCGATGATTCTTCAGCCTTCCAGTATTTTCAAGCTGTTTTTTCTTAACCTATGAGTCCTTCTTTATCGCTTCCCTGAGAACTTATCTGTACCTTTTTTGTTCCTTTGGTGTTAAAACATGGGGGGATCCAGCAGTCTGTTACAGGCCTTGCCCCATCCCCAGGTCATGGCGACAGGTAACACTGAAGAGACACCTTTGCCTGCTTGTGATGGTGGTGGATCCTACTGTCAGCTGTCGGGGAGTGTCCACAGCTCTTGTAGCTGAGCTGAAGAATCTGTTCTCCAGTCACCACTGCAGTGGCTGCACCCCAGACACAGCTCATACGACTGTGTGTCCTATGCTCTGAGCCCAGGCTTCCACCATGATGTCTTAGAACAAGAACTGTTTATCCCTCCGTTGGAGTTACCTACGTTTTATAGCTGGGGCCATGGGTATAACCATTTCCCTGTGGTGCGACCAGGTTTTCTGTAACAGCCGTTGGCCTACGACATTCTGTTGTACCTCCCTCTGCTTCTGTTTCTTCTTCCTAGAAACTTGGATAAATATTGTCCCTACCCCATAGAGTTGTTGGAAGACTGGATGATGTAGTGTAAGCAAGTCACTTTGGTAAAAGCCTCACACAGAATTGACACACAGTAGGTATAAAGTGGTGTTGTTTTTCTTCAGGGAGCTTCTAAAGACTAAGTGTCATTTTCTTCAGTTATAAGCTCTCAAGTGACAAGGGAACCATCTCAGATACCAGGAGAATTGGGTAATTACACTCTGATTAGTCAAGTTCCCTCAAGGAAGTGATTTCTCTCTAGGATTTAGGATCTATCAGTTACCATGTGTTCACCTGTTAATAACAAAACCTCATTAACTGTGGCTGAAAACATAAGGATGTTTATCATTTACTTGCTCAGAAGTCTAAACGTAGGCAGTTTCAAGACTGCTTCAGAACCCGAGTAGTAGCTAACTATTGGGTCGGCTTCTCTGTGATTCTTTCAGCTTTTTCCTCATGGCTACAAGATGGCTGCTACAGCTCCAGGCATTATCTGCCTACACAGTCTCATTCAAAGGCACCAAGTGGGAGAAGGGGGCAAGGCAGAGAGAGCAAGAGAAAGAAATCTTTGTATGACTTTCCTTCAGTCAAGGAGGGAAATATCTTATATCCCTTGTCTTTTTTGGCTAGAACTTCATTAAATGTCTTTCCCTAATTGCAAAGAAAGCTGGGTAGGGGACAATGTCTTTTTTCCCCCCAGCTTGAGGAGTAGGAGGAGGGCTATCTACATATGGAGTAACATTTCATTCTCCACCAGCCAAGATCAACTTAAAAATCTAGGTCGTGCCCGGCAAAGGATATGACGTTATTATTACTAATATTATTATTATTATTATTATTTTTTACTTTTGATACTATTGAGAATGACAGTACAGTTTTGGATTCTCACATTACTCCTGAAGCTGAAACTTCTTGGTATCCAGAGAGGATGGGTGAGCCAAACCCTGTGTTTACTTTATTCATCATTAGGTTTTATCCCATCTCTAGCTCTCTGTATATCACCCAAGAAATACCTTGTAGATGGCTCAGCTTCCTGCCCAAAGCCATAGTTCTGGACGGTTCACACCCTGCACACAGTGTTGGATATGACTACTCTCCCTCACCCTGAAAATGTTCTGTGCTTCTGGATTTGCCCATTGTGAAGGAAACACCCTGACAGCTGTGATGTATTTATAATGTCATGCAGCTGGCTTTCCAGTCACTTTGTTACATCAATACTAATCTTTCTTCCTACACTGAAAAATTCATCACACTTTGAGCTACAAGGAAAGGTTCCACCTGACCGTGTGTAGTTTGGAGTTTTCAGGGGAGAGACAGAGTGGAGGTATCCTACTGTGTTAAGAAATCTTCCAGAATGCCATTCTTGTTCCAAGTGGCTTGAGAGATTCAAACGGGTAGAGGATTCTTCCAGAATCTTCCTCCAGGATAGTTCACGCCCCCGAAGACCTGACATTTACGGGCAACATGTACTACAGAGAGTACCAAGAATGTTTTCCCAACAGTGAAAAAGATTACCTTGCTACTTGGCTTTTTAAAGAAGGCACTTGTTTTTTGTATTTGTTTTTTGAAGATTTTATTTATTTATGACCGAGAGATCACAAGAAGGCAGAGAGACAGGCAGAGGGGGCTGGAAGCAGGCTCCCTGCTGAGCAGAGAGCCTGATGCAGGGCTTGATCCTAGGACCATGAGATCATGACCTGAGCCGAAGACAGGGGCTTAACCCACTGAGCCACCCAGGCGCCCCCAGGCACTTGGTTTTAATCCACACGTATACATCTCTCACCCGAATTAGTCAACTAAATTATTCTACCCTTCTACTCAAAATCATGATTAGAATTTATACAAAAATTAGATGAAAATCTTTAGAAAAATTAGGAGATTCCATATAAGAGTGGCATTTTTAAAAAGTCATGACCAAAACCATTTCCACTGAGAACAAAATAAAAATTTTAATGAAGATATAAAATCTCAAATTGGGAACCAGATATCCATCTGCTGAGGATTGGATTCTCATGAATATGGAAAATTTGCCACACTTCCAAAACTGCACACGGTCCAAGATATAGTAGCCCTTAGATGCGCGTGGCTATTTAAATTCAAATTAATTAAACTTACATAAGTTTAAGAATTTAGTGTACTAGCCAGGTTTCAAGTGCTCAGGACCCTCCAGCAGGGGGGCCTAGATCTGAACCCGGCTGGGAATGGAACACCTGATTCCGGGACATGATAAGGGCCTTCCTCTGCTGCCAAGAATGATGGTTGGTGTGAGCCCTGGTTCCTCACACCATGTCCTGGCTGCTGATACAGGCTGGAGTGGAATGTCAGTCCACCCCGCCCAAGACATTATGATGTAGATGGTTGGTTCCCCTAGGTTTTCAGGGAGAAGGGACAGTGAGGAAGGAGAAAGGAGAGGAAAAGGGGAACCAACAACATGGCTCCCTTATTTCTCCCCACTCAGCTACAGTGTGATATCAGCTGGCCTCCCCAGGTCGCTCTCCAGCTCCTTCCGTGCCTGGAATGAGGACTGCAGGACTTGGGCAAGTCTTTTCTAGACTGAGCCTCGAATTTTAATTTATTTTTTAGATTATTTTTTTAAAGGATTTTATTTACTTATTTGACAGACAGAGATCACAAGTAGGCAGAGAGGCAGGCAGAGAGAGAGAGGAGGAAGTAGGCTCCCTGCTGAGTGGAGAGCCTGATGCAGATCTCAATCCCAGGACCCTGAGATCATGACCTGAGCTGCAGGCAGAGGCTTAACCCACTGAGCCACATAGGCGCCCCTTAGCCTCACATTTGAATGCTACAGCACATCAATATCACGTCCACCCCCAGGCTGTCTGCATCTTGGCAGGATTGGTAAAACTCTTCCTGAGGAGCTGCGGCCCACCAGGGTCCACCCTCGCGGGAGGGTGGACCTTCTCAACCTCAGCACCACTGACATGTTGGGCCAGTAACTCTCCAGGGTAGGAACTGGCCTGTGCACAGTAGGGTGTTCACCAGCCCTCCTAGTGAGCATCTCCACCACTCCAGCTGTGACCGTTAACAGTGTTTCCAGATACTGCCGAATATTCTCTGGTGTGGAAGCTCGCTCCTGGATGAGAACCACACATCTGCGGAAACCCTGCCCAATAGAAGTTTCGGTGGACAACCTCCACTGTCCAGCGGAGTAGCCACCAGGCTCTTGAGGCTGCAGCACTTATCTGCTCTGTGGCCAAGAGCAGGTTCCTTAAGTTCTCTGAGCTTTCCTCTACTGATTTATAAAGTGAGGGTAGTAACACTGTGCATCTTAAAATCTTATTTTTTTTTTTTAAGATTATTTATTTATTTATTTGACAGAGAGACATCACAAGTAGGCAGAGAGGCAGGCAGAGAGAGAGAGAGAGGAGGAAGCAGGCTCCCTGCTGAGCAGAGAGCCCGATGCGGGACTCGATCCCAGGACCCCGAGATCATGACCTGAGCCGAAGGCAGCGGCTTAACCCACTGAGCCACCCAGGCTCCCTATTTTATTTTTTTTAAAGATTTTATTTATTTATTCGACAGACAGAGATCACAAGCAGGCAGAGAGGTAGGCAGAGAGAGAGAGAAGGAAACAGGCTCCCCACTGAGCAGAGAGTCCGATGCGGGGCTCCATCCCAGGACCCTGGGATCATGACCTGAGCTGAAGGCAGAGGCTTTAACCCACTGAGGTAACCAGGCACCCCTAAAATCTTATTTTAAAGATGAAATAAGAAATACATGTAAAGTAATTAGTATGGTCTCTGGCATATTAAGAATGAAGTCATTGGTAGTGTCTCAATTATTGTTTGTGGTTTTTTTTTTTCCGTTTTTAATTGTGTTACTATGGTTCCTACTCCCAAGAAAGCCTGGCTGTATGAATCTGGGGTCCTCTCTTGTCCATGGAGGCAGTCAGGGCCCTGGTTTGCCAATCTAGTTGGGCTGGAGCCAGGGCGAAAAGCCAGGCAGGTTGTCAGGACCTCGCTCTCCCACCGCCACACCACAGTAGAACTTTTATCACAGAAGGAAAGAACCGCAACTTTATCCCTTGTCCGTGAGTCCTATCAGAAGACACAAGGCTTGTGTGAGCCCACCGGCTGTTCACCTGAACTGATGATGCACTGTTGGTCCATCCCTGACCTGAACCACTACCACCAGGGGCCTAGAGAAGAGAGTTTATCAAGTCTGTATTAGACCTCACGCTGGATTGATTTTGGATCTCCAGTGTACTTTGCTTTCAGATCATCTTGTGTTCTTCTTGACTGTGGGTCCTGACTCATTCTTCTAGCTTTTTCCAGGGACAGCAGAGAAGAGAACGTAGCTGATGATCAGGTTAGGCAGCATCTGTGAGGATTACAGATT
Source organism: Mustela putorius furo (assembly GCF_011764305.1). Taxonomy (NCBI): domain Eukaryota; kingdom Metazoa; phylum Chordata; class Mammalia; order Carnivora; family Mustelidae; genus Mustela; species Mustela putorius. Next base: position 2,727,441 of record NW_025421280.1, read on the forward strand.
TTGACTATTAGCTGTGGGAGTTTGTTGACTTGTGTGTTTTTATTTGGTTTGCTTTCTCATGAGGGCTCACATATATTACAGAGTTACCTGTAAAACACATGTTTAGTTTGACTTCTGGTTGGCACCTCTTAGTTACAAACAAGGCGGCACCAGTGAGCTGGCTAAGCACATAGAGGATTCATTGGCTTACATAACGGAGCAGTCCAGGAGCTGGATGGCCCTCTGTGAGCACCGTTTGGAAACTGTCCTGCCCTTGGGCTCACCCTTGACTTGTTGTGTCCTGGCCTCCTTCAGCCAGTCCTGGCCAGTGGCCTGGCCTCTTTCTTTTTTGTTGGGGCAAGCCCATTTTATGTTCTCAACGCTCGCGGCACTCTCAAAAGCAGAAGGACAGTCTCTCTCCCAATTCTGATGTGGGACACATCTGTCCATCAGCCAATCAGGGCAGCCAGGAGAGGTGACCGCAGGGATCCGTTAGACCTGGTTTATGATTCTACCCTCTGGAGCCAAGAGCCGCCGCTCGCCAGTGGGAGATTGGGAAATGGGGCATTTCCCCAAGAAAAGTAGGGCCGGTGTTATCAGAGGAAGAGGAGCTAGGATGTTGGGCAGGCGTAAACAACAGATTCCCATCACCCCATTCTCCTTCGATTTCAGTTGCACTGGTGACCCAGGGGGAAAAAAAAAAAATCTCATGCTTGCTGGTGTCTCCCTCTCGCCTCCAGAACGGCTCGCAGGCCTTGGCCTGAGTTTATTTACAACATCAGCACACCTCTCTCTTCTTTCTTGCAGCCATGATACCCTAGTCTTTCCCCCAGAGGTTGGAGTAAATGGCCTTCTCTGAGCCACAATCAATGGCGTTCGGTAAGGTGTGACAGAAGAGGCCATCTGGCACTTGTCCCACTGTCGTTTCTCCCTGTCCAGGGAAGAGGCGCGTCTGAGCCACGCAGCTCAGTGAGGGGCTGCTGTCCCTCAAAAGCCTCACCCCTAGACTCCCGTCTGGAGCACAGAAATGCCCCGAGAGTCCAACACCTGGAGGAATTCCCCCTTTCTTTCCCTTTGTGAAACTCCCCATCAGAACTGGGTTGTGGGGTAATAATTATCATGAAGATGATCTTTGAATACAATTCTAACTTGGAGTGCTCCACGCAGTACTTTCCCAAATATTGGATGGATTTTTTTTTTTTAAAGATGCTAGTGCTGAGATCACTGGCCCATTTCAATTTTTATTGAAACAAATAAACCCAATAAAAACATTTATGCTGAGAGCTATAGCACCACATAAAAGAATCACCCTGTATTGAATTTATTGATTTATTTATTTACTCCAACTGGAAAATCGAGTATTGTGTTAATGTATTTTATAAGAATCACACTGCTCGATGAAATGGCTAATTTATTTTAGCGTATACATAAATAGCTAGCAATTTTCCGTGAGACAGGCTAATGAAAATGATGCCATGAAATTGTCTATACTGTGAGGAGTGACGGAGACCAGTTATTACTGGGTGCACGCTAAGACGCACTGAACTGGCCATCATATCTTTGAACTTTTGAACTGCTACTTGTTTCGTGTGATTTATTGATTTTGCTATCTCTCTGTTTAGCTCAACTTTAGTTTTTGCCCGGCAGTGCAGATAAGTGGCATAGGAGATTTAATTTCATGGGTATTTGGGGTTAAAACCTATCTTTAAGAAGAATGCTAAACATGTTTTAATAAAACATGAGTTGCAGGGGTTTTAGGTTTCTGTGTGATAGGGATCTGATAAGAAGGAAGGCAGTTTAGAGGCCAGCCCAGAGGTTCCAGGCAGGGGAGGTGCTCTTAGTTCCTGAACTGTGGAAGTTTCGTGGCGGTCACCTGTGTTTTATCCCCCCCCCCCCCGCAGCCCAGCTTCATTTGTAATTACATGTATCATTTCTTCCCTACCCATGCCCTTTCGCTTGTGCCACGTATTTTGCCTCCATGCCTGGTGAGGGGGTGCTTCCTTAGGTCCTCACAGGTGACAGTGCAGTGCCTCTCCTTCCCTCCCTGCACACAGAGGGAGGGCTGGCCACTCCTTGCACACCCTCCTGGGGGCAGATCTCTGGCAGGGGTGTGGGGGGGTGGTGGTGGTGGTGCTTCCCGGAAGCAGCCCTGGCTCTCACCTAGGAGACTAAGGCACAGAAGCTCCCTCCCCCATGTGGCCCTGGCCGGCTCCCAGCAGTCCTGCTCCCTTCCCAAACCCACTGTCTAGGGTCCTCATCCCAGCTGGATCTTGAGTGGGAATGTTTCCCTTGCTCCTTGGGCGGGAATCTCCCACTGAGTAACAGTGGCCAGAAAGCAGCCTTACTTTTTATTGTTGTCTTTGGACCCACGGAACTTTTCCTAAATATGTAACATCTTGAGAACTCATTCTTGAGATATATATGTGTGTATATATATATATATATATATATTTTTTTTTTTTTTTTAATTTTTTCCCCCTTTGGTTAGCCGATTTCCAGAGGCTGGCGTGACAACAGTATTTTATGCCTACTTTTTTCTTGGTGGGGGGGTGAGGATTGGAGGAGGTGGGAAAGAGCTTTATCACGTAAAAGTAACCATCCTAGAAATTTCAGGTAATAAATTTTCAGGCGCATGAATGGTTAAGACTCTTCACTCAGTGACACAGTATGTGAATGTGGATTTTTTATGAAGGTGTAACAGTCTCTTTCTTTAAAAATCTGATTTATTTAGAAGATACTTTTAAATGACCAAGTAATTTTAACCTTCAGGGAGAGATTGAAGTGGGGGATTGGGGGGAAAGAAAGTAGGGGAGAGTTGGATCTTTGCAGGGGCTTGAAAATTCACATCCCCTTTAATGATTAAACTGGCAGGATCTTTATTTGGATGTTAAAAGCTTTTTCTTACATTGCAAACATTCTCAGCAAATTTACAGTCAGATATTTGGAAACAGCTAACACTTTAAAAAAAAAAAAAAGGAGGGGGAGGGCCTGTTTGAACTAGGAAACAAAATTAGTGGGAATGGCTAAAAAGACAGACTGACCCCAACACCATTAGCTTGAAAAAAAAAAATTCCATTTCATTGCAACTATGTTATTGTTTATTTTACCATACACATCCTAATATGGTTACCTCCCTGTCAGAGGCGGCCAAGCCCAGGGGCTGAGAGGCCCCCTCCGGGGAGAAAGCTCCTAACTGCCTCGCAGACAATAAGAAACAAACGGTACAACTCCACAAAAGGCTTCCCGGAAAATAAGTGTCAAATAAATCCTACAGAACTCTCCCTTCTGCCACTGAGCTCTGTCTGTGCAAACCTGTTCTTATACCACCGCTGCCCCGGCTGAGCTGCGTTTGTTTGGAAATAAGCCATTGCTTTTTCTTTTTTCTTTTTTCTTTTTAAAAAAACTATCCCCCCCCCACCCCCTCAGCTGAGGGCTCTGGATTAATTCCTTGAGACGTATCTTTGCATACATGTCTCATGAGTTATGTTTCCTGGAGCCTTTTACTAGGAACATTAAGGTAAGAATGTTGATTTAGCCCGGGACCTTTGTCACTCAAACTAATGCTCATCAGTGATATAGACATTGTAAAGAAATATTGCAGAAGTCCTGCATGGTTCCCCTCCGGAATGGAGAGGTGCAGTTGCTTTTAATTGTCATGCATGGATGGGGGGGGGTAAGGATGCCACCAGGTGTGGGAGAGATGGAGCAGTGGTGTACTCACTGGTGTAAACACTGGTGAAGACACCCGGATCCTGTGGCAGCCACTACAGTTCATTAGCAGGCTTTTCTGTTTCTTCCAATTCTTCTCTGCTTGCAGTATTTCTTTTTCTTTCTTTTCTTTCTTTCTTTCTTTCTTTTTTTTTCTTTTCTTTTCTTTTCTTTTTTTTTTTTCCTCCAACTCTCCTGATCTTTTCCAAATCCTCATGGTCTTGAGGCTTGCCTGTTATTATCTGCAACTCCAGAACAAAGGTAGGCTGCTCAACTCTGTGCTTCGGGGGAGGGCCAAGTTATTTTGGGAGGGATGTCTTCCTAATGCATGAGTGGCTGACCTAAAAGGCAGGGTGGGGGGGTGGGGAGATCACGCCTGGAGCCCAGGGATGAGAGAGCACGCACTGTGGCAGCTTTTATGGAGTGGAGTTTATTTTTATGCAACTTAAAAAGCAGCGGCATCTCTAGTAGAATGGACTCGTTAGCTCCTGCAATTCTACACTTGATGTCTCACTGGTGTGTACATTGCATTACCGAACTGGGATTTGGACATTTGGGGACACTTGAATTGACAGCAGCAGATAAGATTTCCTGGTTGGAGTCTGTATTCAGTTTATCAACATTAAATAAAGAATCTAGGATTTTTTTTTCTTTCTTTCTTTCTTTCTTTTTTTTTCTTTTTTACATTTTAATGTAAAGGTGTGAGTGAGTGGGTGACTGGCGTATGTACTTTTCCTTTTTCCTTTGGTCTAATTGCTTTAATTCCCTGGACACCTCCACTTATTTCTCCCTGATTCGGTTCTCTAATTTTGCGTAATCTGGTGCTCTGTGAGAGTCAAGGTGGAGATTTGCTGTTTTTAACTAATTGTGCCTTGCTGGGTGGTGATACAGTACAAAGAGTAAAGCCCACAAGAAATTTCATCTCTACCTGAGAAGGGAACTGGAGTAGAGTAGTGCAGATTCATAATTGAAAATAAGAGTAAATTAAGCCTTAGTGAGGGATATTACAGGCTATTAATCATAATAAATATGTTTGGCAACGTTGGGCTTGCATTCTATAGTTTTCAGTTAAGAAAAAAATCAAAGTCCGTGATTCCAAGAGGGAATAGTTCTTCGGCTTGTGACATGCTGGGCTGTACTTGTTCATTAGTTCAAACCGCATTAAAAGTGAGCAGTTTTGTTCCAGAATCAAGTATGTCGTTCCCAAGCAGATTTGAATACATCCCCATCCAAATGTAAGCTCGGGTTCATGCCACACAATGCTTGTTTTTTCTGAACATCTCAGCTTTTGCCTGGAACTCCAGTGTAAGAATTTTATTTTACATTATTACGATGCTCGCACATTCCTGTTGGTTTCTTGGCTACAGATCATCTCTGTGCTGCCCCGTAGTTCCGTCAAGGTGAAGCTCTTTGAAAAATAGAAATCCAGCGTATTTAACCAAAATGAGCTTGAACAGCCTCAAAGTTTGTATCTTAGAAAGCTGCTAATTATGCTTGTCGTAAAACATATCTGAGTGGAAGGTTCTGAGTCCAAACAGAATCGAGTGCTGCTTTAGAAATATAACTGTAGTCTGTGCTTTTAAAGAGGTTTATTTTTACTTTGGGGCCATGGAGGGGGTGATTGGAATTAGTAGCCTTTAATTAGACGGGGAGATATTCAAATTTTACAGGGATTTATGTTAGAACATGGAATGGCGGGTGGCTCTTTCCTCATTATGAATCCTCCCTGCACATAATGAGGTTCATCATTAGTTGATGGAGTGAATTTGCCCTAGCTCTACCTTGAAAGGCACATAATTTACATACTACTTCAGAGCCTAAGCTTTAATGGATTCCTCGATGAATAAAATGAAAAGCTACTTTCTTTAAATTTTTGAACACTGTTTAGATAATACGATTTTAATAAGACATTCAATTTGCTTGTTAAGTATATTTGAAAGTGCTTTTTTTTTTTTCTTTTTGGGAAAAATATATTTTGGCTTGCCTTGCTGTATATCACAGTGGATGGTTACCCTCACAGATATAGCAGAGAACATATGGGGTACGTTTGGGAGGAAATGGGGAGAAGCTTAGGCAGAGAGCTTTTTTTGCACGTGAGCCTGGAGATTATTGATTTTTATGTGGAAACTCTTCAGACATTAAATGATGATAACAGAAAGGTTTGAAAACACGCTTATTATCCGTGTGCGGTTTTGCATCTCTAAAACGTGTGTGCACGCTGGCTCTAGCCAACATTGACAAAACAGCTACTTGCGCCTCCTGATTTATTTTAAGGGTGGAAGAGCAGAAACTTCCCCCGTGCCGCTGCATGTTTGGGACTGCTGTAGAGGTACGCTCTGAGTCCAGGAGGGGAGATTGAGTCGGAGGCTGTCGAATATGTTATCAGGTCATCAACTTAGGAGCGTTCTGGTCTACCCCATAAATTCCGCAAGTTCTCTGGCTCCCGTTGCTCTTTCCTCTTGGTCGGAATGCGGAGAGAATCAGCTTGGAGGCGGCAAGGCGGATGTCTTTTCAATAAGTATGGAGGTTTAGTAATAGCATGTTATTGAACATGTCCTTTGCTTGCTCGAGACAGGTCACCCCTGCGTTTGCTATCACTGCGGCAAGTGGAAACAGGGTTCTGGTAGTTTGTCACATTCAGAAGCAGGGAAGGTGTCTAAATATAAGTGAAGCCTTGTTTTGATAGAACGCTTTATTACCTGAAAATGATCAGCATATATTAACATTAATAGAATAGTCCATGTCATTCTTTTTTAGGTAATTTACCTCTGCTACAGACCTGTCTGCTTTAAAAAAAAAAAAAAAAACTTCCTCCCTTCTAAAACATATATTTGTTTAGAGAGTTTTCACTGAAGTGTACATGACAATTACAGCTGTTCATTAACAAAATTGGGTATTTGTTTTAAACTTTAACCAATCACTTTGATATGCTAATTATGGTGTAATTTAATTTGAGCCCTGTAATGATGATGCCGTTATTATGGACATAAATGATGCAGTTAAGCTGAGAGTAATCTCATTTGCATACTGTACATGCCAGTAAATTAAGCCCTTTCTTCGACTGCTTCAGCTTTAATTTTCCACTTCTTTTCACACAGCTCCTTTTCAGCCCCTCTCTTATAAGCCCACTTTGTAATAGTCCTGATGACTGTTTGATGTGAAGAGTTTCTGCACCACAATAATGCACGACAGAAGATGTAACATTTAAAGGATTCATTATCTTGCTGAGTGTTCCTTTAAGAAGGGAGGATTAGAGACAGTGGAGGGGGGACAAAGTGTCCTTTCCATGGGGTATGAAGGCCCCCAGTTAAAGTAATTTGAGATGCCAAATGTCTTCCACTCACCCCCAAGTCAGACTTGGGACCTATTATTTATAAATGATGCCCCCTCCCCAAACTGTATTGTAGTTGATGGTCACAAATTGTGTTGCATTCAGCAGCAGTGAACTTCATGTGATCCCTTATTGTAATTACCCCATGCTAGTTGGAAGCAAAAGTTTAATTTAGCCCACATAATACAATTCTTCAAATCTGGGCTTTTATAGATGAGATTATAATTTTAAACAATTCCAAGATAGACTGACTGCCATTTTCAAAAGGGTGTTCTTTTCCCTCTCCTCTGCCCGGATTGTCAAATAAACACGAGTTTTATTCAGTTGTGTGGCAGAGATGTCCTTGGAATGTAAGATTCTGCCTTGTGCCCTCCTGGAGCCAGGAGACCCGCTGGGTGGCTTGCCGTGGCCAGCCGTGGCCGGTAAACTGTCATTCCTTGTGAAAAAAAGAAGGCAGAGGCAGAAGGAAGCTCTTCTACTCCAGAGCGGGTTCTCCCTGTGGCTCCTGCTGAAGCCAGTGGGAGTTGAGTGGGAGTAACTGAGGACCGAATTTAGCTCTGTGTTTTTAAAAGGGTCATGGGCCTAAAAATAGTTCAAGCTTCTTAACTCTCCTGCAGGCTACTTCCTCGGCAAATGGGAGCGTATGAAAGCAGAGTAATTGGCTGTGTCCATCCTCGTTTCTTGGAGCTAAAAGCCTTGCCCTTCCTTTGTAAGTGTTCCCCAGTTTGATGCCTCTTGACCCAAACTTTTGCCAGCTGATTTCCCCTCCCTTCCTCTCAGCAATACGGTCAGGAGGCTGCCTTTTCTAACCTCGTGGCACGCAGGGATTTCCTGCCCTTGCCGAGATGAAGTGCACACGGGCTTACTCAGCCTGGTAGCAATGATGACTGGAATGGGGAGTTTTTGCCTAACTATGGAAAATTTTTTTTTAGTTAAAAAAAATTTTTTAAAGTTAGGCTCCACGCCCAGTGTGAGGCTTGAACTCGCAGCCCTGAGATTAAGAGTCTCATGTCTCACTGACTGAGCCAACGAGAGGCCCCCGATTTTGGAAACCTTAGTGCAGGTGAACATGTCCTCTCCCAGCTGTTTTTGAATTAAGCAAACACGGCCACACTGTTCCCGTGATGCCAGGCTGTTCAGCAGTTGGAACTTAACAAAAAGTGTACAACTTAAAGGGCTTTTGTTTTCTGTGTGTATCATTTCAGAAGTACCGTAGAATGCAGAGACATGCAGAAAAGCTTGTAAACATCTTTGCCCATGGCCATAATGTCACATCCAATATTCTGTTTTTCAAAAACGTGGAAGTGTTGCATTTTCGAGATCACTGAGGGAGACAGAGGAAAGAAATAATTTTATATAATAGTATAGACTGTTTTTATTTTTTTTATTTAATCATTTAGGCGAGACTTTCTTAGTTCAGAACAAGCCATTCATTGAGCAGGTATTCCCACGGCGACATCTCCTCCCTCTGGGGAGGTGAATAAACAAGTGCATGAAATGCCACCAGATGAATATTGATTTCAGGTCCTGACACTTGGAATCACACCTTGCACGTAATAGGTGTTCAAGAAATAGTTCCTGGTTGAAATCATCGTACTTACTCCTGTAGGCTTGTGGGCATCCAGTAAGAAAATGGGGGGGGGGGCGGAGGGTGGCGCCTGGCTAACTCAGTTGGTGGGGCACATGACTCTTGATCTCGGGGTTGTGAGTTTGAGCCTCACTTGGGGTTGTAAGGATTACTTGAAAATAAAAATTAAAAAAAAAAGAAAAGAAAATGCAGAAGGAGGGGCACCTGGGTGGCTCAGTGGGTTAAAGCCTCTGCCTTTGGCTCAGGTCATGATCTCAGGGTCCTGGGATCGAGCCCCCCATGGGGCTCTCTGCTCTCCAGGGAGCCTGCTTCCCCCTCTCTCTGTGCCTGCCTTTCTGCCTACTTGTGATCTGTGTCTGTCAAATAAATAAATAAAATCTTTTTTAAAAAAGCGCAGAAGGAAAACTTTCTCAAGTTTAAGACCTTTAACTATGCATGACGGTATTTGGATCGTAGATCTCGTCAATCCATTCCTCCTCTGGCCCCTCCCTTGTGCAGGAGCCACTGTCGAGTCTTTGCTGGTAGACAGGAGCGACCCTCGAGGGAAGCCCTGCAGCCCCGATTATCGAGGAATGCCTGTAGTAATAACTGGGCGTTCGTGAACAAGAGCCGCGTACTAAGTATATGTTCTAGGTGGTGCCGCTGAGCCCTGCCAGGAAGCGGGCAAGGTGGGCATCGCTCTTGGCATCGCTTCACCATGGCATCTGTCACGCACTTGCAGCTCTAGGTCACACAGGTGTTGGGTTGCAACCAAGACTTGGACTCCTTCAGGAAAGCTCTACCGTCCTCACCCCTGGACATTACATTGGCAATCCCACTTATCACCGGAGAGAGAGAGGCAAACACACACTCTGTAGTACTACGTACTGTGTGTAACTACATAGAGAGATGATATGTATGTATTTACTTAACATATTCCTATACCTGCATCTTGCATGTATGTTTTTGTTTTTAATTTTATTTATTTGAGAGAGACCGTGAGAGAGAATATGAGAGGGTAAAAGTTCAGAGGGAGAAGCAGACTCCCCATGGAGCTGGGAGCCTGATGCGGGACTCAATCCCGGGACCCTGGGATCGTGACCTGAGCCGAAGGCAGCCGCTCAGCTGAGCCCCCCAGGCGTCCTTGCGTGTGTGCTGTATGTAACATTCATTGAAGAACAGCCACAGAACCCTTGACATCTTTTGCTGCTGTAGCCGGTAGCGGCCTGGAGGGTAACTGACTCCTCCCTGCTTACCGATGAGGAAACTGGCGTCCACACAGATTGAATAGCTTGCTGACCCAGGTAGAAAGTGACCGAACGGGGCTTCGAACCCAAGCCTGTCTGTCCAAAAGCACTTGCTCAGTTGAGTCATCACTCCATGCTCCTTCCCACTCCCAACCTGTCAGTCACTTGAGAACGTTTCGTGCTTCTCGGATACTTATTTTTTTGAGTACCTGTGGTATTTAAGGGCTTTCATGTTTATCTTATGTTTTGTGGATTTCGGCTTTAAACGTGTGCTCTAAATAACTGAGACATCTAATTTCCCAGTCTTCAGTGTGATGTAAATTCCTGGCAGAAAGCCACCTTCCCTTCACCACCCCTAGCCCCCAAACTAGACTGTTGATAAATTCTTTTTTTTTTCTTGGGTGGAGGAAAAGGCTGTGCACCCTCCTTCCCTTTGACTGAAGTCTGTTTTACTTTTATCTTGACAGGTGACAGAATGAGTATCAGCTGTAGGATTTACAGATGTAGGGATCTGTAGATGTTTCCATGTACCCCCATGGTCATGCTCAGACTCGAGGCTTACATTGTTACACAGGGCGCAGGCTCCATGGAGAGAGAGAAGTGGGACTGTCTCAAAGAAACTCTAGCTTCCTTTCCCAACCCTTCCTTCTCTCTTAGCAGTCCTAATCCAGGCATGTGAGGTGACGGCAGTGTGGATGCTCTCCCTTCCCTTCCTTATATTTAGAAACTCTTCCAGCCTAGAATCTTGGCATGGGAGCCAACAGCCAGATGTGGCCACTGAGCTCTCGAAGGATGGCTGGCCTGAACCGACGATGTGTGTGCCATTTTTACGAAATCCACACTTAGTATGTATGTATGAGTTCAGTGACGTAGTGAAAAAGAAGGATGTAAAATACCTTGTTAATAACTTTGTTGATTACATGTTGAAGTTGAAATATTTGGGGTATATTAAGTTAGATGAAATATATTTGCGGGGTGCCCGGGTTTCTCAGTCGGTTAAGTTTTTGACTTTGGCTCCCATCATGCTCTCAGGGTCCTGGGGTCGAGCCCTGTGTCAGGCTCTGCATGCGACGGGGAGCCTGCTTGTCCCTCTCCCTCCCCCTGCTCCTGAGTTTTCTCTCTCTCCCTCTCTTTCACTCTCTGTCCTAAAAAAATAAATAAGATCTTAAAAATAAAAGTAATTTCCCCTGTTTTTTTCTGCTTTTAAAAATGTGTCTAGTTGATAGTTTTAAATTACGATGTGTCTTGCATTTATGGCCCTCAGTATATTTCTGTGAGACAATACAGCCCTAGAATGGACATCCTACCTCCCCTCCCATGATTGGTGGGCTAGGGGGAGTGGCCCAAAGCTTTACCCTCCGGATGGAGAGAGAGCTACAATGTGCATGTTCCACGGAGGACCTGGCCTGAGGTGGAGGCTTGGGAAGTATTTGGGGATAAAGCCTCAGACAACACATCTACAAGGACGACACTAAGGAAGTAATCCCCTTGGTTGTTTCCACACCTTGTCCCTCCTGACCAGGTTGGGGATCTAGCACTTATTTCACTGTTTTGAAGAGCTTGGACTTGTGAAGTGTTTCCATACCCAGCCAGCATCCTTGATGCCAGTAAAGCTTGGCTCATCTCCTATAATGTTTCCATTAGCACAGGTCACCAGAGAGGAGACAGTGTTGCCAGGAGATTCTCTCTGTTGGACTCTAATCTCCTATAGGAATTGGTACCTGGGGTCCTGGCACCACAGGCTCTTACTGGGGCTTTTCTGTTAGGTAAATAGATGCATTTGCCTCTTTGAGACTTTTCTGATACATATGCTTTACCTAGTAGAGTTGTACCCTACCTTGTTGTTGTTTTAAAAGTTTTATTTATTTATTTGTTTATCTATCTATCTATTTATTTATTTATTTTTAATAATCTTTGCATGTGATGCGGGGCTCGAATTCACCACCGTGAGATCAAGAGTCACACCCTCTTCCAGCTGAGCCGGCCAGATGCCCCGTTTTTCTTTCTTTCTTTTTTTTTTTTCTTAAAGACAGAGACAACATTATTTTGAATGTGCATTAACCAACCAATACTAGGTATCTGTCTCATTAGGTACAGTAGACTCCCTGCCTTCAGAAAACTCGTTTACTATCTGGACAAGTAAGGGATATCACACATAGCTTCAACCCAAGATGTGAAAATTCAGTTTTGCTGGATTGGAGCTGTTGTTTGCCTTACAAGAAGATTCTTTGATTTTTCAAGAGAAGTCACCATCAGTATCCATTAACAATTCGCATATCCCTCACATTCTATTATTGTACAGATGATTTAGGGGAAACATTTTAATTGTAAATTGTCAATAACCCCAATCCCGCCGAAAGGTGTGTTACAGACCTACATGTTGTTTTGTTTTTTTTCCCCTAAACATCTATGTCAGTCCTTAGAAACCCAGGGAAGTTTGATATGCAGTCTTTTCTAAGATTTTTTTTCCCCCATCAGACTAGATGGAAGCCTTCACTGGAATGAACACATGGAAATTACAGCTGTCACCTCATCCATTAAAAGCAAGCATTCAAGTGGGATATTATCCCACTTTACTTTTTGGTCCTTAAGAAGTCAAGGGACAGGGTATTAGATGTGAGATGGCCATAGGAATCCTGGGTCCTGGCAAAGATCAGTACCCAGCACGAAATGTGCCCACTTACTTGTTAAGTGCTGAAACTGCTCACCCCTCCCTCTGCCCTAGTCTGCCTTGAAGCTTCGGCTTCATTAGTATCAATTGGTTTGCAGGGTGTTTATATCTCTGGGCCACTGGCTCCTGGCTATGATTATTGCTTGAAATTTTCCATACACTGCTTCCATTTTCAATCATCTTACCCCTAGTTGGCCTATCGTCGACTCTTTGAACTTCACAGGAGAACCGTGTTAATGGTAGCTTTTGTCCTATGCGTAACTGGGGAGGAAAATGCCTTCCACTCATCTGCATGAAAGCTCGGGGAGGAGAGCCTCCACCCCTGCACCACCCTTGCCCACCAGCAAATCATCTCTGAACAGAAGGGAACAGCTGTTCCTGGGCATGTCCTTGGAGCTGCAAAACTTTCTTACAAGGCAGGGCGGCTGGCAGCTCTAAGGTTTTAAAGAGCAACCTCGCTCCCCCCACCCCTGCAGCCCCCCTCTCGCAGCACTTTTGCTGTCAGTTCTTCTACAAGGACGGTTTTTGGAAGGGCAGCCTGTGCTGTTCCTGGGCTGTCTGTTTTTATCAGGTGGTCTCAGATATAGGAGGTAAACTCTGCTGGATTAATTTGGAGCTGGGATGGAATGAATGGTTAGTCTCCTTTAACTATGTACTGTTTTGAGGTGTTTGTCCCTAATCGCCATTCGGGAAATAGTCTGGTTGTCCAAAAATACTTGTTAGTTTACTGGTTTAATGTTCAGGTTTTTTTTTTTTTTTTTTTTTTTTTTGTCCTTCGCCTGTCATGCATGTGAAAGGTATCTCAATTTCTTGTAACTGGAGGCGTGCCCTTCTGTCTCCATTTCTCCAAACTGACATGCAGGAAACAGCAGTTGAGAGCATTGTAAGCATTGTATACAAGTGCGCTTGTAGCTCCTAAGGTCAGTTATGGTTAGGGATGAGCAAAGGCCAACAGCAGCTCCAACACCCAAGTTAGTGACCACCGTCACATGGAATGTTGAGGATACCAACCCTGGGAAAAAAAGAGCAAACATTCTCTGTCCTGGAATGAGGTTTGAGTTGAGCTAAAAGCACCTTGGGTATAGCAAGGCCTCAAGTTCGGTTTCTGATCACTCTTTCATGTGTGCTAGAATGTTTCATAGCTGCTTTCCTTGTTGTATTCTGAAGATGGGCCCACACTCATCGTCTCCTGGCCTTCCCAGCGTCTGCAGGAACCAGTCGGAGAGGACAGGCTACAGAGCTACACCACCTACTGTAATCTTCATTTTGGTTTTGGGAGGCTGTGCATGTCTGCACTCCTGGTCCCTCTCCTTCAGAGCCCCATTAGAGGTCCCTACCCTTTTCTTTAATGCTAATTCGAAACCATTTTTCTCTTTGGAATTTTATTTTTTATTTTTCATTTTTACAGATCTGTTGACATCACATGCTTCCGGCCTTAGAGAAAGCCTATGTATTTATTTTAGCTTTTATTTTCTACCTCGGAGATGCCATGGAGCATCGGTTGAGGGTTCCTACAGTGCAGTAGCTAGCAGGTGGCTGGAATAACGTCCTCCTTCCTTATGTCAGTGCCCATAGCAGACATTGCTAATCGATCACAGAGTTGTTTCTCAGTGAGCCTGATTGTGGCCTGTGAATCTCTCTTTTTGACAGTGCCAACTTCTTGCTAATCAGTAGTGCTTGGCATGCAATCTATTTGTGCTCCCTGCTGTAACTGTGAAGATTTACTCATATGTGAATTCAGCTAACTGAATGCTATTAATGAATGGTGGCACATCTTTTATCTTAATTACTTTCAGATTCCCCTTATATTATCTCAGTGTCCTAAGCGCCCCAGCCTCTTCAGAGTTAATATTTTGGTCGCATGAACTTTTTTCAGATGTGACCTAGGATAGACTAGACAGCCCCCCAAAATTCCTGCCAGGGTGTTGATCCTGAAACAGACCAAGCACCGATTCCCCTTTGAGCTGTACGACTCTCCCTCACATACAGAATTTTTTCCACATGCAACTGAAGGCTCACCCAGAAAATGGATGTGGCCTTCATATGGGAGAGAACACTGAGATATGAACTCTCTGCCTTTTGGCAAATCGCCTATTACTCTCATTCTGAATTTCCAGGATTCTAGGTGCTGACACCCCATATTCTCTGACATCTCCCTAGACCACAGTCGAGTTAGAATCCATCAAAGTTATTTATGTGCTGCAATGAAAAAAAAAAGAGAGACTTTTCCTGCTCACTATTGTTTGTCATTATTTCACCTGTTGAACTTCTTCCTGAGGTTTTTTTTTCTTGTTCTCCTTATAGTTTATCTTATTTACTGCTGTATTAGAGAGAGCGATCGAGGGCAAGCAGGGGGATGGGGCAGAAAGAGATGGGGAGAGAGAGAGTTTTTTAAGCTGGCTCCATGTCCACCGTGGAGCCTGTCTCAGGGCTCGGTCCCAAACCTGAGATCAAACCTGAGCCAAAACCAAGAAGCAGAGGCTTAACTGACTGAGACACCCAGGCACGCCTTAATAACATATTCTAAAAACTTTCCCTGGTAAATAGTGCTTAACAGCCATCATTTTTTTTTTTTCCTAATGCACTAGGAGAAATTCGAAGTGTCCAGAATTTATACTTCCTTTGGCGTAACCATTAGGTCCCTGATTTGGTGTTCTCTATGGTCAGCCCCCCGACCCCCCACCCCAACCTGCCCCCAGCGCCCTCCCTTTGGATGTTGGTAATAAATTAAATCTCTTTTCAAAAGATAGAAATCTCTCCTAGTTTTTCTTATAATATAGCTGTAGTCAGGTTGGTTCTTTTTTCCTTAAGTATTTCTAGTATCAGATGTCTTGCCTTCGGATTCGCCGTATTTATAATGTGAAAAAGAGAATTAGTTCATTTTGTTTCTCTTGAACATAAAAGAAGAAGGAAGTGTCTTTGCAGGTGTTATTGTGCCTAAAACATCACTGTGCTTATGTTTCATTATTTGTTTTTAACTTTACAGCCTACATCTGCATTTTTCCCCCGGTCAGAATGAGTAACAGTGATAGATGGTTCATTTAGGTGAAGGAGCTATTTTAAACCAAATTGTCCCCATTGAAAGAAAAGGGGGACTTTGCCGTCAGCTGCAGAAATGCGGTTTTTCACCAGAATGATTGGTTACTGAACGAAAGTGCATTTGAAAACTCCCTTTTTTTCTTGTGTGATTAAAGAGGACAGCAGAGAACGAGTATCTGGGTAGTCAAAGTGTTCTGGAATCTTTTCCCTCACTCTGGCAAGCCTGCCTTCCTTGTAGGTGTATCTCAAATGGAACAGAATGTGTGAAAGCCATTTAAATGATTATTTGATAATTTAATAAAGGAAAATGCTTCAAGCCACCACACCCCTCCTACGGTTGATAACTGATGCCACCTACTGCGAAAATATTTTACAAAACACTTTCGTTTGGAATCAGTATCAAATAATGATTTTAAAATAAAACATGTGTAGAGTTTTCTCTTGGCTCTTCCCAGTTTCGGGAGCAGACTGTCAGCTGCCCACCCTTGAGTGGATGTACCAACCTCTTTTTTCCTCCCACAGAGTTGCTTCTCTACCCACAGGTTTGGCTTAGCAGGTTTCATATACTGGTATTCAGCCCTGGAATGACTCTTAATATATTTGCATTTAATTTTTTTTTCCTTTGGATGGTAGTTGCGCTTAGCATTTAAAAATATTATCTGCTTGCTGTGCTAGGTAAAGGGGGCGCATATTTCTTTTCTGTCGTTCCTTTGTTTTAAGGGGGAGGATTTTAAAGAGTTGAACCATTTGTGTGTACTAGACGCACACTGTGACTTCTGAGGGCAGTTTGGTGTGCCCAAGGCATTCTTCTGTGCCGATAGGAGTTTCTTGGTACTAGAACAAGTCAGAGGCACTGCACACCCTTATAATTTCCCTGGCCAGTTTGGTGCATTTGCTTTCTGAGAAACTGACTTAAAGAGCAATGAAAATGGTCCACTTAAAGGCTGCACAGTGTACTTGGCGTCTCTGAATCCTTAGCATCTATGGGGCTACGTTCTCCTCAGGCTCCAGGCTTTTGTGAGGAGGTCCTGTTTTGTCTTTTTCTTCCGTTCTGCCCCTCCCCCCTGCCCCGCGCCCCTCCCCAGCCATGTTTGCTGTGGCTCCTGCTCTCTTCGGCAGCCCTGCTGTCTGGAGCACCTTGTGCAGCTCCAGACGGCCTGAGGAGCTCTAATTGTGAGCAGCA
This sequence comes from Mustela putorius furo, assembly GCF_011764305.1. Lineage (NCBI taxonomy): Eukaryota > Metazoa > Chordata > Mammalia > Carnivora > Mustelidae > Mustela > Mustela putorius. The sequence continues at coordinate 2,744,166 of NW_025421280.1, forward strand.
AGTTTGCAGGGAGCCCTGAAGCTTGCAGCCATTGCCGTCTGAGCTTGACACAAGTGGCACAATTATCCAGAAGCCCTTGATGAAGCAGCAACTCTTAAGGATACTCGAGTGGTCGTGGAGCATTCCAGAACTGAAAGGAACTTGCTGCCGGGTCGATGCCCAGTCCATCTTGTTGTTACTGTTTCGTACGCCCTGGCTAGCTTAATGAGATGGTATGGAGAACCCAAGGCAGCGGATCCAACTTTTTTTTTTTTCCCAAACTCTCTTGGTGACATTGACTAGAAAACAAGGGAAAGAAAGAAAGAGACATGGCTGATTTGCATATTGTACAAGGATATCGTGGAGCCCAGACGATGAAATCTGAATAAATACGTGGATTTTGAGAACCTCTTTTTTTTTTTTCCCTGACAGTATTCAGCATTAAGTATACACTTAAGCAGTAATGACTCTGAAGCTATGCTTTGCATTCATGAACACACACCGTAGGGTGACGCTTCAAGCTCTAGGTGAAGCCAAGATTTTCTGAATTATGTTTCATTGGGGAATTTTTACCTTTTTTTCCTGTTTATGACAGTCATTTCATCTGGTTTTATAATGAGGTCAGGAACAGGTGAATGTAAAATAATACTAGTAAGTGGAGGGACTTCTGTGTTAATGATTAGGCTATTTTTTAAATTAAAAAGTTCTGGTATTTGAAACACGCTCTGTACTTTAAGCACACTTAGCAGTAATTAATCAGAATGAAAGATTTTAGCACTCCCTGATTATGTACAAATGATCATGGCTACCTGTCTACAAGAAGTCACAGAAACCGACATAATGGCTAAAACTGGGGGAATAACGGTTGCCTGCTTGTTTTTTTTTCCCATTATGCCAGTAAATAGAAAGAATTAGCACTTGTGTCCTATGGGGGTATGCTTAACTCCTTCCCCCAAAAGACCAACTTTTCCCTTTTATAAAATACAGGTCTGCATATTAAGCCAATAACCTTTAAAAAATGAGACATCAGAAAAAAAAAACACAACAAGAAGAAAACCCACAGTAAAGGCATTTTTCTAGGGAACTCTTACAGCCCATTTTAAACATCTTTTGTGTTTCCACATATCAAGCTACTTTATGGACTTTTGCTGTGGCATTGCCCTTCAACGAGAAAGCTTTTTCCATTTTGTACCATAAAGAATATTATTTTTCTGCCAGCCAATTTTCTCTGTTAGTCACTAATTGGCTACATAAATCTCGGGTGTTGAGAATGAGGAATGTTTCAGTGTCATAGAGTGTAATCTTCACCCTTATTTACCAATTCATTAAGATTCATTGATGCAGGATCGGTGAGAGGAAATGACAACATAAATCAGACCTCCAACATAATGACCCTAATCAGTTGGGAATTGCTGGAAATGTCATGATGAACTATGTCCTTGTGTTCGTGCCACTGTACATTGTCATTGCGCTGCTTTATGAGTGGGACGCATCTTCCTGACACTGACTGTATTTAACGAAAAAAGAGTTGTTAAAAACCCGATTCCATTAAAGCCGTGAGATCCATACAAGGTCCTGTGGTATTTAGCCTTGCGCCCTTTACCTTCATTGTAACTGCTTAATGGAGCCGCAGTTTAATGCACATGTAGAGTACACCTGAGTAAAAACTCCCCAGGAAAAAAAAGAAAAAAAAGCAAAAAAGCAAGTTGATTTATAGCTTGTCATGTCTTTATTTAACCCAATAGTTTCAGCGTGTATGGAGAATTGGAAACAGTAAGTTCTCCACTTAGGTACCAAATCTCTTGTCACTAAGCTGAGGAAGCATCCCACTGACCTCGAACTCCCTAAATATCGTCTCCTTCAGTGACGTGTGGGATGAAAACCTCCGTCTCCACAGGTTTGCTGATGGTAACTGCTGGTCATTCCTAGCATAATGTGTCAATTCAAAATTAGCGATAGAATTTGACAGGGGCTCCTGTAAAGAGGTTTCTGGATTCCCTCCCACCCCCGAAGGGATTGATTTTATTCTACCACATTCTTGGAATTGGTTACTGGAAGACTTGGGGGGGGGCTGGTTATGTGGCTCATGCGCATTTTTCGATTTAATACAGGTTATTCATTTAGCTGTAATGAATTAACCGGGCGACGGTGGGACCAGCCCGGCAGGCAATCGTCCTTCCCTTTTACTCACCGCTCATTAAAATCTTGCCGGTGAGCAGCAAGTAAACACCTTTCAGGATGTGAAGATTGAAAATTGTCGCTTTATACTCCTTTAGTTTTTTTTTTTAAACATCGAGCATGAGGGTAACCATTTTTTTTTAATCTTAAAAAAGATCTTTAATCTATGGTATAAGGCTGAGAAAGACCTATAAGAGAACAAGACAAGTTTACCTAATCTTGACAGCCCTGGGTGTAATCTCACTCTGCTTGTGACAAGTCAGACTCTAAGATTTATAACTCCTTAATCAAATGTCTAGAAGTCTCAGGAAATGTTATCATAGGACTTCCTTTCACATGACTTACTGAGAACGCAATAGACCGTTAGATAAGCTTTACACTAAGCCGGACCTTAGAATAATTCAAATTGACTAACAGTTCTGTTGGTTTTTTTGTTTTGGGGGGGTTTTGTGGAGGGTTTTTTTGTTTTTTTGTTTTTTGTGTGTTTTTTGTTTTGTTTTGGTTTGGTTTGGTTTTTTGGCTTTTTGTTTGTTTGTTTGTTTGTTTTGGTTGGGGGTAGAATGTGTGTCTTCTCTTTCAGCAGGGGTGTGCGCACAGTCTTGGCACACCGGGTTGGGGGTGCACTCTTTGGCTCCCAGGAGAAACACACAGTCCCATTTTGAGCTCTGTGGGCTCTAGGTAACCACACTTCACGTCCTGAGTTTTAGATCTGCCTGGTGAACCCTGAGGAGCCACGCGCATGGAAAAAACCTGCCCACCGCTGGGGCGGTGACCCTGATGTGCTCCTTCGGCATGCAGGCAGCCTCCAAAGAGGGTCTGGGTCCTGGTTCAGCTGTGAGGAGGGGACCGCAATGGGTTCCGAGCCACCCGTGCATCAGGGGAAGGCTGAGTAAGAGCGTGAGAACCACGGCAGCGCGGGAACCACACCGGCCTTCTCATGTGGTCCGGGGGGCCCCAGCACCACCAATACCACGAAGACCAGAATGACTCTCCCCACCCACAGCCAAACCAGAAACGTCCTGCTCACCCTGCCCTGTCATCAGAGGGGACTGTCAGCTGCTGTCTGACATCCTGCGTGCTTTGGCTCCTACCCCAGTCTGACCAGTGCAACTGTCCCAGGCCCTCTTTCTGGCTGGTGACAGCTCACTGCGGTGCACATGCCCAGAGACTGCGTGGCCCAGGTGGTGGGAGGCAGAGAGGGAGGGGAGACAGAGGTGGACAGAAAGATGAAGGGAGAGGGGGACAGAGGGAGGGAGGCACTGGCTCACTGCGAGGAGAGAAGAGCGGAAGAGAGAAGGGGAAAGATGCGTGGAGGGAAGGAGGAAGAGAGAGGGAACCCCAGGAAAGGAAACGGGAACCCCAGGGCAGACCCCGACCTCACCCATGCTGGGCCGAGGCCCCTGCCCCAGAGCTAGTATTTCTAAGGATGGCCTCAGCTAGAGCGGGGCTCTGAGGCTGCCAGGAATCTAGCCCGGGCCTGCTGAGCGCTCTCCAGTGTCAGCGTTATCCGTCAGACTCAGAGCAGGAATCCGCACTTTGAAGAACCCAGCCTTGCCTACAGAAAAGATCCCCGAGATTGTTACCCGTTCAGACCTTGCGAGACAAAGGGAGACACCCAGGTTTCTAACCAGAGGGACTTTGGTTAGCTCCAGTAAATGGGAAGATTAAAATCAGTGTAATTTAAACTCTGTCTCCCCAGAGGAGTCCAGCATCACAGGCTGCCAAAAACGTGCCCATGACCTTGATGTGTCAAGTCGAGTTACCTGTAAAAAAGAGGGCCATCGACAAAGTTGTGTCTCTACCCCCACCCCCTCTCTGGCCGGTTTTTGAAAACTTAGAACCACTAGGTTCCATCTGTGAAACCATCCTGTGTTTCTATAAGGTCACGGTTTTTTGGGAGCTTAAAGTAAAGACTGCCTAAATATCCGAAGACATGATTTTTCTTAGCCCACCCTGAGCCGCTGTGGTTGGCACTGTTTTCCGTGCCCGTTCTTGCCCTGCACTGAAATTCTTTCGCATCCCTTTGCTCTCTGTAGTTATGATGGGGTTTTTGTACACAACCTCATGGTTCAGATCTCTCCCCCAGCATCACTGTTAGAGGAAGAAATCCCAGAATGCTGGATAGGGGAAGCAAGTGGGCAGAGAATTGGAAATGAGTAGTGAAAAATAGCTAGCTACTCCTGGTAAAGAAAAATCCTTTACAGTAACAGGAATGTTTAACAGACAAAATACCTTCCAAATATGCAAATCTGTGTTTATCTCGGAGAATTCTGCAGGGAACAAATCCGTAGCATTAGCAATTACGACTTAGCTCTGAAGTTTTCTTCCCCCACCCCATAATGCTTATAAACATCAATATAGCTTAGAGCTTCATGTTAAACTGTTTTTCTCCTACTTCTTTTAAGAGTTATTTGTCTAACATGCTTTTATTATCCTAGATGATGTGATTTGGAAAGAAAGCATTAATTCTCTTATCAGCTCTGTTGCCTTCCCAGTTGTTCAGAGAATTGAGCTGCACTAGTAGTAGTTCACGAAGGAAGCAGCATTACGCGGAGAGCTCATTGCGCATCAGACTGAACGACTTCTAAACCGTGGCTACCCAGGCAAAGGGGATTGGCAGTTAGCATTTATGCGGCAAATGTATTGTAAGACCGTGGCAGGCAACAGAAACCAGGCACCTTCACACGCTGCCACCTCCCAGCTAGTCCCTTTGTGTCATCTAAATTTTTGAGGCACAAGGTGCCATAGCTCTTCTTTCCAATCTGCTGGTTGAATCTGGGTTCACGGACTAGTGTTCCTCGGGGGAGGAGTTTTGAGAGGTAGCTGGTATTTACTATAGATAAATAATATATATTCTGTCCTCCGTTCTTCCACTGATGTCTTCCTGCCTTCCTTCCTTCCTTCCTTCCTTCATTCAAGAGAGATGGGCAGACTGACTCCCTGACTGCAGCGTGCCAGGCCCGGCCAGGTTTGGGCACCTTTGGAGCTATTTCCGACTCTTAACGTGTATCACGTACATGATCGCGTTAGAATAATGTCAACTATAACCTTGTCAAAACAACTAGTCTGTGGGGTGTCCTTGGCATACACTGCTAATGTGTGATTATTTTCTAATGAGCTTCATGATAAATTAGATGCTGGCAGCTCATACGGGATGGCTGGGTGAGGGGATGCTTCCATCCCATACGGTCACGGACTCATTTATTCTGCACACATCTCCTGAACACCTACTGTGTATCACTGTGAAGGGCCAGTCTTTCCCCTTCTACCTCCTGAGTGTCTTCAGAAGCTTGTCTAAACCTCACTGCTTTTCATAACACGTGCCTCACCCAGGTGCGTCCCGCCCTCCCCTGGCCCCTCGTCTTCCCATTCAATTACCACTCAGTTCCCTTGAATCAGTGGTCTTCATCGTCTCCATCCTGTGTGTCCTTTTCTTCCCCAGCCAGCACAGAATCCATCATGTACCATTTCTGTAGTATGCTCTGTCCTGTCTCTTTCTTGCTCCCTCCCCCTTATCCTCTCTCCCTCCCCAGTTTTGGCCTTGGCGACCCACTGGTATTGTCCCAGAAGCGAACACACACACACACACACACTCACACTCCTGGGGGCGCTCTCAGAACCATGCCTTGTTGGCAGCTCTGCATTCCGGACTCCATGAAACAAGTCCTCCTGGGCTCCTCAGCCCCAGTGTGTGTGCTTTCTGATTTCTGCCATTGACCACACCGACGACACACTACTAATGCGTGTGTCTCCATACGCCAACATTCCATCCCAGTAGACGATCTAATTTTCCTTTTTACTGTCAAGGTGGGGGTCACGTGACTCATGAAACGTCCCTTCTTGAGACTCAGAATTTGCAGCATGTTTACTTCTCTGATCATCTCCTTAGTCTGCAAAATGGAAGGAATTCTCAGTTTATTGAGCAGCTGCCATATTCCTGGCGGTGTAATCGATTACTCATGTGTAGACTCTGTGTCCTTCCATCGCTCATGACCCTAGTCATTCATTCAGCAAGCTTTTGGATGGTCAGTGTCCAGTATCGTTAGGGTTTAGTCAAGCAGTGATAGGATATTCTTGACCTAGGGGGAGGACATGTTTAGTCAGAATCATGATAAAATATGCCCGATCTTTGGCCAACATAAAAATAAAGTTCATCTAGAGTACTTAGGGAGAAGTATATCTCCTCTCTAAAAGTAACATTTGAGCTGGGTTTCCAAGCATTCATTGTTTATGGATCGCAATCGTAGAAAGGGGGTCTCCAGCAAGAAAAGAATAGCATATGAAGAAATACAAAAGGGAAGCAGCAAGTAATGGAGAGTAGTGTCGGGTCAGTGGAAAGGGTGGGAGGAAAGAAGTCTGGGAAGTTATACAAGGGGCCTTTCCTCCAAGCAAAGGAATTGAGATTATCCCCTGAGACCAGGGGAGTTTGGGAGGTTTGCAAGCCAGGGAGTGGCCTGATGAGATTGGCTTTTGTTTTGAAATGATAGATATGGTAGTGGCAGAAGGTCACTGAGTATTGCAGGCAAGAGGTGATGGCCATTGGATGGCCGTGGGGATGAGGGAGAGAAAGGGGATAATAAGTCTGACACACAAGACTAGGAAAGACCAGGTCGCTGTGGACAACTAAGCGTGCAAAGAGATGACAGTAACTTTTTCCTGATCAAGGAAGGGAGCAGTTTTGAGGAAAGATTGTTTAGTTTTGCACATGTTGGAAGGAATCTAAGGAATTTTAAGGAATCTAATGAACTTTAAGTGGTGGGAATAACCAATAAAGAGAGAAGTAGTCAGGGATGCAATCTGGAGTAATTAGGGAATGGGGCAGGGGGCGTAAAGCAAATATACAGGGTACGGGGGAAATCTTACAGAGCAGCAGTATTGAATGTGTGGTTAGTGATAGTAAAGTCACACATCCCCTGGTCTGTCTGTCACAAATGCTGCCTCCAGGGTTCTACCCCAGCCCTTCTTGCGCTGGATCTGGGTGAAGCCCTTCATTCTAATTGGCTGCAGAGCTTAGGAACTACCCTAGCCTGAAAAATGGAGAATCCACGGTACAGACAGTTGAAAGTAGGAGATAAAAACTTGGGAGACCAAAGCCTTTCAAGATGCTTACCTGAATAGGAGAAGGAGGTTGAAGGGTGAGCAAAGCAAGAGCAGACAGGTACCCTGAAAATGACTATTTTGGGTCCGAATACCTTGGATATATGTAGAGGTTACAGTGAGGGAGCCCGTAGAGAGGGGGTTAGTGTTGACGAGATGGTAGTTGGTGGGTGAGGGTCTGGGTTTAGGATTGGAGAAGGTGAACACCCTCTTAATCTCAGAAGGAAAAGAGAAAAGGGAAGAAGGATGAAGATGCTTGATGTTGGGTGGGGAATTCCCTCTTGCCTTCTCTGTCATCTTATCAAACTCCGGCTCTCTAAACCACTTGAAACCACCAACCACCCCTTCCTTCTTGAAACTCCCTTCTACCTTCTGTGTCACTCTCGAGAGCTCTGTCCCTGACCGCGCCTCTGTAGTGTAATGGACAGAGACTGGATGTCTTTGATGTTTGAATCCTTGTCTACTAGCTTTCATGTGTGTATGTATATTAATACTTTCCAATCTTTGGTGTTTTCTTCTTTAAAAATGGAGGTTATATGGACCCCACAGAGTAACTGTGAGGATAGAACTTAGCACTCAGTAAATGTCTCTCTTCCTGTTTCCTAAATATAAGAATTGACTATGATTTTTCCAAGGACCTTTCCCCTCCCCTCTCAGTCTTATCCACCCCCTTTGAACTGTGGCCTCTGTACTAATGGCTCCCCACCAGCCTGTGTTTTCACTTCTGTTTCTCTCCTGAGAGCAACCTCTTCCCCTCACTTGGCTGTTCTCACAAGAGCATCATTATTCTCCCAATTACGTGGGCTAGAAATCTGAGAACCTTCATTGATGCCGGCTAAGCCCTTAGAATCAACTCCCAGCTTATCAGTTCTAGTGGCACAGTATCTCATTCATTCATTCATCTGGCATTGAATTATTTATCAAACTGCCTAGTACCCTGTTGGGTACAAAACACGATCCCTGGCTTACAGTTAAGCATTCCGAAAATTAGAATGCAGTGTACTGATTGCTCTGCAAAAGTTTAGTACAAAACTTGATGAGACCCTGTGGGAGAATGCCTACCCTTGGTGGGGAAGGTAGTCTGTAAAAGCTTCTTGGCTTGAACTAAATTTTGAGATTCAATAGGATTTAGCTCCTTAAAGATTCATGGCAGGGTACAGAGGTAGAGGGAGCCTGTGGCTACAGGTACAGAGACATTAGAGTTCCTTCTAGAGGGTGGCCATATTTTAGATAGGGAAGGAGAAGCGAGACAGAGGGTAGTGGGACAGCCAGATCATGAGGAGCTGTGTGCGTAGGCCAGTGCCGTGCAACAGAAATAAAAGAACCTTGGAAGGATTTTATGTTTTCTATTAGCCACATTTAAAAAGGTGAGAAAGAATCTGGCGTAAATTATAATAGTACTTTATTTAATCCAATCTATCCAAAATATTCCAACATATAATCAGTATTAAAAATTTACGAAAGACACATTCTACAGTCTTGTCTTGCATACTAAGTCTGAAAAATCATCTCACTTTGGATGTTAAAATTTCATCAGAAATACTTGATCTGGATTTAAATTTCACAAAACTCATCATTGAATAAATAGATTAGGAGCTTCACATACCCAAGTTGTTCAACACGTACTTAAAAGTTTTCCAGTAGCGGAACCGAGGATCATTTTTAAAATTTAAATTTAAGCTAATTTGCATTAAAATTGCACATGTATTAAAAATCCAGTTCTGTTGCGCTGGACAGATTCTAAGTGCTGAATAGGCCTCATGTGGCCAGTGACGTTTTCGTGTTGCTTGGAGCAGGCCTTCAGGTGTGGGACTCCCCTCTTGAGGCCATAGAGACCCATGGAAGCAAGAGAGGTGACAGGATCAGACGTGCTACTGTGTGGCCAGCCGAGGATATGGGTTAATTTGGAGTCATAGCGGGATGGTGGCCTGCTTCAAAGCAGAGGTGTGGAGAAGTGAGATATTACTAACATAAATAGAAGGGGCAGTGGATGGGAATTGCTAATATGGGAAATCAAAGAGAAGGAAGACCGTCAGATAATTCCCGATTTGGAATGTGAATCCTTTTCCCTGAAAACCTCCGGCTTAGGTTTGGATGGAGAAGAAGTAGGTGACCCCAGTTTGAGATGAGCTCAAGGTTGTTTTAGGACATCAAGGTAGAAATGTCCAGAAGGTTGTGGGAGTAGGGGTCTGCAGCTCTGGGAAGATAGTTTGGTTGGCAAAAATGATTTGGGAGTCACAGGATAGAGGCAGACATGAGGCGAAGGCACGGGAAGGATAAGGCCTTCCAGGGGTCAGGGGTCAGCAAACAACAGTCCTGTGTGCCAAACCCAGCTGCCTCCTATCTTACCAGAACTCAGCCACACTCATTTGTCCATTTTTATTCCTGGCTGCGTTTGTGCCCCAGCAGAAGTACTGCTCTGAGGAGTTGGGACACAGACCTTGTGGCGTACAATGTGTCACAAAAAGCAGCTTTTCGGCACTTTCTGGAAAAAGTTTTCCGCCCTTAGCTTTAGCATTTGGGAGCACCAAGGATGGAACTCTAGGCAAGCTGAAACATTTAAGAATGAGCAGGGGACGTTAAAGCTCATTAAAAAGTGAGAAGGAGCCACCAGATGTGTAGGCAGAGAACCGCTCAGAGCAGGAAGACCCGGAGGCAGAGAGGAGAGAATTTTGTATTCGAGAGAGAGAAACAATATGAATGACCGTGTAGTGTGTTGTGAGAGGTCAAGTGAGGTAAGGATTGAAAAGTGTCAATTGACTTGAGCCCCTCCACGCTCATTAGCAATTGCGGTAGGATTATTTTTGGGGGGGAGGAGAGGTGGGGCAGAAGCCAGCTCCCTGTGGGCTGGGGAACCAGTGGGAGGCAGGAAGTGGAGACAGTGAGGTACAGGGCCTTCCGTCATGGCGCTAGAAGGGAGGAGACGGCAGGAGGGAGCTGAGGGACGCTTGACGTTGAGGAGAACTGTGTTCAGGTGGGCAAGCACACCTTACAGAGGGCAAGGGAGAGGGGAGAGGGGACCACTGGGGGAGGAAGACTTCCAGGGCGATGGAGCAGGTGCTCACTGGGGGAGCAGGCAGGGGGAGGTGGGAGCGAGGTCCAGCCGTCTTTCTGTCCCCACCTTTACCACCTCTGTCAGCACTGGATTCAAGCTCCATAATTGATCTCCTTGCTTGAGCTCCCTGCGCCGTGGGCCCTTCTATCCGTATTCTAGAAGGCTCCCCTTCCCCAGCCCTGCCCGCTTCCTGAGAAGGTTAAGGTTAAGGTTCTGCCTCCACTCTGCATTTTTAGGCAAGCCACTTCCCCTTGCCGGCTCCTCCCATCCTCCTCGCTCGCTGGGAGCACACCCCGCCCCGGGCTCCTCCACACCCTCCTCAGGCCTAACCTCTTCAAATACAGTACTCCATTCAAATTCCCGGGCGTCACCTGCGTCTTGCCTAACCTGACCCCTAATAGGGGCTCCATTCGGTATAGTATTTATGAAGTAGAAATGCAAGCAAAAAATCACGAGTCATTAAAATTTTAAGGCACGTTATAAATTTATTATTGAACAAGAAATAGGACTCATTGCTTTGATCCCATAATAAAAACAGTACAAATGCACATAGAACATTTTTCTCAACCGTGACGCTTTTGGCACAGGGGACTAGACGTGGGAGCTGTCTTGTGCATTGTAGCCTGGTTAGCAGCCTCTCTGGTTTCCCAGGAGCACCTCTTTCCCTGCCTTGTGGCAAGCACAGGGTCTCCAGAATACTGCCAAAAGTCCTCTATGGGATATCCTTTTCCCTCCTACTTCGCATTTTTAGTAGTTGGAGCCAACAGAAATTATCCTAAAGATATAGCCTTTTTAGACATTTTATTTATCTTTCTGTTTAAGTGCAATTTAGTTAACATAGTGTATCATTAGTTTCAGGGGAGAATTCAGTGATTCCTCAGTTGCATGAAACACGCAGGGGTCATTCCATCAAATACCCCCCCTACTGCCCATCTCCCAGTTACCGCATTCCCCACCCCCCTACCCACCACCCCTCCAACAACCCTTAGTTTGTTTCCGGTAGTAAAGTGTCTTTTACAGTTGGCCTAAAGATGTCTCTTATTCCAGGCAATAATAAATGGAAACCACCCATTTTTGACCAGTAAGCCCAGCAGCCAGAGGCTCTGTTCTAGCCCATCTAACAACGCATCCAGTTACAAAAATTCAAACGAATGCTCTGAGGTGTGAGCTGATGTTTGTATCATTCAGCTCCTGTATGTTAAGACCTGAAAGTCTTAACAGGAACCACATTTCACATGCACATACTTCTCTTTTTCAGATCAGTTGTTGTTTTCTATTCTCTGATCAGCGTCATTCTGATACAAAGGAGGTCAGAAGTCTCCCATCATCCGTATCCACCTGTTGCAAGGAAGCCAGCTTTTGGAAAAACCCCCTCACTTGTACAAACAGGGAGAGCTATTACACCATATTTCAAATTTTTATTTGAAGTTCGTGAATTCATGGGGAATGAGCAAAGGAAAGGCCTGGCAGACTTCGGAGGGCTGTTTTAAGGAACACTTGAGCACACCCAGCTGTAAGGCTATGAGAGCTTCCTATTCAATGGGGCGGACTCTGGTCATTCAACTCTTAGGGTGGGCATCCTCAGTGCTGTGGGTTTGGTTGTGGACATTCTCCCATTCCTGTTCAGTCCAGCTTCCCCACTGGATAGACATGTGCTAGGCACACTAATAATTAACAAGTGGTGTCCACTGTATAAGGTATGGGTTGCTAATCCTACCTGCAGTGATTAGCGTGGACTTTTTCTAGACTTCAGCAAACCACATATACAAAGAAATGCTGCTTGAAAGCCAAATGAAGATTTGTCTTTGTGTATCCAGGCTTTCAAATGATAATCAATAGATGCTTAGAACAAGGCTGATAGGCAGTATCACCCTCTTCCCTGCTCTGCATTTTGCCTGTAAGTACAACTCGGTAAACAAGAGCTAATTCTTAACAATAACCTGGAAAGTTAATGTTGTTCTCTAAGTTGGCATTAGAAGAAATGTTGACTTTAAGGGCGTCGTATTCCTCATAGAGCTAGGAAAAAGCAGGAAAACATGCTAAAAAATAATTTAACTGACAACACAGTCCTACTTTAGGCTCGTTTTATGGTGGGAGAAGAGTATTCTGCACTTGGGAGTTTTTTAGTGGCTTCCCAAAGATCTGGGTTTTATGGGCTACTCATAATCACTGTGATTTATTGAATACCTACTACATACAAGGCACTTTACATATATTAGCTTTGCGTGCTCTAAGAGCACTATGCATTTTTCACAGTAGCACTTACCACTGTTCTAATCTCCACTTATTTATATGACTAATTGATTAATGTGTGTCTTCCCCATAAGACAGTCACCTCCATGTTGATGGATCTTATCAGTCTTTGTTCCCTATTGTTGCCCCAACACTTAATACAGGGTCCTGACACATGTTAGGTACAAAATAAATACTGCTCAGACGGGTGAGTGAACCCAAAAGCAGAATGGTATGGTTTTAGGGAAGGGGAAATGGAAAGATAGAGTGGTTGGGTGGCTTGTTGAAACCTTCAGGTTGGCAGAGTGGGAAATCACGTTCGAGTATGTCTGGTCTGGTGGCTTCTCAAACTTTAATGTGCTTGTGACTCACCTGGAGGGGGTGTGATCAAAATATAGATTGTCACAAATGAAATGGGTCTGAGAATTTGCATTTGTAACATGCTCCCTGGTGACACCCACGCTCCTCTCCATAGCACCATGCTTTGTGTAGCTGAGGCCAGTCTGTCCCACAGTTGCAGTGTAAAAGGCGTTAACTTCTTATCTGTTGGAGGCCTACGTGGTTCTCTCTGGAAAGCCTTGCCTTGAGACCGAGTGCTTGCACCTGGACTGGTCTCCTAAGGAAAGTTCTCTTCAGTAAATACACTGGCCCCACCCAACAGTTGGTTATCCATGGGCTGTGAGAATCTTAATTCAGGTATCGATATTGCTAACGGGCCCTGTTGTCTCCATTAGAAATCTCATACCTTTCTACCGACCATGGTTCTGCTCTAAAGATGTCCAGTCTCCCCACCGCTCACATTGACCACAGAGATGCCAAGTCCTTTAGAGAGTCTGAGGTCACCAGACATCAGATGGTCCCACTGTCAACTCTATAGCCATCCAATGGCCCCCACACCCAGTGTGGGAAGGGAGGCATGCATCAACAACTTGCCATTGGTGCCCACTCTACCTATCCTGGGCACCTCAGAATCTACCCTTCTCCCTGGCATGTCTATGACAGCTTTTTTATTTTATTTTTTTTTTTTTAAGATTTTATTTATTTATTTGACAGAGAGAAATCACAAGTAGATGGAGAGGCAGGCAGAGAGAGGGGGGGGGGGAAGCAGGCTCCCTGCCGAGCAGAGAGCCCGATGCGGGACTCGATCCCAGGACCCTGAGATCATGACCTGAGCCGAAGGCAGCGGCTTAACCCACTGAGCCACCCAGGCGCCCGTCTATGACAGCTTTTTCCTAAATATCCTCTCTGGGTCAGCACTTCCCTCTAGCTCTTGAGAAATAGGGAGAGAAGTTGGCCTTTTCACAATTCAGAGCAGGGGGTGCAAGAACTAGGTGTTTACGGTGACCATCTGACACCACATGGGGGAGCTTATCTCTGCTAGCAGGGGCCTCTCACTGGAGTTCCGATGACGTAATCACCGAGCCCTCTGATACTCAGCCCCACCTAACCCTGGTCTCCAGCCTCTGGCTGTTGCACAGTTTCTGAGTCGACCCTTGCTAACTGTAGGATGATCCCACATTCTTCTCTTAAGGCTGACTGATGGTCTGTTCTCCACAGCCATTCAACACCAAACCTATTCATAATCTTTGTGCCTGATTGGAGCCTACCCTTCGTTCATCACGTAACATAATGTCACCATTTTTGTGTGGATGCACGATTTGAGGATTTGCATATGTTGTGTTCTAATTGTGTAGTAGTAAAAATTGAAGGGTCACTTTTAAAAAGATTTATTTTAGCTCTGTATTTTGAAACACTCTTTCAAATATGCTTTCCTTTATAGTATTCGGCTGTGCTTAATGTTCATGAAGGGTGGTTTAATGAGATGAGGACTTACAAGCTAAGGGCATCATTATATTATTGAAATAATACTGAAAGTAAATTGGCAGATACCTGTAGTTTGTCCTGAAGTCACTTATTTGAAGAGCTTGCTTTAGTTCTCTTGGCGTGGACAGACAAGGCCCAGGAATTATAGATGATGAATAAGGAATATACCACTGATGAAATTTCCTTAGAGCACACGATGTGTTTTCACATCTCTTCTATCTTTGTACATTAGGTTTTCTCCCTTTCATTGATATTTTTCATTTGTTTGGGGATGTTATTTTGCTTTTAACTCCGTAAATGGTGTATATGCCTGTGCTTTTCGATTAATCAGCCTCCCAAAGGTAATGATTAAAGTGTACAGATGTGGGAAGCCACAAATACAAAGACAGCTTACATCTCACTTTTCTTTTATATATATAAATGATTCCCATTTTGCAATACCTTAGCATCATGGTCATTGTTCCCATAAAAAATACTGTATTTTGTGAAATGATACAATTATGAGGCATTTCCCATTATGTAGACACCATGTCTTTAAATTATAGCAATTTCTTAAGATTTTAAGGCAAAATGAGCTCTTAGAAGTATGATTAATAGCAGGGAATGAGGCTAATGCTGGGTCATCAGTGGCACTCCATTACAAAAAAGGTTGGACTAATAAAAGCATCCATCTTTTTGACCAATAAAGCATTTGAATGATATGCTTCCAGTATTTATCCTATAGTAGTTCATTGGTAACTGAGTAAACTCTGAACTTAGGTTGTAGAAAGGCAGCTGCATGTAAGCGGCCGCAGAGCTGGTCCTCGATGGTGTGGGCAAAGGCAGGCCTGGGAGGGAGGCTGACGTTGGATCTGCCAGTCTGATTTTTCTGCTGTCTTCTGCAGGCTTAACAACCCATGGCACAGGAGCCCTCTTGCTTTGGGGGCCAAGAATAGAAAGTCTAGTCTGTTGATTATTTCTCTACTGCCATGTGTGTACACGGTAGGCTGTCATCATTAGGAGTGCCGTACTCTGGAGTCAGGGATACAACCTAGTCCGCAGAGAGGTCTCTTAAGTCTCCTCGTGCCCAGTTCCCCAGTACGGAAGCTCGTACCACTCACTGGTGTGTTGGAAGAGGATTTTTAGGTGGTTCATAAATCATTCACCAGTTCTCATTATTGCGATTTGATGTTGAAGCAATTCCATTTTCATTCGGTTTTAATCCTTCTGATAAAGCCAAGGAGAAAGTTTCCATTTGGTACTAGTATGTCTTTAATCTCTCTCTTCCAGTTGTAAGCTCATTATTTAACAAAGAAAGAACATGGCTCCCGCTCAGAGCCTTTGTGGACAGCAGGATCTAGCTGGAATTTAATAACATTGGTTGGGTTGTATTACATTTATTATAAATTCTTTCTCTTCTATAAAGGGATACACACTGGCTTTCCATTTGACGAAATGATACAAAGTTTCCTCTGCAATAGATTTATATGTTTGTCAAAAGTGAATACATTTTAAAAATAGCATTGGTGGAGGTATAGAGGGAGATGGCAGAAATCATGAACATGAAAGTCGAAATGAATGTTGGAGCCTTGGATGCTGGCTCGAGTGTCCACTCAGGTGCCATGACCACTCTGAGAATCTCCACGCTTGTGGGATTTTCATCCCAGAGAAGATACGTATGTGGCAAGAACAAATCAGTCCTTGCCACACTTGGGTCCACCCAGAGTTCCTTGGGACTGTTTTCAGTTTTTGAAAGAGGTGATCACACCGGTTATTTAAAAAACTTCTTAGTAAATGGATTCTTTTATAATTATTTTATTTTATTCACTTAAAGTTATTTTATTTTGCAAATAATGCTTATAACATGGGGTCTTTGGGGAACAACATAAGTAACCTGGGTCCATTCATATGAAATCGGATGTGGATTAGGGTATTTACCAACTCAACTGAGGCAGAGGAGAAAGGCACATCATTTATCCTGTTCTTGGTAAAGAATCAGTAGAACTATTTTTGAATATAACACATCCTCACTTGGGGTAAGGTCATGTGCCTAGGTTTAGCTGGACTTTCAAAACTCTGGGATTTATTTACAATTGGACTTGATTGAGGGAAATGGTTTCAGCTCTTTGGATTACCTTTTAGAATTGTAAACTCTCTTTATGAACCTTCTCTGGCACTCCAGTTCGTCTAGGCTCTAGGAAGAGAAAATACAGATGAAAGTCAGGAGAGCTCCCGGAAAAGACTGGAAGGGCGGGTAGGGGGTAAGGAAGATGGGGAGTAAGGACCGCGGGGCACAACATTCTGCTTTTACTTCATTTCTTTCTCTCTGGTGTTTGCCTGGAGCCTCAGATAAGGCACTCGGCTTCTCTTTGTCTGCTGTTCCTCTCGGCTGGGTGGAATTTGAGAACGGTTCCCAGAGCGCTGGAGGAAGAGCCTCCGTGTTAGCCAACACCGTTGTGGCATCAGCGGGTCTGCGTCCTCATTACTTGGTGGGAGGAGCAAGGCTGGGTTGCCTTCTCCAGGCCAGGGGAACAGCTCGAGGCCCTGAGGGTTTTCTAGGGCATAAAAGGGAGAGCGGTGCCGCGGTCCCTTCCTCCTGTCCCTGCGGAGCTTACAGGTCCACGAGCCTGAGAAAATTTCCCCTGCCGGGGCACGGGGCACTCATTGGACATTTCTTCTTCAATCTTTGTCGAGGTTTTA
The DNA here is from genome assembly GCF_011764305.1 of Mustela putorius furo. Classification (NCBI taxonomy): domain Eukaryota; kingdom Metazoa; phylum Chordata; class Mammalia; order Carnivora; family Mustelidae; genus Mustela; species Mustela putorius. The sequence goes on from NW_025421280.1 coordinate 2,761,210, forward strand.
GGGGCCGCGTTGGTTTGGGGAAAGGAGACTGTGGGCAGAGAGGGACTTGGGAAACAAACCACAGCACAGCAAAACAAAAACACAAAAGAAAAGGCTCTCGTTACTTTGTGACTGGGACGTTCTGGTGGCCGAACAAAGATGAGATGTAGAAGGAGGCGGCGGGAGTGAGAGCAGCTAGAGAAGGTTAAGAAGTTTATAGTGGAATTGGGCTCGGTATCAGGGGTGCGAGAGGGGACCCCTGAATTTTTGTTTCATTTGTTAGACAGAGATGGAAATTCCAGTAATCCGAAGGTTCCTGAAGTAATTGCCACAGGCGTCTGCAGTGTGTCTTTAGTTGTGGTGTTTTTGTTTCTTTAAATTTCATTTTCTCATTTTCAAATTTTGCTTTGGTTCTCCAGCAATGCTTTACTGTGCTGTACTGTATTTTTCTAAATACAGAACTTTAAAAAATTAATTAACTGAAAATAAATGTAAGATCTAAATACCAAACTGGTTTTCACCATGTTTTGCTTATTAAATATTAAGTAATGGAGAGATGTCATTTGCATGTATCACAATTAAATAGTTTAGTAATATTAAACAATCTGTGAAAATGGATTAAAAAATGCTTTAATTGTCAGTTGTACACCTAAATATAGTATCTCCGATAAAGCATGGTAGCTTCCTTATAATATACAGCAGGCTGTTTTACCCATTCTGTACCCATGAAGCGAATTTTTGAAGATGAAACATTTTTTTATGACACTTCTGTTAGTGGAGACATTGACTTATTCCCTTTTCGAAGACCTCCGATTTCTTTGATAGGCCAACACACTGAACTCCTGAGCGGCTCTGTGTAGCATCACCTGATTAATTTATTTATATCTTGTTTTTTAAGGGCAAAAATCATACCTGGATAGTTGGATTTTTGCAGCATCCTTGAGAAACATATTTATCTGCGTGTGGACCCAGTGTACTTAAAGGTATCTTGGAACAAGAAACTGCTCGAGGAGGAACATGGGAGCTCTCCCTCTAGGAAAAACATTTAAGATCTCAGTTGATGTTTGACCCATATATTTCATTGATAAAAGAGGAAGAGCCCAGGAAATGAATGTAGAGTTACTCAAGCATGAAAACATTCCAGTCTTTTAAAGCTGTGACCAAATCCAATCCTTAGTAGTTTAAACCATGTGGATGCTTTATTTTTATCTACAAAGCAGGAAGTAAAAAGGCATGGACTGAGCTCTGTTTGCTTCATCTGGGGGTGACCTCTTCTTTCTTAAAGGGGGCCATCCCTTTATTCTTATTACTACTATTATTATTATTATTTCTGAGTAACGTTGTCAGTAAAGAGTTAACCGGATTTCACTTGATTTGCTCTGGCCTTATATGATGATGAGTAATGCGAGGTTGGTAACAGCAAATTGTTGTTTATAAGCAAACATGGCATTGTGCAAACAAGCAGGCCTGGTCTCCAACTGGTTTGATTTCATGGTGGTCAGCAGCTGATCTGTGTTACATACAACCTTTCTGCCTCTCTAAATGTCAGAAGAATGACTGTTTGTTTATCTTGCCTTCTTTGCAGCTGTTTACTCTGTAATGCATTTACCTCGACCTTGATTCTCGAAGAGGGGCCCCGTTCTCCTCCCTACCCTGTTTACACTCGTCCTGCCCCTGGTGTCACCAATGAAATCTGTTGATTATTCCACCTGGTTAATGTTAAATTGCTCTTGTAAGGTGATGTGTTTGTTCATAAACACAAATGCTGGGCCCCTTGTTTACTGTACCCATGGCAGCAATCCTTATTAAACAAATATCGCTTTGTTTGCGGGGTGCGAGCAGCAGTTGATCCTGCAAGGTCTGTTTAAAAAACACACACACATTTAAAAAAAAAAAACACACACACACACACACACACACACAAAACTTAAATACGAGAATTTTGATAAAGAAAGAAAAAGGGGAACTTGTCCCTGGAATGTGGTTGAAACAGACCTAGGTTTGCTTTTCTTATCTTTTGCTTGGATGAAGGGGCTGGAGAGATTAGCAAGTTGTTTGGTTTTTCTAAGAGATTTCCTTAGTGTAATGATATCTATGCAGTTGTTTGCTTTTTTCAGAAGGGAGAGAGCTCTCCTGAAAGGCCACTAGCTTAGCAATAGAACATCAGATGGCTAGAAAACTCTTTGTGGAGCAAACAAGGACTTAGAAGGTGTAGGAGAAAAAGTCTAGTGCTATGAACAAGGAAGTCACCTTCAAAAGGTACAACCCTTGGATTTTATGTTATTGTGTGTGTGTGTATCCTGTGTTGTTGTGTGGGCTCCCTATGTTCTGTGTGATGGGGGTACTCGCTCAAGTTTGAAAAGGGAAGATTAACTTTGAGTTTAATGTATTGTGAATCGATTCTCTGTGATATGTACGGAGACGTCCTAAGTGGGAAGAGACCATATAGTGAACATACGTGATATGCTTTTACAGGCTCGTGTCTTAATTTTTACCTGGTATTCTCACCTGTCTCATTTTAAAATGAGTTTTATGCCTTGTATCCTTTCTAATTAAGGAAAGGAGACATTGTGTCTCTTTGTTCAGTTTGATGTGTGTGACTCTTGTCCCTTGGTCACCGGGAGGGAGTCACAGTAGATAAGACCAAACATTAGCCTGTCCTTTGTCATGTTTTGCAAACAGCAGAGAAAACAGCTTACATCATCTTTGTTTTTTGTTTTTTTTTTTTTTTTTAATTATTGTTTGTTGCTGTTTCTGAATTTGTGTTGTGTTTCAATACTGGGCAGGGCCTGCTAGCATTTGCTGTAAATTACAAGGATGAAATACAGACTGGGGTGAGGGTAGAAGCGGGGGTCATGACCTTCAAGAAATTGTGGTCTTTCATATCAAGAGAAAAGCCTGTTAATCTGTCTGTAAAGGCAACTTTTTCGGGGGGGGGGCGGGGGGGGAGATACATGTATGCATACCGAAGTTTTTGAAGGATAAAATTAAATAATTGTCCCTTGGACACAATGGAGACGTGCCAGCGCAGACCGCTGATAGCTTGCATTCACTGAGCTGCCATGATGCTCTGAACATATTGTTCGCTTTGGCCACTAGAGCAGTTAGGGGCTGGAGGCAAAAGCCGGAGGTACGTGAAGTGTGTCATCATGCACAGCGACCACTAATTGATGTTAGGAACCTGGCCCCATGTATATGAAACTCTATAATATATGGAAATGGAAAAAAAAAAAATACTGACCTGGTTGTCGATCACTTTATTCTACGGGGCTCTGTGTGACAATTCAGTTGTTTGAATGTTCCAATGATTCAGGTTTGGCAGGCCTTGTGAATTCTCCAACTTAAACTCTGTTGTGTTCTGTAAAAAATGCATTTTGATTCAGCTCCCTAGAACCCCCCGGCCCAGTCATACCCTGAGCTGCTGAGGCTTCCGTGTAGCAAAGCAAACAGCCTAGCCCAGGATTGGCAAGCTCCTTTCTGGTCTCTGTTTAATTATTTGAGCTCGTGTTGTTGAATGTGCCAGGGAGTGGCTATGCATTCTCCTTTGTACTTCAGTTTCCTAGAGCAGCTTCCCTCCAAGTTCCATAGTTTTTGCCCACAGTGGCTACGATGACAGCGCTCAAACTCCTGTCTGCGGGGAGGGAAGGAAAACATGACCAACAGCAGCTGAAATTCTGAAAATACAGACATTTGTAACTTTTAAGGGGTGGGTGTTTTTACCGGCGCCTATTGATGACTTCCGAACACCGTGGAAGTTTGCTAAGGCAGGCTGTTCGCGTGAGACACGCACGTTTGCTCCGAACAACCTTGCTGCCTTGGTGTTGGAATTCGGGACTTCTTTCTCTCTGGAAATGTAAAATCTCTTGTCTTTACAATGAAAGCCTGGTAGAGAAGGGAAATCATGTTTTTATTAGGAACATTATTTTATTACCACCCTGTTCCTCTAACTGTTGTGAGTCATGCGTTACAGGGAAAATTAAACATCCGGCTCTCTACCTTTTTCCATTCCAGCTGAACTGGAAATTAACTGTGGACCGTGGATTTTGGTAGGGTTTTTCACTGATGGGTTATCTTTACATTTTCAGGGATTAGGACAGTCCTACTCCCGTTATGGCGTAAAATGATTTAATAGCATACGTTCGTTTCTCCGTTTCAGAAATCCACAATGATTAGTCCTTCCAAGTGAAGTACAGGACGCAGAGTATTTTAAAGGTAGGACCATCATGGTGGTGGGCAGCAGAAGCCCTTGATCTCATTTGATTGGGAGTTTGGACTGGGACTTTTCTGTCATTTAATCATTTAGCTAAAAATTCAGCAGTTAGGGATAAGTTCCTACTATAGCAGTCCCCCTATAGCCACAATTTTGCTTTGTGGATTCCGTTACCCGTGGATTGGGAAGCAGATGATCCTCCTTCCAAAGTATTGTCAGAACACCTGTCGTTCACCTCACTTAAGCTCATCAGTAAGACATTTTGTCATCTCACATCATCTCGCAAAGCAGAAAGGTGACTACAGTATAATAAGACATTGCAAGAGAGGGCTAGAGATCACATTCACATAACTTCTCTTACACTAGATTATAATAATTGTTCTAGTTTATTATATTATATCTAGTGTGTGTATGTATGTATGTGTGTGTGTGTGTGTGTGTATAAAATTATATCTAGTTTATCCCAGGGTCCTGGGATTCAGTTCCACATCTTTCTCCTTGCTCAGCTAGGAGCCTGCCTCTCCCTCTGCTTGTGCTGTCTCTCTCTCTCTCTCAAAACAAACAAACAAACAAACAAACAAAAACATAGTGTTTGTAGGATTCAGTACTGTCTGCAATTTCAGGCATCCACTGGGGGTCTGGGAACATATTCCCCATGAATAAGAGGAGTTACTGTGTGTGCAAGGTGTGCCTAAAAGTAAAAGTAAAGTTCAAAATAAAGGGTTTTTTGTTTTGGTTTGGTTTGGTTTTTTGGGGGGCGAGGGGGGGTTGGCTTTTTTTAATTGTTACTAAAGAAATGGAGTTAGGCCAGGAAGGAGATCATTTTACTCTGAATGCCTCTTTGTCCATTTACTTCATAAACAGAGGGTACCTCTAGGTTGATTGATAAACACAAACTAGTTCTTAGTTCTTTTTTCTCCTCCTTTGAACTATAAAGGTAAGAGAGCTACCATATGACATTATTAACAACAAACCTAATTATCCTCTCAGACTTCTCCCCAACTGAGGACGCTGCTTCATGAGCACCCAAAGCCATAGGTTCTCCCCCTCAGGCTGTCTGAGATGTATCCAGGATCGCCTCACCTCTATCCCTTCCTTTCCAGCCCCAAGCCCTGCTTTTCCTGCAGGAGTAGCTCCGTGAGGACACATGTACCACGGCTTTCCAGGAGGGGTGCTCCAAGACCTGGTTCTCTCTCTACTGAGAGGCCCACCCCGACACTTCCATGACATCCTCAACCTCTGCTGACCTCAGATTTGGGAAGATTCCAATTTTGCCCTTCTCTCCCATATGGCTATGTAAATAGCCTTTAAAAACAAATGAACAAATAAACAAACATATTTTTGACTATTCCATTGCTCCTCAACTTTTTCTTCCTAAGTGCTAAATGGAATTCCAGATTTTTAAAGATAGATCTCGATATCTCCAGTGCACGATAAAGTTGATAATACATAAATCATTTTTAACAACAGGTAATATGCATAATTTATGGTGTTACAGTGCTATCTTTTTGATATTTATGATGGATAATGCTCAGTTTTTGCCCTCATATTACTGCTTTAAATTATACCACAAGAAAATTAATGAGAAAGTAGATTTATGGGTTTCATTTGTTTGTCAATTCGGAAATTAATTGGGTGTTAATTTTAGCCGTCCCTCATCAGACCAGGACTTCAGTCTGTGTGCATTAGTTTGCATTCATTGTAGCTTACCTCCCATTTACTGTGGGTCACTAGCTTTGCATACATTAAAATAGCCCTCCGGCTCATTCCCTTGATTACTTTTTGAACTGCCATGCATTAGAAAATTTACGCCTTTCTGTTATAATTATGAAAATTTGGTATTGGAAGATGGTGCTTTCGTAACTCAGCACACCGACTTCGCTTCCTAAACGTGGCCCTTGGATGGTTTTTCCATGGAAGGGGACCCCTGCCATCGGGGGCGGTGGATAGGCAGACAGTGGTGTCTGATCACAACTCGTTCGGGAGTGATGTCAGATGTGAAAACGCTCAGTGTTACTTTGTTTTTCTTGTTGTTTCTCCCCCCACCTTTGAGAGTATGCCTTGGAATCTCCACCCAGTGGCAATGATTCTACATCTTGGGGCGCTTCCTTCCTGCCCTGGCTTCACCTGCTCCCTTAACCCCTCAGTTTCACTTGTAATCCCTCCAGCAGCCCTTCCTCTGTTCTCTGGCACCTAGTGCATCTTGCCAGGTGAAGGGCGAGCACTTGCAAAGCTTGTGCCATGTGCTAGGAAATGCGAAGTCTCCATGGTCAAAGCCGGCCTTACTTTGGGGATGCTTTCTGTTCTTGAGTCCCTATTTTGAGTGGGAGGAACTCCTGCAAGAAGATGGAGAGCAAGGCACTGGGTTCCTGTCCTGGGCCACCCTGCTGTTTGCCTGCTGGCAGGGAGGAATCCCCTTAGCTGCACTGTGCTCCTTTGAACTCCTTTATGTGTATTATGTTGCCAGGTCGACCTTTTGCACATTTAAAGGGAACCCGTTCATTTATCTGATGAAACCCAGAAGTAAATGTATGCTTCATATCTTAATGCGCACAAGTTTTTCTTCTTTCCTGAATCACATGGACATGATCAACGTGGACTTTGAATCATCATGATGTGACATGCGTCCTTCTTGGGAACGAGAGCTAGCCTGACTCCCACCTTTATTTTTGTCCTGCCTGTAGACTCTGCACAGAGTCTAACTGATGATGAAGTAGGCACGCCTCTTGCTCAGTAATTCCACAATACAGAAAGTCACATGCTCGCCCCATTCTTGGAGTCGCTGTCTTCCTCCTGCCACCCCTCCGTCCTTCCTCCCACCCTTCTTCCCCTTCTCTGTCCCTCCCTGCCCTGTGTGCTTCCTTGCTTCTTTCCTCTTACCCCCCTCCCGCCCTCCCCACCCCCCATCTCCAAGAGCTTCTGTTATCTCTTCAAAATACCTCCCATTTCCTTCTTTCCTGGTACTGGATAAACAATGAGAAAATGAGCTCTGCTTTGGGCTGGGGGAGGACCACGTCCTCACCGTCATCATTTTCCTACAAGTGATTTCACCGTTAACTTCTCTTCTCTTCTTCCCATAGAAGTAGAAATATATTTTACAAAACGGTGTTTAGTTTAATTTACACATCCTTTCATGAACAGACCAAGTTCTTTAAGGGCATTTATTCTGCTTCATATAAATAATTGATCAGCCAAGTTAATTTACTTCTGCCTGACTTGGTCAACCTTAATTAACTGCCCTGGAATCAAGACTGAACTTTTTGTTAGCTTAAAATCTTTCACAAGCATGATAACAAGGGCTTTATTTTCCTTAAATTTTCAGCATCAACACTGTAACCAAGGAAATAATCATAATAATAAAGCATTGCTATAATTTACTATAAATACATTGGCCTGGACATTATGAATTTTCCAGAATACTTCCAGGGTATGCTCTGTTGGCAGCGACAATAAATAAGCAGGCTAAACTCAGTTCTTATCCTTTTCTACAAGTTCCTTCAGCACAAAAATCGATCTTCGGAAATCAGTAGCTCTGTCACGCTTCCAAGCAAGACCAGAAGTGGGTCATTTGGGCTTCCTTCCGCTTTCTGACATCCACGTGATTATGGCCTCAGCCTTCACAGGGGTGTGTTGAACGGGTCGTATGTGACTTAAACAAAACCCGCTCATTCAGAGAAGACAGGCAAGAAGCCAGAGGAAGATTTGTGTTTATTTTCAGAAGGCTTGTTAGTGGGGAGGGCTGGTCGCCTCCTCCAGGAGCCATGCCTTCATATCCACACACTCCGGCTGATGGCGTATCGTTTCTTGCTCTCGATTTGCCGTGGAGCAGGGCAGTTCATTGGTTATAAGGAGTCCTAGAGGGAAGAGGAGGTTATACAAACTGAGTGTCTATGACAAGCTCCCGCTAAGAAAAGAAGGTACAGTGTTCGATGTCAGAAAATGCACCTGCCTCTCGAATACACTGACCTGCTCTCTCATGATTCTCAAATTGTAAAACTCATAGAAAAAGACAAATAGAGATGTTTGCTAAAGAATGCGGACACTTTCATCTTCGTATTTTAGATGCTTTTGTTTGTCTACCTGCCACCTTGGTACTATCTTTCCTGGAATTACTTAGTTTTTTTTTTTTTTTTTTTCATTCACTTACTAATGGACTACCTTGCCGAGGACTTTGCAAATGGGAAATTCTCTGTCATTCATAGAATGGACAGGTTGATGTCTGAAACAGGCAAGGATGATGGCCGTATCTATTCCTTAACCTACGGAGCTTTGGTTTTCTTATCTGTAAAATGGGATAAATTTCACCTGCCTCCTCTCTTTGATGGACTTGTTATGAGTTTGAAAAGTACCTCAGAGAGCCTTGTAGTTTGTGGAGTGTTGTACAGACATAAAGCCTTATTAAATGGCTTGGAACATTCCATAGAAAGAAATATTGCCAGCCCAGATATTGTTAGAAATGTTCTTAGACATCGACACTCCTAATTTTTCACATGTGCTTTTCAAAAAGCTGTTTTCTCCTGATTGGTGTGGGAGATTATGGGAAATTTTAAATCTTGCAACCTACATACTACTGTTAGCACTTGACTAATTAAGGACATCCTCAGACCAAAATAATCCTTTATGCAATTTCGGTCCCAATGCCTGCACTCTCACAGACCCGATTCGCAAGCCAAGCTGCTTGGCGAGATGCCTGCAGAACTTCTCCTGGAGGACTTGGCAGTCTTCTTGGAACTGCGTAGAGCAAAACCTTATCAAATTGTGGATTGGAGATCGTCCCTACTCCACCCACCACCACGGTGTCAAACCCAGGAAACAGAAGCAGGGCCAGTCTCTTAGACACCTGTTCTGAGGTCAGGCATCCCAATGGTTGCAGGCTGGGAAAAGCAGCATTCTTTCATTCTTTCCTATAGCTCTGAGGACAGGATATGTGGCTAACTAGGCCCCCTTCTGAGGGCAGGTAAATATCTCATGTGCAAACCATGTTTTTATCTTTTGGGGGTTGGTTTGCTGATGTGAGTAGGCTATCCAGAAAGTTTTAAAAAAGAAAAGTGTTTTTGTTTTCTCTTTAGGTATGCTTGTGACATACCTAAGAATTGAGTGTGTTTCCTTGTTAACTCTGCTAGGACAACCATTCTCTCCCTCAAATACCTAAACACCACCTTTTCCTCCATTTCTGTACGAATGGGCAGGTTTGTGAAACAGAAACATTGGGGGGAAAAGTCCCCTCAATTTCACAAATTAATTCCTTTTTGGCAACAAACGAGGTACTTGTATTGCCTGGTTCTTCTTAGAGAAAGTTTTAGTTGTGTTTTTGATAGGTTTTATACTCTGTAGACAGTAAGGATATAAAGGCAGTTTTTAAGTGATTCTAATTCTGGGAAAGTCTGATTTTAAGAAAAGAGTGTGAATCAGCTGTTGCTTCTGAGTTTGTTTTCTACCTGTCAACAACAACAAAAAATGCCATTCTTAATCCTCTTCAGAATTGGATTAACTTTAAACATAAGTCTTCTGGGTTTATAAAGTTTGTACTTAAGTTGGATCATACAGGGCACTGAAAGGAAAGGAAGAAAGATGTGAATTTTTCTGCTTTTAATTTTCCATTAGGCTTTTGTGGAAGTCGGTAGAAAAGGGACTTGAACCAACTTCCAGCAAGAGGGCAGCCTCTAAAGATGTCCCAAGTGTTTCAATTTCCCTGTTGTCACATATTGCCGGGGGGGGATGGGGGGGTCCGTAATGCAGATTGCACATGTCTTTCCACGATGCACGAGTATTTGTTACAAGTTTTCAGCCCTTTGATCTGAGATCGGTGTTTCACGTTGAGGTTTTAATATTCAGACATTTCTCAGCTTTGATATTGGAACTGTCAGGTCCTTTAGTGACTATTGCTTTTCCTGTTCAAAGCTCTCGTTTGTGAATTTGGAGTATGACCCTGCCATTACACTGTTTGCTCCCTACTACACCTCAGCTGTAAGAAAACACATGGTTAAGAACGTTGACATCCAGCTGCACTTGTTCAAATCCTGATTGCACCACTACTAATGATTTATGCTGGGCAAATTAAAATGGTCCTCATGGGGGCCTAGTTTTCTCATCTGCATACTGGAGATACCAGTGGCATTCAGAACTAAACTGGGAAATATACGTAAATCACCGGCTGGTGGGCTTGGTACGGCACTGGTAACACTTGGTATTAGTAAATATGATCTTTCTTTTGTCATAACCAGATGCATTTACTGAGAGCTGAATTGTGGGTCATGGTTTTGTACGTTGAAAGTAGCTGGGCAGAACATGAAATATATTTACATGTATGTAGGTGATATCCTTCAGCTGCACATCTTGCACTGTACATATAGACATACATACATACTTACAAACACCTACACATATATGTTTTTTATTAGACACTTCATAATTTTGCATTCAGACCTTTCCTTTGGTCTGCCTGAGGCCAGATTTTTCTCCAAAATAAATATAAGATGTCCCAGACCTTTCAGGCCTTAAAACAAACTAGAGGTTAGTAATTCAGCATGAGAAAATCCCCTAACTTTGAATAGGATTTCTTAGGACAGTTTTAACCATAGGACAAAGATCAGAGTCTGAATTTTTTAGCTCCTGAAAAGTGGGGTGGGGGGAGGGATTCTTTTTTTTTTTTTTCTTTCTTTCTAAATGTGGCTGATCTCATTGGAATCACCAATTTTGAAGACTTCTCAGTACCGGAATCATTCTGGGGAGTACAAATCTTTAAATGCTCTTGTCTTTTTGACCGTGAGGGTGTTCGGCTCAAATGATCTCAGGGCCCTCCCGGTGGTGTGTGTCCTGTCTTGATAGCGTGGGGCTGGAGACTTTCTCTCTAGGCGTGTACCACCCCAACGCAGAGCCTGCACACACTGAAATTGAGTGTTACACCTAATACGCTACACACAACTTACTCCTTTTTTTTTTTTTTAAAGATTTTATTTATTTATTTGACAGAGATCACAAGTAGGCAGAGAGGCAGGCAGAGAGAGAGGAGGAAGCAGGTTCCCTGCTGAGCAGAGAGCCCAATGCGGGGCTCGATCCCAGGACCCTGAGATCATGACCTGAGCCGAAGGCAGCAGATTAACCCACTGAGCCACCCAGGCGCCCCAACTTACTCCTTTTTGAGAAAAACATCCAGATAGTCACAGATATTTAACCATAAATCCTGAGTTCCCCCGAAAGTATTTTTCTCCAAGGGGAAACAGCTTCTTGAAAGGACCACTAGGAACTCTTGAAGCTGTCCCGACCCCTCCGTCCTCAGACACTAAGGGACTAGCCCACAACCCAGGGCCAAGAGTGTGTGAAAGAAAAGGACAACTGTTTACAGAGTCTGGCAACACGGAAGGCAGGGCCCTTCTCCTTCTGTCCAACAACTGTTTTAACAGCTGCTTTTCTCTCTCTCCCCTGCTCCCTCCTGAAAATCCCTCTATCAGGTTTTTGAGTCATGATGCAAGAATCTGGGACTGAGACAAAAAGTAACGGTTCAGCCATCCAGAACGGGTCGAGCGGCGGCAACCACTTGCTCCAGTGCGGGAGTCTTCGCGAAGGACGGTCCAACGGGGAGACGCCAGCCGCGGACGCCGGGGCCGCCGAGCTCGTGCACGTGCAGCAGCAGCAGCAGGTACCGTGGCCGCCCGGCTGCGCTGCGCGGGATGCGGGGGGCCCGCGGGGCTGGCGCTCCCGCTCGCCCTTTGCACTCGTCCCCGTGCAAGTGTTGGAGGCTCAGGTGGCGGGCTGGCCGCCTGTCAGAAACAGCTAACGCGGGGTGGTGGCCCTCGGAGACTAGTGCTCAAGCCCTCAGGGAGCTGAGACTCTTGGAAGCTACTCCCCCTGCCCCCGCCCCCTGTCTTGGGGAGCAGTTGTTAAAGATGAGCTTGAGCGCGCCTCTTCCCAGGCCCCACCATGGCAGCCTGAAGCTGAACTATTTGGGATAAAAAACGAATTGCAAAAATGGTTCCCTATGCTTGAGTTAAAAAGTCATACTCATAAACGGGCTTACTGAGAGTGGTGAAGCACGACACCAAAGGAGGGATGGTGGATGAAAGGAACAGGGGATGGAAGAGGGAGTGGAAGCCAACAGTAGAAGCAAACGGGCAGGAGTGGGTATGCAGCAGGCATAGCATCCACAGCACAGGCTTCAGTGTAAGAAGTGGCCTCCTGCTGCCTGGAGGAACTTTGGGGTGCGGACCACTGGCCTATGTGTCTTGTGTACATACGGCAGCTGGTATGGGGCTAAGTCCTCTTAACGTTTTACATTAGTTCTTATTGGTGGTTCCCCCAAAGGCTTGTAAACTGGGACATACTCATTCTCCTTACGTTCTCCATAGTCATGTCAGTGGGTACCCTTGAGGGACGGATTAAATATTTCCAAATGGTAAAGGTGCCATTTTGGTCTTGGATTCATCTACTCAGTACATAGTTGTGGTGCCCTTGCAAAAAGATGAAAAGTAACACTGCATCTTCAGGCCTTTCTGGAAAAAAAAAAAAATTAGAAATCTTTGGGGGATGAGGAGGAGGCAGGCGAGCCTTTTCTCAAACCATTTTCTTGGAAAGTGTATCGGGGAAGGAAAGGAAATCCCTTTTTGTATGAGGGTTATAGCCTTTGACAGGCTCTGAGGATGTTTCATTTTTTTACTTGCTGAGAAGTTTTTAAAATATGAAGAATCGTTACATTGTTAGTCTGTTAGAAGGTAGTGGAACCTGCTGGGGGAAAGCTAGGACAGAAAGAAAAGGAAACTAGCAGACATGCTCTGTTCTCATGACCAGCACTTCATCTATGTGATGTGACCTCTGTCCCTGGTTGTCCAGAACCTTCTGTGCCTGCACCTTGGGTACCCCATCAGCTGGAATTTATGACGTATGTTGTGCGGAAGGTCGTGCACTTAAATGAGTGCCAATGGCAGAATTCTAACCACTGAAGCAGTTGGCCAAACATATCCTCAGATGGTAGGACAGTATCCGTGTGCGCATGTGTCGTTCATGTGGTGTTCTCGGTTACTTACGGTTCATTGGAGAGAGCCGCTGGGATCTTGGAGTGCTGTGTTCTATGTCCTTACCCTACAGAGGCCAAGAGGCACCAGTTCTTGAGCAGTTGAGGTGTGGTGCTCTTGGCCTATGGGGTGGGAATCCCACATGCTTAGTATTTAGGGTACATTAATTAAATAAATGGGAAATTCACTTCTTTAGAATTTTATATGAAGAACTAAAAAATCATTTACCATCTTAAAGTAGTAAGTCGGCCAAAATCTTTATATATGTACCATACACACACACACATACACGCATGCAAACACACACCCCTACACCAATATCAGCAACAACACATTGGCCTCATAGAAGGCAGTTAGGAAAGTGCATGTTAACAATCTTCCTTAAAAAGCATCGGTAACAAAATTAGTTATCCACATCTCCCTTCTTTATCTTGGCTGTGACCACTTTGGAAAACATGGTCTTATGTGTTATGGGTGTCAGTACCTTTTGTTGTACTTTGAAACCCATTTTAAATACTTTTTATAGCAAGTTTACTTTTATTTGCTATTGATATGATTTAGGAAGAGAGAGTGTGCTTGGATTTATGATTGTGGCAAAAACCTCACATACTGTGCTTGGTAGCCCTTTTTGATCTTTTAAGACAAAATACTGACAACTGTTTGCCCCTCCAAGTGTATGATGAGGCTCCTCACAGGTTGTTGGGGGACAAGTAAATCTCTCGATGAATTGGGGGCTGGGGGGGTAGGAATAAGGGATTGATAAAATTTTGCAGGACTAGAGTGAACCTAGTTTCCTTCCAGTCCGAAAATGGCAACAAGTCAGTGCTTTGGAGAAATGTGAGGGTCAACATGATGGACTCGGGTTGTTTTCGTCATTTTTATTCTACAGGTTTTTACTTGAAGTGAGAATACCAGCAGTGAGAAAATCACAGCCATGCTGAATTCATTACTGCGGTAGTCACACAAAACCACGGATAAAATTTCAATAACTGCAGGCCACAGTTGAGTAAACAGTTGCACTGAAATTTAATTCCTGTTGACTTTTCCCCCATTCCTCGCCAGGGGCACATTCTGATTCTGTAGTACAAAGACAACAGGGGTTACAGCTTTGATTAATGTAGGACAGTGGAAGAGAATTAGAACTGTAAAATATGTTAGATGTCCATGGAACAAAAAGATGTGGCTTAAAAGGGCTTGGTATAAAAATGAGTTAATTATGCTGTGTGTAACACTGAATGTTATAGGATTTTCTAGTTGCACCAGTGCCATCATTGACAATATAGGGAGAATTTTTGCCTAGTGCCAGGACTTTTAAAATAAATGCAAGCCTTTCCATGTTTGATTCTTATTACCAAAGATAATTACAAATGATAGCAAGTGCCCTTTCAGAATGGAGAGCTTTCACAAAGATTAGCTGTGGAATGAGTGACTTCTAAGCTGGGACTGGTCTATAGGTTGGCTAAATTAGGTCTAAGAAGAATTGTTTAAAAAGGAAAAAAAAAGAATTATGTAGGTGACAACCTAGAAAAATCAGAATCTGGCTTTTCCATCTTCTCTTGAAAAACCAGAAGATCTGGTAACCCTAGACCAATATTCCTACAAGGACAACAGTTGTTAGGAGATGGATTGCACGTGAAGTCAAGGAGCCTGCTGCTCTCCAGGCTGCCCCAGCTCCCACCCAGCAGCATTGCTCATTTGTGGCCCTCTAGGCAGGGGGGTTGGTAATTCTGCAAGATGCCATCATCACTCAGAAGCCATCACCAAGGAGAGGTGCTGCCAGTAGCTTGGAGGAACTCGCCAACACACTCCCCAACTGTCTTCCTTCCTCAAAACGAAATGTATTATCTCTGTAATGTTTCAAGCCTACTTCTATCTGGGCCATGAAACTATTATAACAATAGTTTCCTAATAAGATAATTTGATAGAGTTTCCGAACATTTCTTTTAGCCACTGGGTAATTCTTTACCCGATACCATAACTGCTTTTTATTTCCTATTATGCCTGCCCCATTTCTGGGTCTGTAAGAGTTCTGTACTGGATATGCACTACTCCATTACGAAACTCAGCAACAAATACTATTACCAGTTACTGAAGTTTTTTTTTTTCCCTTAAGAAAGGGTTTTAAAATGTCCAGAGCAATTTCATAAACTGTGTGGATTAATGCATTTTAAAAGTCTTGAATTTTAGAAAGCAGAATTTTATTTCCATATTGCTGCAAATGAGAGCTTTTTCAGATAAGCATATTACATAGAGCATAATGTTTAGAAGTTTCTCCATATACAGCATATGCTGTCAGGTCAATTAACAGAATGCATACTAGAAAATGTTTATTCAATAAAAATGAATAGCTGTTAAATAAAACAGCTATTTCTTAACAACATTCCATTTAATGATGGGGTTTTTTTTTTGGGTACCACCTGGCAGTTTTATTGTCTGCAAATCAGGATAGAGAGAGCTTTGGTAGCTGTGGTTTTGAGGTGTGGCTATTGTTTTATACGAGGAGGGCAGTGTGGAGGTAGTCTGTGAGAAAGACATTAAAAAAAAAGATATATTACATATGGGATTTAAATATGGATTATTTAGAGAGTGTGGATAAGTGACATATTTGTTTCATTCATTGACATTGGTTCTTTGACATTTGGTTTAAGGTGTTGGACCTTTTGGCCCGAAAGATACCTACACACCATCAACATGTGTCTATATACACGTTTCCTGTTAATAATGTAAAAGAAAGAGAGGAAAACATTGGATGAGTCCTAAAGAGTTAAGAGAGGTAGGAAGGACAAGTAGCTTCTGAAACATCATGAGAGGGAAGAAGAGGGATTCATTGGGTTGTATTTTGCCCAGGACCAGAGAAGCTCAGAGAGACAGGAGGAGTGGGAGGGGGCTCGAGAAGGAAATCTGGCTGTGTATGTTCATAGAGGATGTAGACGATACGCTCTCAGAAGGGCCCAGGAGAATCACGGGTCTCTTTCTTGGAATCTCCTGATGCGAGTCACCAAAGGATAATGACCAGAGTGTAAACCTGTTAGCATAAACCCATACACAAAAATTAAAGATTCTTCTCTTCATTTTCAAAATGGCAGAATGAATGTCCTCATTTTGTTCTTGTTACCAAAATGACTAGTGGCTATCAAGCAAAAGAGGGAGGTTGTCCTGCCAACACTTCCAGCTTGAAGTGCCCCTATAAAAAACAACGTGTAGGAGAAATTTCTCTTGGGTTTGGATGGGCAGTAACCTCCGACGAAAGAGACCGCGCCTGTGCGCTTCTCATTCGTGCTCGTATTCCTTTGTGGGAACCACGTTACTGTTATTGTGGTCATCCTTTGCCTTGTTCCTCCTTCTACAGAGGGAGGCCCAAGTGATTAAGTGTGGATTAGTACAATGGCCAGGTAGCAATGGCCAGTTCCGCCTTACCATTCTTCTCTTTGCAAAGAGAACTATTCCTAACTTTGTTAGGAATACATACAATGGAATATTACTCAGCCATCAGAAAGGATTAGTACCCACTATTTGCATTGACATGGATGGAACTGGAGGGGATTGTGCTAAGGGAAATAAGTTAAGCAGAGAAAGAGAGTTATCATATGATTTCACTCATATGTGGAACATAAGAAATAACATGAGGACATTAGGGGAATGAAGGGAATACTGAAGGGGTGGAGTCAGAGGGGGAGATGAACCATGGGAGATTACGGACTCTGGGAAACAAACTAAGGGTTTCAAAGGGGAGGGGGGTTGGGAGGATATGTTAGCCTGGTGATGGGTATTAAGGAGGGCACATATTGCAATGAGAAAAAAATAAAAAGTAAAATAAAAACAAACAAAAAACACACTCAAATGGCCTTTTGCCTTGCCAATAGCAGGGGCTGTGCCTGAAAGGAGGGTCTTTTGATGCCACTGGAAGGGAAAAGATAGTCAGCATCTCTGGTTCTAAGAAGGGAAGCTTCTGGAAGGTAATGTAGAATGTAGATGATCGTAGTTTATTGAGTTCTCTCATTGAGGCAGGCACTCTGATAGGGGCTAGCACCTTCCTTCAGTGGTGGGTAAAAAACTCAAACTGTAATTTTTAAGGACGCACTCTACCAAGTTAGATTCTTTCTGAACACAAGGCAGAGTTCGAATATAGAAGCTATTGATGATCAAAAAATTTGTAGTAGGAACTGGTGTCCCCAAAACATTAGCGAAAACCATGCAAACAAATTGAGATAAAAGTGAGAGAGGAATTCGGATAGTTGTGACAAATAAAGAAAAAGCAGCCATAACAATAACAGACTCCCACTTTTCCTCCATTCCTTTTGTGACTCTTTCTGGAAAAGGCACACTTCACCCTGAGTGCTAAAGTAATTTACTCTGGGAGTTTGGACCTCCCTGTCATCAAAATATTGTCAGAGATTTAGGTAACCTGTGATGTGAGCCTTATATGAAATCCTTTCAAGGTCTGATTACTAAACAGTTGTGTGTCATTAATTTCTCTGTTGAAAAGTAAGATGGCATGAGAAACGACAACAGAGAAAGAGCCAAATATAGAGAAAGCTAGATGCCACGTTTCACCAAGAGTGAAGCCTACCCTCAACTTTAAGCCAAAGCATCCCTACATTGCGAAGGCAATTTTAAGCCCTGACCTGTGAGATAATAATAATAATAATAATAATAGTGATAATAACAATAATAATAAAAAATACCCCCTCTCGCTTGTCTAATCAGAAATCTCTTTTTGAACTTTCAGGAGGTGTGACTTTAATGGTAATTTGTTGACAGATTAGCCTCACTGATTTCAGGGAGTTTGTTTTGCAAAACTGGCAGGCCCCTCTCTGGTCTCCGAAGGCAAGGAGCCTACTTTCCTGTTTTGCAACTGCGTGCGTTTATTGACAAGTAGTGCTGAGCGCGCAGAATTGGTCTGTTTGTGTAATGAAACCTATACAGCTCGCCTGATGGAGCCGAGTGTACTTTTAGGTAGTGCATAGATTACTTGATAAAAAGGGTTACAAGGTGACTGCTTTTATGACAAAGTAGAATGGCAATATAAATGTGAGTGGTAGATGGGACCACAGAAGGGAAGTTTATATAGGGAATTGAACCCCGTACTAGAAAGTTTCTTTTCATCACTTGGTCTTTGAACTCCAATCTATTGTAATTATGAAGTGTTACTTGTAACATTCCAGAGGCCTTTTGCTAAATACTGTGTTTGATTTGGTTCAGAGAAATACAACCACTTTTTTTTTTCTTTTCCCCTCGCGCAAGAAAATGTGGTGAAGAGAATTTCACATACTGGCCTGGCCTCAGCTTTGTTCCAAGTGAGCTAATAAATGTGCTACACTGGAAACTATGTATTAACTTTGTTTCTTTGCTTTGGAGTTCTTGAAATGCGCTCATTCATTTGTTGTATATTCTTTCATGGAATGAAGACTTTGTGGTGCAAAGCTGCCTGTGTGTAAGGAGATGTGCATGGTAGAGTAATTAATTCCGAGTTTATTTGCCTTAGAGCCTGAAGAGCCTGGAGAGCAAGGATGGGAGCAGTGGGAAGGTGGTTCGAAGGTTACCTGGGTTCAGCTTGTTGGAGGTTCAGCTTTTTGGTCTTGGGTTTCTAAGCCAGGGAAGGTTTCTATTCAGAGAAGAAAGGCCATTCAGGAGGAGAAGTACAGAGGATAAATTATAAGGTTAGAGCTGGCCTGGCTTAGAAGGAAAGAGATTTTTGAAAGATTAATAGCAGTGACAAGGCCCTGCGGTAGGTCCCGAATTCAGTAATGGGCTGCTAACTCTCGCTTCATTGGGTTGAGGTCTTGGTTTTGTTGACCACCTTTGCTGCCTTGCTCTCTGCCTTTCTTCTTCTGTGTTTGAACACCTTGGTCAGCGGTAGGACCCAAATCAGCTGGGATGGCCCTTTCTCATTCCCTCATGTTCCCTAGCATGCAGCACAGTCCCTGACACAGCGCAGTTCTTTGACCGCCTCTGTGAATGAATGAAGCAGGAAGAGAAAGGAAGGTGGTAGTCACAAGAGTGTTGAGGGGAGTATTGGAAAATCAGCAGAGCCTCTTGAAGTAGGACCTGTGAAAACATCAAGGGGTCGGAGTTGGCAAGGGTGATGAGTCAGCATTTCCCATCTGAGTGACTGGCAAAGTGCTGGAATTACGGAACAGAAGAGAAGGGCATTGGGAGGAGAACCCACACTCCCTTCTTACCTGCCGTGGGTCAGTTATTGGACAAACACAAATTGTGCACAAGCACAAATTTAAGTTGTAAATAAGGAACAGACTTACTTCGGAAAAGTCCTTTTTTAAAATCGACATTTTCTTACATCATGAAAACTCACTCTTTTGATTGTATATGTTTATTCAGATTAAAATTATCAAATATTTTCCCTTTAGGCTTTGCCAGTTACTAATGAGTCTATCTTCCAAAAGTCACATGGGAAATGCTGATAAACTGCCTCCTGTTCCTATTGATCATGGCATGGACTTAATCTCTTTTAGAGAACAAAACGGACGAAGTTAGATCTTTGATAAAGTCTGTTTCATATTGACACACGCTTCTTAGAATGAATTTGTTTTTTAGGGTGAAAGGGGCTGTATGTTGTGTTTCTTTTGTTGGAAATACGATGTGTAATTATTAAACAGTGGTGCTATTGGCAGGCCCATTGACCGAGGTATAGATTAAACTGCTTAGGGATGTCAAGGCCTTGTCTGTGTGTTTAAGTTGAGCCCTGCATAGAGGCAGATGGAGGGAAACCAGCTCTTTTCCCTTTAATTCCTTCAGATAGAACATTTTCCAGTATCTTCTGCATGAGAGGGGTAGTATTTTGTTTTTATTTTTGTTTTTTAATGTGGTAACCCTAATGAATTAACTCTTTCATCCCTATTTTAAGACTGCTCCTTTTCGACTGTACTCCAAATAAAATTAACTTCCTGACGCAGATTCATCTTCAGCAAAGTTTCTGAAAGTAGACCCTTTGTCACACAATTTATCATCCACACAAGCACAAGGAATTGTCAGGATCACGGTTGCCTGTCAAAAGAGGCAAAGTGTCAGCTGATCTGAAATCCGTGTTTTTATCACTGTGCCTTCTCTCATCCCGAACTCCCCTGTCTCCACGTTGAAGGGAAGGTGACATGATGTCTTCTTAGTCATTCAAATCCAATAACTTTTAATCTGAAGGTTAAGTAGTGAGATATAAACTAAGAGATGATAATATCAATTTTATGTTCACTGAAGGGCACAATATACCTCTTTCTAGTAGAGGGAAAATTGTGCGTAAAATGTCTTTTGCTTTTCAATAGCAGAGCCATGTGTCTCAGAGCCAAAGGAAGAAAGAGTTTTGGAAAAATTTAATAAAATAATATGTAACATCCTAAAACAGGGCAAGAGTGGCCTTTTATTATTATAATTATTAAGTATTAATTTTTCAAGGTTGCATGGTAAGACACAGTTCCATTTTTATAGCCTCTTGTATTAACTCTTGTTATCTTCCCTATGAACTCAACAACCTTTTACAAGGTTAAAGACTGGGAGAGAATGACATAATGCTCGTTCTTTCCTGACTATTTTTGATCCTAATGCATATGATAAATAATACTGTGATAATATTGCTTACCTTGCCTCATTTTTTTTGTCCTACTCATGATATTTCCATTTCAACTCAATAGGTATTCACCATCCAAAAGTAGTCAGTGAAAATGCCTTTATGTGCATTTTTTATTATGACACTCTGATTATCTCATTGACTGTACACCTGTCTTCCCAGCTCAAACTTCGTGCTGTGTATTATGTATGTGTGCTGTGTATATCTATGCAAAGACTGTATCATTACTGTGTTTACGGAGGGAAAAGCATCATGCGTAAGCCGAGGATGTGATATTCGCAATCGGAATTGTGACAATTCTATTCCTGAAATATTTTAAACTTGTCTCAGCCATTTGTGCTGTCCCCTGACAGGGCAGGTTTTAGATACAATGCACAGTGTTAAACCTGCAAACTATGTGAGGGATTGGGGGACTAAGCCTGCTGCCTGTTTTTTTTTTTTTTTTAAAGAAGGTTTTTTTGACATGTATTGAGTACTGTGATATTTTATTTCTTTGCAACATGTTATCTCATCTAATTCTCCTAATGACCCAGTGAGGTAGATATAATCATGTAAGGATCTCAAGTAAGAAGAAAGAAAGAGTTAGAGTCAGGAGCAGGGGCTTGGGGGAAGACTGGCAAAATTGGAGCTTCTGGATCCACTTGTTCTTGCTGTTCAGTTCTTACCTGCCTTTTCTGTGATGTGTTTACTCAGCGCTTCCTTGAATTCTGTGAGTTAATAGATTCCCTTCTTGGACTGGGGGGGTGGTGGAGATTTTACTGAAACACCACCATCCTCCTAGTTGGCCATTGTCTAGAGGTACCTTCCTCCTACCACAGCAGAGGTGCATTGTCGCAGCAGAGAACATACAGCTCACAGAGCCAAAAATACTTCTTACCTGGTCCTTTCCAGAGCAAATTTTTAGTGAAGGGCAGATGTGGCAAGGCTGGCCTTCTAGAACCTTCTACTCGTACTTTATAGAAAGTGACAGAACTAAGAGATCATTCCTTATTTTTTTTTTTTCCTAAATTTTCCCTCAAGAAATACATGTATCAGAGTTTAAGTCTTTTTGTCTTACATTTTCCGGAGGGATAAAGTCACTTGTTGGTTTTATCCTATCTGCAGAGTCACTTTCTAATCATTTAATTGAATGCATTTCACAAATTAAATGTTCTGGCATTATTGGTGGTGAGAGGAATAATCAGCCAGCCCACTAAGGAAATGGAGATTGGACACTGAGTCACTCAAAGAGCGGACGTTCTTCCTTATGGTTCTCTTAGCAAAGAAAATGAACATCAAAACATGCGTATCTTAGGTTCACCATCCCATGGTTGGCTAGAAGATATGAAGAAATACCCTTAACATCTCCCTGAATTCAGAAAACTTCGAATCGAATCGTAGTGGAACAAAGCATAAACATATGCATTAAATATCAATAAAAATCTCAAAGCAAAATGAAGACAAGCTGTGGAAGATAGGGGTATGAGTCATTAACAGATGAGTGACTTAAGCAATACATCTTCAGTAACCCAGAGAAGAGAGTTTATTTGTGTCTATGCTGGTGGGACTTTTGAAGACCTTGGTATAACTGAGGAAACAGTAACACAGAACATGTACACCAGCTGATTTAATTTAACCCTTTCAATCAGGAGAGAGGGGATGGAAGGTGTACGCTGAGTTGGACGGGTGAGGTTTATAACCTACGTGCTTAAGAAGTGTATCTTTGCCACTTCGCCATTTTTTAATTTTGGGATGAGCAAGGGGGATTTCCACTGTGGAACAACTGGAGGATAATGGTAAGTAGAAGTCTTTCTGTGCCACACGCCGGCATCTGAGTTTGTTGGTCTCCAGGAAATGGTGTGGGGCCTATCTGTTTACACAGACGGTTGCCTATGTCGAGTGTTTGATCTCCAGAGATTAGATGGGAACTGACAAGGCTGGTCATTTGGTCGGTGGTGTCCATATTTTACATCCTTTTATATTGGGTTTTAGCTAATTCACCTCTGTTTGCCATAGAGCTAGAACCACTGAAATCCTAAGGCCAAATTTTTAAATGGTTGTCAGATTTGGAGATATTTCTTCAATCTAGCTATTTAGGAGATGTCTTTCCTAGAAGCCCAAGGCCTTTTATTTTCTCTCCTTTGCGGTTTCTTCTTTGTTTTCTTACCTTCTTATTTGTTTCTGGTTTTGAGCTTGTTACCCAATGACTTATCATGAGATCTCACAATTCGTGAACATCTCTTTAGTCTTCCTGGTGGGAGGGTTTCCCTGGCACAGGCCCTGTCTTTAATTTCATCATGCGTACATTTTGCAGGTTTATGGTTCCTCTTTTGTGAATCTGATGAAACCCCGGCATCTTTTGCTCTGAGAAATGTGTGTGTATGTGTGTGTTTGTGTCATTTTGCTATGAGTTTCATGTGCATTGTGCCCCAACCCCCTACCCCCCAATTAAAACACTATGCAGTCCATACTGCATGTTAATTAGATTTGCTTGCTGGTTCAGTGTTTTGACAAATGTTCCTAGATTTTTCTGTGTTTAATTAATGTTAAGTATATTAGTAACCTATCTTTAATTTGGAAAAGGTTTCCTCTTCTGGCTCTAAATGCTTACCAATGTGTCCCTGGAATTCGTTCTTGGATATCTTAGATGTAGCACTATAAATGCCAGCTCTGAAGAAAACTCTGGAAAGTAAGGTCATATAAAGTACTCTGCACGGGTTCGAAGAGCCTTTTTGTATCTGTTCAAACACAATCACCAGCTTCACAGACTACTTGAAAGATCTTTGATTAAATCAGCAAAGGTTATAGTAAATAATACATACACCACTGGCGCTCCCTTCCGTGGCTGATGAGAGTGTAAGTCCGTGCACAGCCCATTCTGGGAGCAGGAAGGCATTGAGTATCAGGAGGTTTAAGACCGACGTACCATTTGATTCAGGGGTCCACTTTTACCAAGAAGTTGTATGGTAATTCTGTGATCGTTCTCAGACTTACACGTGTATTGGAATCATCTGGAGGGTATCTTAAAACCCATGGCTATAACCCACCCCCAGAGTACTTTATTCTGTAAATCTGGGGTGAGATCCAAGAATTTGCATTTTTTTAAAAGACTTTATTTATTTATTTGACAGAGATCACAAGTAGGCAGAAAGGCAGGCAGGGAGAGACGGGGAAGCAGGCTCCCTGCTGAGCAGAGAGCCTGATGCGGGGCTCCATCCCAGGACCCTGGGATCATGACCTGAGCTGAAGGCAGAGGCTTTAACCCACTGAGCCACAGGGACATCCCAGAATTTGCATTTCTGTTGTGTTTCACTCATTCTCTCCTGCCAGTTAGAGGATCCCACTTCGAAAACCACGCAAAAGGGCAGGGCACCTGAAAGCATGTGAGTGGAGCCAGCCTGTTCCCTGTCTTGTGGACGTCATCCAGCATGGTACCGCCAGTCATGCACGGATGTCCTCATCTGCTTAGTCAGTGCACACTGTTTTTTCTGTAGACTCATCCCACTGCCTCAAGGACTGGAAAATGCAAGAGAAACATTTCATTTGAGACATCTTGGACTCCTGCTGACAAGAGTTCAAAAACCCACCTCTAGTACTTACTGAATGGATGAAGTAAAGTGAGTTTTGCCCGTCTCTCTGAGCCTTACTTTTTTTGTCTATAAAATGGGGCAGTAGAGATAACTTCTAGAACAGAGTTACGTGACACATACATTGAATAATAGATCTTGGGCCTTGGCACACTCCTCAAGCCTTTAAAATAATAGTGCTTTTGACAGTATTTTGTTCGCTCAGCACCTTTAAAAGATAGGGAAAAGGCGGGGCTGAAATCTTAGGGACCCAAAGTCAGAGGCCAGGAGAGAACCAACTGGTTTCTCAGGGCTGTTCCATTCTTTAGCAGAGGTCACCCCCTTTTATATTCAAATGTGATCACCTTAGAGCAGTGTAGAAATGCATGTTAGAGACCTCCAAGGAGAGCCCTCATCCGTGAATTCCAGAGTTCCTGTGTCTTCCCTCATTGAGATAATTAATTGAAATAAGGGCACAGTCCTGTTTGACAATCACACTCTTCATTTAGAAACTGACCTCTGTAGGAAGACTGCAGAGAATCAGTTCTTGTAGGCAATTAGTGCCCCAATTTACCATTTTAGAAAAGAAAACATATATCTTAATAAATACAGAATTTCTCCTCCATACCTACTAGCAACATTACTGAAGGGGCCCCACCACAAATGTTTTAAATTTAGAGGCAGAGCTAAGGACACAGTTTGCCTCCAGAATCTGAATTGAATCAGGGTTTTATTTCAGATAAAATCTTTGGGGCTCATAACTTAAAAAACACAACTTTTACTGGCATTACGCAATTTGCCACGGGTCATTTAGCGAAATGTTTGTATATGTAAGCCCAGGTTCTTCTTTTAAGAAAAAGGAGCGGTGGAGGGCGGGGATTGGATTTTGCTAAAATCCAGGTGGCGTTTCAGTTTATATTTAATTTTAATTGGAAATCAAATACAGGCTAGGGAGAAAAAACCTACCATGTTTTCTTTACTAAGAGTATCCATTGGGGAGGGGAAGGACACTGCCAGCCAAATTTTAAGAAGCAGCTTTTTTTATTGGCATGTCTGTTTTTTTTTTTTCCCCCCTCTTCTGGCTAAATTCTTGTGCCTGCATTTTCTTTTTAACATCTGAGTTTTTACACATGGCAATGATTTTTATGTCTCAGGGCTCCTTGCTGCCCTTCTTCTGTAATTTCTATGGGATTAGTACCTAGAACCAGGATAGCAAATAATTACACACCACGTCTAACCAATAGCTTCCCTAGGCTGTTGTCTGGTGCGCCCCCCACCCCCACGCCTTGTTAGGTTCCAATCTGAGATAATATTTGATTCCCGTGGCCCATCCTATTTCTGGAAGGCTGGGGAAGTTTCTGAAGAATTAAGAACAGGGGTGGGGAAAGTTGCCTTTTTTTTTTTTAAAGCCAGAATTTTAGGAGGTCCTTTCCTTTGTGAGTCTAACTAGCCATAGGTACATTTTGTGAAACTCCCATAAAATATTGGCAGAGTGACTATGGCACAATTAGGGAATGGCTGCTGAAAGTGCTGGAAGAGGTGCCGAGACAGTCACTTAGCTCTGCCAGTGCCTATGAGATACCCCATGTACCAGAGCCGAGAGTGAAATCCTCAGTGTTGGCTCTGGGGAGAAGGCTTGGGTGTAATTCAGATGTTTTCAATTGAAAATGGAATACAAAATAATTTCAAATTTTCTACTGCACAATTAATTACATGTTCATAGTAACAAAATTAGAAGATGTGTCTAGGAAAGCAGAGAAAGAAGAAGAAACTACACTGCCCACAGTTTCTGTTTACAGAGGTGCCAACTGTGGACATTTGATGACCCACTTGCCTTTCGCTTTTTTTTTCTTTTTCTTCTCTCTCTTTCTCTCTCTCTCTCTCTCTTTTTTTTTTTTTTTGGTTTAAGTCATTCCTTCACATTTTTACATATTCCCATACCCACTGTGGAACTTTATAGTTAAAAGAAATAGCTAGCAGTAATGTTATCAGTGGGAATTGTTAGGGCTCGGTTTCATATGTGATGGTTCACTTTTTCATCTTAATTTTATATTTAGTGTTTATGGCTTTAGGGGAAAATTCATGTTCTTAGTTTCACATTTCAGAGTTTATGGTCTAATTAATGCTATTTTCCTAACCACCCCCCTTCACCTTCTCCCAGATTTGCCAGCTAATTCAGGATTTGGGCACAATGCTTAAAAATTATTTTTAGGAGGAAATTTTCAACATGGTATGATGATAGTTCACCCATTTTCAATAAATAAATGCATTTCTTCTTTTTATCAAAAATCCTCAACATCCCTATGGTCACACATTTTTCTTGGTTTGAAATTATACTTGATCCTTAAATACCGTGGGGATTGGGGCGCCCAGCCCTTGCAGAGTTACAAATTTGTGTAGAACTTTTGACTTTGCCCACCAAAACTTATCTACTTTATAGCCAACTATTGACCAGAAGCGTTACCAGTAACATAAGTCGTGGGTTAACACATATCTTACATGTTATATGAATCACATACTGAATTCTCACAGTAAAGTTAGCTAGAGAAAAGAAAACGTTATTAAGAAAATGACGAGGGGGCGCCTGGGTGCCTCAGTGGGTTAAGCCGCTGCCTTCGGCTCAGGTCATGATCTCAGGGTCCTGGGATCGAGGCCCGCAGGGAGCCTGCTTCCTTTCCTCTCTCTCTGCCTGCCTCTCTGCCTACTTGTAATCTCTGTCTGTCAAATAAAATAAATAAAATCTTTAAAAAAAATGACGAGGAAGAGAAAATACATGTACAGGACTTTACTGTATTATATTGGGGAGAAAGTCCAGTGTAAAAGTAGACGAGCGCAGTTCAAACCTGTGCTGTTCGAGAGTCGAGTGTACTCACATCAGGAATAGTAATGGCAGGAGAAGTAGTGGGAATATCCATAGTAGAACTTGAAAGCTCTTGAAGTTCCTTTCCTCCAGCTTGGGACTTCATACTGTATTAGCACAATTTGTTCTCGTATGCACAAAGTACTTAGTACTGTGAGCTAAGTACTCTTCAAATTCCTCCCCCTCCCAGAGAGAGACCTCCTTGGCTGCCCACATTCATGCAGCTTCTGGACAAACCCAGCTTCGAAGCCCCCTCTGCCTGGTCCCACCACCTGAGCTGCTCATCCTCGCCTAACCAGCTTCTTCCCTTGTGTTCGTTGTGCTGGGAAATCAGGTCCTGCTACCCGGATCTCTCCCATTTTCCTTGGCTTCCGTTCCCTACGGGGAACACCCTCAAATGCTATCTCGCTCAGGTCTCTCTCTCCTTTCAACCCATCTTTTCTTGCTGAGTCCGGTAAGAACATGCCGCATATTCCTCTAGATAGAGCGTTTCCGCCCTCGCCCTCTCCCGTTTTCGCAGGGAGCCCTTCTTCCTTTCTTCGGGTGCCCCCCTCCTCCCCGGAAGCAGCTGTGCCCTGATGCTCACATTTCTTTCTTCGTTTCCGAAGGAGGGTCCTGCCTCACCCCTGTTGCCTGCATCCTTCTCACGAGCCAACCCAAGCCTGGCACACGCAGGCAGAGGTTAACATCTTTCCTTCTGTTTCTGAAACACACTGATTTGAAAGCCTCTGGGGTCCCTCCAGAAATGACAGACTTTGGCCATGCTTGTGGGGAGGTTTATGGGGGTGCGGCGGACAATGTAGCCAACGTGTGGGGTTCCGGCACATCTGAGCCCTGCCTCTGACGTGGACTGTGTCTCAGATCTCTGTCTCCTTCATGATGCATGGAAGTATTGGCTTTTAAGACCTGGGAAGTCTAGGTTTATTAATAAGTCTGCGTACAGTCCACTGCAAGCTGTGATGGCTGCCGTCAGTGTTTTATGGACAACCTAAAAGCAGCCATTTTGGGTCGGACAAGTTTTCTCTTTATGGCTCTTGTGTTTGGGTACATGCGGCCGGAAGACCGAAAACTTGCAAACTTTCTCCAGGTGCCCCAAACAGCTGTCACAGACTGACGAGCTGGGGGAAATACCTTCTGTGTTTTCTTAGTATTACATGACAGGCTCAACCCTTTTCCCAACTTACAAAAATGTATTTGGATAAAATATTTCTGGTACCTTGTGTTTCTTGAGGAAATTATTCACTCAGCTTCACTGATGAATGAGTTAGTCCTTTTGAAGTCACCACAGTTGTTTTCGTTGTTTTAATATCTAAAAGAGTGGATTATTTTGCTTCAAGAGTGATTAGCTCTGTTGACAAAATGTCCTCTGCTCCCCGAATGGTATTTTGTGTTCATGTTTTCATGGCTCACCTGCTTTGCTCACATCCAGCACCACTCCAGTCAACAAGGAACAATCGCTTAGCCCAATAAATAAAAGATAGTACTCACGAAGGATGTGCGATAGGACTTATGGTAGGAGTTTTAAAGATTCAT
This sequence comes from Mustela putorius furo, assembly GCF_011764305.1. Lineage (NCBI taxonomy): Eukaryota > Metazoa > Chordata > Mammalia > Carnivora > Mustelidae > Mustela > Mustela putorius. Next base: position 2,789,924 of record NW_025421280.1, read on the forward strand.
ATCCTACAAGTCAAACTATGTACATTTCCCCAGCAGCAAAGCATATGTTTGTTTCCAGTTTGGGAAATTGTCGTAACTTGTATGGCTTATTTTGGGAGGACGGCCCATAATGCCCAGTCCTCGCTTTAACAAACATTATTAAGTCAGCTAACTTGCTTGTTGGTCACTGTTCTGAATCCATACAAAAGCCCAGATGCCAGGCCACCGTGGATCCTTCTTCGTCTGTCTTTCTGTCTCTGTCACCTTTAAAAACAGGCTGCTTTTGGCAAGAACGGTAGAGTGGGCTGAAGCAGTTTTATTGAAAAGAAAGTCATAATTTGAAACTCTCCCACTTTGGGGTTGCCAAACGGGACTCAGTTCTTCAAATGTGTCACCCTGGCCACGTCTGTGCTGTCATTGCAAGAAAAACACATGGGCTGGGGAAGAACACTGGGCTCTATCCCTTCCCAGTACGAGGAGCAGAAGTTTATGCCTATTTCTAGGTGGCTCAGGTGTTTGCTCCTCAAACTATTTGTAAGTCTGGAGTGGGACCCATTCTGCCCAGTCTCCTCGTGGAGACTCCTCCTCACCTCTTCTCTGGAAGGATTCCTAGAACCTTGATCTCTCTGTTAACTCATTGTAATGTGTTAAGTAGAGCATTCCGTCTACCGCTCCCTGTAGGTGCTAAACTCTTTCTGAATCTCTCCCTCCCATAGGAATGATGGAAGTGACTTCACGTCATCCCTCAGCACGGACTCCCCTGTTCTCTCCTGATTGTGCCTGTTCTCACTCCCGTGTCCTCCGTTCTCCTTCGCCCTCCACTCCTTACCCCAAATCTAGAGTGTGTGTTCACTTTTCTTTTTTCTTTCTCTCTATAGTCCTAGAATTTTTAAAATTCCTTAGATGAATCCAGCCTCACATTTTATGGATGAAGAAACTAAGCTCAGACAAAATAAAGGCTTTGTCCTTTGATTTGCTTTTGCATGGACGCCCTCGATGTGTTTAGAAACAGTCTTGTGTAGTATGACGTGGGCCCTTCCGTGATCTGTCAGGATGGATGAAATCAGAGACTTCATTCCCGTGGTTCCCAATATCATCAAGAGCCATGTTCCACTCATAGAGTACAGCTTGGTGGGTGACTGTGCGCGCGCGCGTGCGTGTGTGGTTCGTGTGCCTGCCTGTACATCCATTTTCAAGTTTTGTTAGTGATTATTGGGAAGTGGTTATTGTTCTTCACTGTTTTCCTTTTGCAGCAGGGATTGGCCAATTTTACATTTAGATTTACTTGCAGTGTTAAATTTTGTTGGCTTTGGAGGCTGTCTCTGTCACACATGCTCTCCGTTAAAGCAGCTGTAGATAATACGTAAATGGACGTGGCTGTGTTCCAATAAAACTTTATTTACAGAAACAGGTAGTGGGCTGGATTTGGACCACTGGCAGTAGTTTGCTGGCCCAGAGAAGATGCAGAGATGATGGCCCAGGGAAATTATTCTGTGTAGCAGGTGGTAAAGTTCCTCTGGTCGTCATACCATGCCTTAAGAATGATCACTGTTTTTTTCACTTCCTTTTTAAGAAGAAAAAAAAAAAAGGTTTCATCCTTCCTACCATGATTTGTTTCCCAATTCCCATTCCTTAAAGCCTCATTTACTTTGGTTATCCCGGGAGCCCGCATTTTCTCAAATGCTGTTAGGAAAGAAGTTGAGGCTTCCCAAAATACGGCCACAATCCCTCATAAGGTGACTTCAGACTTTATCTTCGCATCTCATTGTTACGAGGCTTGCCAGAGGTAAACTCTGTAAATCCTTCCTAGACGTTCCTCATCATCATGAACTGGCCTGCTAGCACCTGCATCCCACGGTCACCTTGCCTTTCAGTGATCTTCCACCTGGACCGGGTAGCATCTTGATGTGGAGTCAGGCTTTGTCTATCTCCTGGGGAGAATGTACTTATAGGATAATAGCTGGTGTGTTGTGTCAAAAGATCTTCAGTGTTAAATAAGTCAGTTGGGTGGGTGCTGGGGGTGAAGAAAAGGCAGGATGGAAACTTTGGGGTTGAGAGGGTGAAGTTGAAGTGCCTTCCTGGCTGATTATTCCTGTAAAACCATGTTAAATTTGGGGAAATCTTTAGGGACAGTGACTCATGTTCTTAGGCAAAGGAGGAGAAACTCCTTCCATGGTAGGAAAAAAAAAAAAAAGGCTGACCTCTGGATCAAAAGAAGGAAAGGAATGACCTCTCAAGTTCGGAGAATGCAGGGGCTCTGCAGATGAGACCCTCGAACACCAGGGCAGGTTACCAGCCAGGCTGGGTTGGAGTCTTGCTGTGATTTGCAGCAAGTCCCTGCCTCTCTGAGCCTCTGGAAACCAGTTCATTTCAAAGGTTCCTTCTGCTTCTAAAATTGCATGCTGTTTCTTTTCTCATTAATTTCTGATTAAATTAGAAATTAGGCTCTGTTTTACATATTCAGTGCTTTGGTGATTTGGGGCAAGTGCAGTCCCTAACAATGGCCAGTAGGCACTCCGGATCGTTAAAACATGAAATTGCAAGCAGGCATGTCTTTTAAAACGCCAACAGTGAGTCAAAAAGGAAGAAGAAAGTTAGAGGAAATCCTGGGTTTGAAAACAAAATCAGTGAATGCTTTGGGGTGCAAAACTTGTAGATGGTTCTCCATGCCCTGGAATCTGGTAGCTCTGTGACCTCAGGCAGTCCCTTACTCTTGGTTTGTTTATGGGTAAGATCAAGTTAATAATGACTGTCCTGCCTACCTGAGAAGGGCGTTAGGGGAAGTAAATGAGGTATTAAAGGTCAGAATGCTTTGTAAGCAGCGAAACATTATGTAAGTGGAAGGTGTCTCCATTATTGAGATGTGGTTTTCATTTGCATTATGTTCTTGTAGACCCTCACGTGTTCCCAGACATCATGCGTTCCCTTGGGGCGCTCATGATCCCTGACTGTGGGGTGTGGGGCCCTGGGGTTTTCCATTTAGTAATTCTACACGTAACCCAAGGGAATTTAAAAAGCAGGCATATGTGTATTTTCCCACTGTTTAATTTTAATTTTTTCCCTCATGTATCAGAAACTTTCAGTTTTTAAACAAAAGGCCCTGTATGTGAGTTTTCTTCTATTTAAAAAAAAAAAAAAAAATGGAGGACTAAGGTAGAGCTTCCCGAAAACAAAGCCCGGGTTGTCCATGATTAAGCAGAGGAGGCTACAGGAGAGTTGGCAGGAAGAATAACGGGTTGGGTTGTTACTTATCAAAGGAATATTTGCTGTTGGCCTTAGTATAATAATGTTAATGAGATTATTAGGTGGGGGAGATTTTCAATAAATAATTGATAAGGATTAGAAAGTGCCTTTTCTGCAAATAAACTTCAGAATAATTAATATTCATGGACTCTGTTTGTCAACAGAAAAATGTAAATGAAGAGCCAGTCCTATCACCAGCCCCTCGTCCTGAAGGACATCTGTGAGATCAGGGTTAAGAAGGGGAGAAGGGGGGCTTCGGAGCGGTGGCCCAGACCCCAGCCCTGTGCGTGCCAGGACAACTTTCCACCTCTCCGCGAGCACATTGTCCAGGCTGGGTCACCCGCTGAAGGAAACCCCGAAACGCAGGTTTCCAGTAGATGGTTGGTTGTCAGGTATGAAGGACAGGAGGAGGGAAGAGAGAAGGCAACTTGCTAATGCAAAAGCGGTGTACTGAAAGTCACTTCTATTTCTTATTTATAATCTCCACGCACACTCTGGGTAATAGACGATGCCGTTCATTCAGTCCTTTAACTTGAAAGCAGAGCGAAGGCCCGGCTGACAGAGCCGGGAGCGGGGATACAAAGGTACTCACGACAAGAGGAGAAACGCCTGTTTACAGCGTTGCATTTGTGAGCACGCTCTCTTCAGATGTCGCTCCCCCAGGAGGAGTGAGAATGTGTGCGGCGCGAACCATGATTTAACATCTGAAAATGGTACTTAAAGAGTTTCTGTCTGCTGGTAATGCCATGAAGGCTTCTGAAGGGAACCTGGGGACTTCATTTCTTCTATTTATCTATTATGTCTCTCCGGTTTTAGTCAGAGGTAATTGCATATTTAACCCCTCAAATAGTTTAACCCTTGAGGTGCCAAGACTTTACCCTGGGTGAAATGTGCTTATATCCCAGCAAAGGCGGACTTGGGATTCTCTTGAAAAAAAAAAAAATCATCTAAATTTTAAAAGTAATGTGTGTGTGTGTGTGTGTGTGTGTGTGGATGGATGCATGGATGGATTGGTGGATGAAATTATACCAGCATTTAGGGATTAGATGGAGGGAAAGAAGCCTGTCCTACCTGCCTTGTTCGGGAGGAAAGCACTTAAAATCCAAATATTAAGAAGAGTGAAAACTTCAAAGGAATCAAAGAAGAGAAAGAAGGACAGAACGAGGTTTTTACTTGTGTTTCATCGTGGCCTGAGCTTAGAGAGGGAAGAGGAGTCCCCATGGGCCCAGGAGAAGTTGTCGATGGACCCCGCATCGAGAGGATAAATTTGTCGCTTGCCTCAGCAATATGGTTTTCTCAATTAGTGGTCGTTCCGGGAGGCCTGCTTAACAGCTTATGTGAAACAAATATTAACACAAATTGTATAATTACATCAAAGTCCCAAATTCCTCAAAGATGCAGAATGGTTTTCAGCTAAGAACACGCCAGCAATAAAACATCCTATAGTCAGAGGAAACGCGGTCTAAGGCAACCATGAGCCTGGATCCGAGCGACTTTCACAGTTTATTTTCATGGTATTTAAATTATGATACCAGTGGGTATTTTTAATTAGTGTGCACTTGTCTACATAAGCCATGTTGGCAAATTTGACTCATTCATACAGTAGTTGCTGTAAAAGAGGCCAGCACAGCCTGCAGGAATTAAAATTAAAAGTTTCTGCAAGCTGTTGTCGACATGACCATATCTCATTAACTTTAAAAATGGAGATTATTTGCCTGAAAGCTTGATTTGACTAGCAGTAATCAAATATTAGGCTCAGCAAAGGGAAGGGTAGGGGGGAGCGTCATTGTTGTGATCTATATTGCTATGTGTTTTGTGGCGTCCTTTAAATAGCAGAATAAGGTTGCTGTTTTGACAAAAGAGATGGGGAAGAGAAACACAGACATATGGCCTCAAAAGTATTATTAGGGTAGTTTTATTTTAGATGAAGATTCATTATTTACTAAGTTTGCTGAAGACAAATATGATTGTGCTGATTACCAATTCTTCCCTCATTAAGGAGGCAGCTTAATTATCTGGAGTAGGTTCCCCTGCTTGATCAAAGTTTTAAGTGTCGGAGACGGGGCCTATCTCGTGATTATCTTTGCTTTTTTCAACTGGCAAATTGGCATGAACCTTAAATTTGTACGTTGGATTCATCCCATTGTTTTAACTAAATTTGATGAAGAAGGTTGCAAAATTGTGCATAAAACGAACGAAAATAGGAGAGCCCTCCTCTTATCTCATCTACTTTCTAAATAGCTTGTTATTTGAATTAGGTATCTGAGCAAAAAATCTCTTTCTGCCAGTAATTAAGGAGTCTAATGTTGAAAACCTGAAGTTATTGAAATATGGTAGACATGGTCTCATTTTAGATCTTGTTTTATATTTTCCCACGCACAAAGGAACATTTGTAATGCATAAGTGTAAACTTCAAAATGAAGATGCATTTTGTGGGGGAGAGAAGAAAAAAGGTGCAGTTAAACAAAAGACCGAAGATAAAGTCTTACGCCTTTTTATGTCTTTGAACTGAGAACATGTTCTGCATTTTACTAAAGGAACATGAGGCTAGAATGTAAGTAACTGGTTTTTACATTAGGCTCTCCCTGGAGGTAGCAGAAAAATATCATGTCCCTGCATGAAATGCGAATGTGAAATCTACCAGAAAGAAATATTTATGACCATTTTATGCTTGATTAGGCTTGGATGACATCTGTTAGAAGACAGGGACTGGACAAAGAGAGAGACGCTCGGGGGCAAATGTTAACGGAGTTGTTTAGACGACGCTGGGGCAGAGGCGTCCATTTACTGCTGGGCAAAACACAGGAATTGTGTTAGCGAGAGAGCAGCTGACAAGAATCCCCCGTGATAGAGACACTGCACACTCACTCACTCGATGGGATCCTCAAATACAGCTGTTGGTAGTCACCGCCGTGCCTCAGTTTATGAGCCGGTTTCCAGGCGCAGCCCTGATCCCGTGACTTCCAGGGAGCCAGCACCTTTAATCAAGTCACACACATGTGACTCAGCTATAAAAGGAGATCGTCTTCACTTTTTCAGGGGAGTTTTACATCCTCCTCCCAGGCGGGCTTAGCTGGACCAGGAAACACTTCTGTATTTCTCAGTGAAAGGAGAACCAACTAAATGACACACTTGCCTCTGGATGTTTCTACAACCTAAGTTTTTAGTGTTTTTTTTTTTTCCCTTAGCATTAGTCTCCCCCTGTTAAAAAAAAAAAAAAAGTAGCCCCCTCGGTTCTGTAGACACACTTCATCACTTTAAACAGTGCAAATGTTTGCCCGAAAAAGAAAAAGAAAAAGTCTTCTAACCCTGGCAAACATTTTATCAATTGTTAAACATTTCAGTGTTAAAGTAAGTGCTGTTTGTCTGAAGAAATAGCTCTACCGAGAGTGGAGGTATGAGCAAGTTATTTCATTCTGGTTCTTTTCCCAGCTTCTTTTCCTGTAAATTTTCTCTGTCTGGAATGCTGATGGGAAATGTTATTTTGTTTTTGTTTGCAGCAGTTCTGTTGTTTTGATTTTGTCTGAGTGGTATGGAAAACAGTACGTCACTTAGAGTGGGTGTTTTGTCTACCGGCCATTTGGCCATCGCACATATATTTCTCATACTTATTACATGATGACAAGGGAACCGAAAAGGCACAATTTTCCAGTTGAATTTTTCTTTCCAGTTTAATAATAGTGAAAAAAAGAAAACAAAGTTAATAGGTTTAGCAGTGTGATGGTACTCGTGATGTGATAGCTGACTGTAGGTGGTTTTTTGGGTTTTTTGGTTTTGTTTTTTGTTTTGTTTTTGTCCCCCCCCCCTTCTTGTTCCTGTGGTTAAGGAGATGTTTAGGGGAGGGGGGAGGTTAGATTAATGCATGTATCAGTTTCTATAATATACTGCATGTGGATAGCATTTCACATTTTGCATAGAGTTGTGAAATGCTGTAATTTAAGTAGGAAAATTCATAAAAGGGCAATAAACAATCTTAACATCATTCCATGATTAGCCTGAGTACTCTTGCCCTGGTTTTAGGCCGCATGTAACCTAACCTCTACCAATAAATGTATTTTAATTAAAATGAATCGAAATGAAATTTGGACGAAAACCCAGAATACAAATCTCAAAGAATAACTTAAGGCTGTTTACTGGCTCAGTTTGGACATGCTTTATCTGAAATCATTCTCCACATTTGCAATGTTAAGGAACATATTGCAAGAGTGTAGAAGTTAGCTCTACAAGTAAGTAATTTTTGGTGTAGTACAAAAATATAAAATGGAAACGATGATTAATTTTTCAATTTCTCTCTGCAGATATCTAATCATTGTACCCATGGACCGCCAAAGGCTTCCATTAAAGATTTAAAATGCAAGAGGAAGGTAGAATCCAAAAGATGGGATTTGGGATTAAATAATGTAAAATAACTGCAGGGCAATAGTGAAGTGAGAGCTATTGGCACAATAAGAGATTCTTTCAGACTTTTTTTTTTTAAATCCACTCAAAGTATCGACACCTCCTTACACGGAATGTCCTAGGTGTGGTATTAATTGAATTATTTATAACACCCGATTACATTATGAAAGCATGTTTTTGTTTTAGCTCACACCAATTAACAGTCACAGCAACAATTGCAAGAGCTCTGTGCAAATTCACATGAATGTTCTCTGTGCTTTAAATATCATCCTCTTTATTAAAAGATTCTGCCTGCAGTGTTCCACGAAATATACATTGCTTCCTCCTTGAGGATTTTTAGTTTGAGATGGGGAAATGCAGTGTTGGGAGGGGGTCACCCGTGGATGGACAGCGTGATTTTCTTCAAATTGAGGGAACTTTTATAATCCTGGAAGAAGGGGACATTGCCGCCTCAGTATATAAAAGCTGTCAGTAAGGTCCAGCCGGGCTTCTCTGAGCCCCGCTCTACTGTCTTTATCACTTTGCTCAGTTCCACATAATAACATCTTCATCGGAGATTGCTGTGGCACAGGGGAACTGCATTTGTTGATCAAATTTGGCTGGATAACACTGTGATCTCGTATCCTGAAGTGTGGAGATGTGCCTGGAATATGTAAGTGCAGAAGCGGCCCCTTGATTGATTGATTCTGCCTGTCACAGAACAAGATAACCGGATCAGTAAATACTCTGTGCACTTCAACATCATCTCCACAATCAAAAGTGAGGGCATCATGGGGCTGGAAAACACTGGGTCAGGATGGGAATGCACACATTTCAGAGTGATCACTGGGAATAGAGAGAGAGAGAGAGAGAGAGAGAGACGCACACGTACACACATTCGCACGCAAACGCACAAAAATTCTTTGTGTGTGGTTTCTTAGAAGGGAATTGTGTTAAAAAAAAAAAGAGCATTTTCTGTATGTTTAGAACGCTTCCTGGTTATAAAAGTCGAGTTTATTTTGCAGCTGTCATCTTAGAGGTGTACAACATTTATCATAAAACGTTGTTATTCGAGTTTTGTTTACAGAAGAGATTGAGAATGCAGATTAGGGAAGCGGAGCTGGATAAGAGGTCACTAGTGGTCTCAAGCACAAAAGGAGCTTGCACCCAAGATTTGCTCCTCTTAAAATAAACTTTTTGTTTAAACAGATGGGCCAAACACATGTAAACAAGTTGTTTAAACTTTTACTAAATTCCCAGGGAATGCCTTTCAAAATTAGCATGGGTTGCCAAATTTGTTTAATTGCACAGGGTTCAAGAAAAGTTTAAGGAACGCAACTGTGCGGGTCTGTGGGGGATGGGGCGATCACACATGTCACCAGGTGGCATGCGTGATTCATGGTGCCTTGATGCCCGCGTCCCCCCACCCCCGGCCCCACCCAGCACTTGTCACTCTGTCTCTTGTGTGCTTGTCTTACCCTCCTGTAAAACTCGAAGTTTCTTGAAGGCAAGGGCTGTCTTTGATTCTGGTGTCGGTGCCCTCCGGGACCCGGAAGACTGCCCTCCGCACACTAGGGACCACGTGGCACTGAGGCGAGTGAAGGAGGAACTGAGTGCTGGCCTCTCTTTCTAAAGGTTTTTCAAATGAATCCTTCTGGGATTTTACGGGTCTCTGGACTGTAGGGAGTGTCCTAACTCAGAGTCCTCCTTTCGGGGAACTTAATCGTAAGTCAGTCAAGCCAAGTGGTCTGTTGTCCTGGATTTTCATGCTGTTCCGTGAGAGACTGGCATGGGCTGCTCAACTAGGGTATCTCTGCTCCCAGCCCCACACAGTTCCCTGAAGACAATGCTGCTTCTCACTCCATACCTAGAAAATGCAAATTGTCGACAGCTGGTCCCCCAGGCCAGGGACTGAGGGCACCTTGGTGCCCACCAGAGACCATGCAGGTGGCTCAGGACTTCCTGGGTGGCCTGCTGGTTGTCTCACATGCCTGAGGTGGGTGCTGTGTAGACGCTCTGGCCGAGCTGCTTTTGGTTTTTGTTTATTTTTTTCTTTCCTATTTTGTTTGGCTGGAATCAGTATGTCCCCTCTTCCTCTGCCAGAGTTTACCCCTCTGGAGCACACGGCGTGTGAACGGCAAGGTGGGCGTAAGAACCTGTCACGAAGTCAGGAAGCTTCTGTGTCTGAAGAAATTTCTCCCAAGGAGGGTGTACACCAGTTCCATCAATAGAGATTTTTGTATAGTTAAAACAGTCCTTATACTTAAGAGAAAAAAATGACCACTTTTGACATGTCTGGTTAGTCTTCTGTGACTTAGTTTTTTGTTTTTTTGATTTGAAATGATGAAAAAGGTCTTTTGGCAGAATTGGCCTCTTTCTTAATTTTTTGACTATTAAAGAGGGCTTTAATTGAGTTTAATGTCCTTGAAACAAAAAAAAATTTGTGAGGTGCTGGTGATTTTAGAAAAGTCATTCTGGGAAACAGGTTTTGATTTTTTTCACACACACAAAAAAGAGTGGCGCTCCCTTTGAATTTGGTGAAAGCTATTCCTAGTAACGTTTTATAAAATCATTTTCTTTTCAGGGTGTGTTTTATTTCCTTTCCATCTCTTTCAGGAAAGAGAAAGTGTTTTATTGGATATTTTTGTTTCAGTCCTTGTTTCCATTATTTTTGCCAAAATTCATGGGAGTTCACTTTCCGTTTAAATGCCTGAAATATTCCTTGAAGAATCTGCATTTTGGGACAGCTAGGGAAAAGGCTATGTAAATTGGTTTAAGGAAGAAAAACAGTTGTTACCCTAATCATCTCAACCACTTACTTTTTCCTTTACTTTATAATTTTGGAAGCAAATAATTTCAAGTGTAATGGGCCAGGCTGGGTAAGGGGCGTGCATTTGAAGTTCAAAGGCAGTTTGGTGTTTGTTTTAAGATGAAGCGTATCTGAGTTTTCAAGTGAAGGGAGAAAGTAAGCTAGCTGTACTCAGAGAAAGAAAGGGGCAGTAGATCTGCTAGCAGGAAACACAGAACAGGTCTCTAAAAAAGTACGTCCGCTCTCGCAAAGTAGTCTTGGCCAAAAGATTTTGATGACAGCGATTTCCCAGTTTGTGAATAGACTTTCTATATAAAGTGGGTTAGTCTTTGGAGATGGGCATTAGGCAGCTTCTGGTCTAGTAACACGCGCCGTTTCTAGCAAAGTGTTTTTTCTTTTTTTTTTTTCCCTGCTCCGGAGTCCACTACCCTTCCACCGTTTAAATCCGGCTCGCTCCGTTTGGGATACATCCCTGCATATTTCTAGCCTCAGCCTATATGTTTCTTCATTTGGGGGCTGGGGCTGAGGGGCTGGGATTTAGCTCTCTTCCGTGCAGAGTTTTACAGACAGACTCCTGTTTGGCCGGGCAGGCATTCGGCCCTTGATCCTCCCCCAGTCGCCATGGTGAGGAGGAGAGAGCTCTTTCTCACTCCTGTCCGTGGGTTGCTTTCTAACATTTCTGTTGTCTTGGGAGAAAATTTGAAAAACTGATTAAAAACGGGCAAGTGCATGGCTTCTATGAAAATTCTGCGGCCTCACACCGTGGGACTTGTTTGTTTTGGCTGGCCTCTGCAGCAAGACTGACATATTTATGTAGAAAGCTCATATTTAGTATTTAACTTGGAATTTTACACATCGGAATGATAAACTGAACAGACGCAAGATTTTGCTGGTGGTGTTGTTTTCCCCTGCCTCTCCTGAAATGCAAGGAAACAGAGAGTAGACACGTTTGAACATGGTCACCCCTTGTTCGGCCACCAGAATTCGTAAATAGTCAGATTCCTCGATAATGCTGTGGAGATTGGGCACTAAGCGGCCGCCACGTTTGCTATGCAGGAGAGTTAATAAAAATTTTCATTGCTGGAGGAAAGCTTATATACAGTAGTCTGTTTGTCCTGTGTTTCAACCACCTGAGTCACAGCCAAAAAAGCAATTGTCTACTCCGTATTTCAAACAGATGCTGAGGGGTACAAGGGGTGACTAGAATTCACAGCAATAAAAGCCCGCTCTCCAAGTTCCCTTGAAGGAAGTGAACTCATAAAATTTTTGCTGCCGACCTATTTGTCCAGTTCTTTGAAGTATTTAACATTAATTTAGCCTGCAAATCACTGGCACCTCAGTTTTTCATTGAAGTACCCAGGATCTGTTAAAGACATACCGTGGGTGTGCCTGGAAAGAAAAAAAAAAAAAAAAAAAAAAGACCCTGGAAGCAGTCTACTAATTTAACTGTTATTCATGGACATTGTTTTTATGAAGGCCAATATTATATACATTCAGAGTTCTCTAACCCAGAAACTGTTTCTTCTCAGTTTCTATTTGCTTGTGTGTAAGAGTATAGAGAACACAACTAGGTAGGCTACCCACCCCCCCCTTTTTTAAACTTGTTTCCGTGGCATCGATAGATTTTGTAACGTGCTGGCGGTGCTTGGCAGTGGGACCTAGAGTGATAAACACTACCAGGAAGATTTTATGAAGTGTGAAAAATAAAAACGGAGGGATCCACCCTTAAACCGAGGTATCCTGGAGCTAGGTTATTAGTAGACAAGGTCTCCTCCCTCATTCATCTAATTAATTAGCAAATGTAGGGAAGGGGGACACTGTATTCTCCGGGAAGCTTTTTATATCCTTCGCCATCTATTGTTAAGTAGCAGTGGATGGCTTAGAAAAATACTTAGTTTCTGAGCTTCCAAAACCGCTGTATGCTCTTGTCTCACTCCCCCCTGCCCCATTGCTTCCAAACTTTAAAAATGACCTTTTCACAACACTCAAAAGGGACCTCCAAGAGGAAGGGAATCTAGAAGCTAACGGATCAGGCAAAACTTGCAGGTGCCAAGAATGCGTGTCCCTTCAATTTCTGTTGGACAGTTTAGGGGTGACTCTTCTGTCTAAAATAGTTCCTACATGTACATATCATCATCTCAGCCTCCCCCTTTTGATTTGATGGAACATGTTTCATTAGCTGAAATTAGCCTAGATGGATTTGCTTGTAATTCGACTTTTGCCTCTGAGCATCTGTTTCAGCGAGATGAGGACCCTGTCGTGTGCTCTGCTTTGCCTCCAGCACTCGGCACGTGCTAGGAACTCAGGAGATGGCAAGGTAGAGTGGACATTTCTTCCCCAAATCTCAGCTGTCTTAATGTTAGACATCTTAAAGCTTCTGCTTCTTCCTTCAGTTAGACTAGACCTTTTGAAAGGATCGTATTGATAATGCCTATTTTGAAAGAGATGTAAAAACAAAGACTGTGGGAAGCAGTGGTTAATTAGAATTCCAAGCTAGTATTTAGTTACATTTGTCCTACTATTTTGGCCAGGTTTCAGTTAGCTAAGTATCTCTTATACCCTGTAATTTAGAATACAGTTTCAGCTTTCCAAATAATGGCTTGCTAATGGTAAATGTTGTTTAACTTTCTAATTCAGGGGAGCTACCTGTTCAGCAGAATTTTAAAAATTGTAAGTGATGATTGAAACCAGGTTAAAAAGCACTTACGGTACATTTGACTGCATGTTTGGCATCTATTTGGATGGGCCTGTGGCTGTCATTACTCTTTTTGAATCTGAACGTAAACTGCAGGCAGGGGTTTTTCTAAATTGGTCCAGAACTAAAACTTACCTTTACTTAGCAAGCTTTCCCCATCTGCGTGAATAATGCACCATTTCTACCTGAAACGTTGTCTGTTTCCGACCAGTGCTTTCAGTGATAAGCCCTCCTAACTGGAGATGGTTGCCTCGTGTATTCCACTTGTCCCCACTGTTATTTTTTTTCCTCCCTCGGATGCAATTCTGATCACTCTATTCTCTTGTTTCCTATTTCCTGCTAAATTCCGTAGTATTCCTTAGCTGGGTATGGGCAGGAATGTGAGAGATGAAGAATGACCACAGGTTCTTCGCCACTTCCTTTTTTCTGGAGCTTGAGCCTGTGTCCCCGCCCATGCAGACTTTGGGCAGCCCACTCACTTGCCTTAGGTCCTAGAATGCAGCAGAAGGTCCATCAGCCCGTTCCAGGCTTGGCAGCTTTCTCCATAGTTCTCCTGGCCCACACTGGCCATGCAGGGAAGCTGAGCCTTGACTTCTGGGCAGTGGGAGGCCGCATTTGGGATGGGGAGATACACACACAGAGAAAAGAACAGAGACACCCCATCTTGGAAGACCACAGGATTCCCACAGAATGCAGTTGCAGGATTGACCCACAGCTAAAGAAGAACCACCCAGCTGAGCCTAGCCAATCCCTAGAATTTTAGAAAAAAAATGTTCTTACAAGCCTCTTATAGGGCCATTTGTTACAAAGCAATGGAGAACAGAAACAGGAGCTTTGAAACTCAAGCCCGTTTCCTCTTCCATTCTTACTGTACATTTTCTTTCTAAAATGTCAGCCATGTTTGACTCTTCAGTCCACAAAATGATCATCTGTTTTGCTTTGCTTCTGCTCTGTCCTCTCCGTGGATGATCTTTGGGCCCCATGCTTCTGTTCTTGCCAGAGTCCTTCAGGTTAATTGGCTCCCTCTCTAGTCTTTCCAAGGCCCTCATGACCATTACATATAACCTCTCTAAGACCTCTACGTTTCAAGCTGCATTGGTATGGGGGATACTCAAGGCATTGACTGTTGGCTACTGGGGCAGGTCACCTCAGTGTGGGCCTTAGTTTCCACATCTATAAAATTTTCAGCTGACTTCCTAAGTGTTGTTCAGCCTTTAGTATCATAGAACAGAGATACCCAGCAGAATGTTCTATGGAGATGAAAATGTTCATTTATCTGTGTGGTCCTGTGCAGTAGCCACTAATCTGTGTGCCACCCGAGCCTTTGATATGTGGTTAACACAAAGAAGGAGGAGATTTTTAAATTTACTGAATCTTAATGAATTGAGATTGAAATAGCCACTTGTGGCTAGTGGCTACCATTTGGAGCAGTAGGGTTCTAAAACTTTGTAGAATCGAGGGGGAAATGCCCATTTTCACTTAATGCCAACAGGGGTTTAGCACTTGATTTTCCATCAGACCTTGCTTGTCGGTATTACTTACAAGAATTACAGATGTAGAAGACTCAGTCGCTGAATGAGTCCCCAGCTTCTGACCTCCTCCTTAAATCATACTTGGCTTTTTGAATCCTCACCTGTGCCTAGAACCAGGGCTGAGCCCACTTTCCTCAAGGAGCGTAAATCATCCCCTACTTTTGATCACAGCCCAAGCAGAGACTTGCAGCCTGGTGTGGACTGGCAATTTTTTACAAAACCCCAATAGGCCCAGCTTGCCAGGGGGAGGGGGGCGGTCCATGGCAGTGTCAATTGAAAACCAGCCGGGTGGCAAGCGCAGTGCAATGTAGTAGGAACAGAGCTGCCTTCGGCCCTTTGGATGATTGGGGACACAGCAGCGATATTGTGAAATTACCTTTTTTATTGGTTCTTGAGCCTTCTGCTGTAAATGCCTCTTCTTGAAGGAAGTGAAGAGAATCCCCAAGTTCAGCTTAAGCTTAGGACATGCACACGGCAGCTCTACATTCATTCTCTCATTTAGCAGAATTGGGACCTGAGGGGGCCTCTTGTGTCTGGCCTAATTTTCCTTCTAAGCATAACTATGTTAATTGGTGCTTCTTTTCTCTTGCTTATGTTTACCATCATTTTTAAAAAATCAAGTGAAAAGTGGCATCCTTTTTATTACATTATAAAAAAATGTCATTAGTAAACCCTCCTTGGATGAGACCTTGCTAGATCCTGGGGTTTTTCTGTTTGTTTTTGTTTTTGTTTTTTGTTTTTACTCCCCACCCTGCAGGGTAGGAAATGGAATATTGGAAAAGCCTTAATTCCAGTTTATGAACCAAAAGTTGAAATATCATAGAAGGGATTACTGAAGTTCACTTCATCTCAGCGTCACCTCACTGTGCCTAAAAAGGGCTATTTATAATCAAGGAGAATGGGCTGTTTGTGTAAAAAGCTCTTCAAGGCAAGGAATTCTACAGTGTCTGTCAGCGTGATCCAGTCTGGTCAAGAACTCACTTCTGTGGTTCCCAGAATTCACTTGCCCACTCTTCACCTGCTGCCCTTTGAGACTGTAGTCCTCTGTCCTGTCTGCTTATAAAGATCACTTGTTGACATCTCCTTGGTAAAATCCTGTCATATACTTGAAGACAGTTACTAAGTCACCCTGCAGCCTTTTCCTTTTCAGGCTAGACCATCCCAACCCTTGTAACCTTTATTTCAGAGATTCCATTCTCCCTCCTCTTCATCATCCTTGCCTTTCTCTGGATTCTCTCCAACCTTTTAGTTTTCTGAAAACATGGATCAGAAAAGAGACCCTTCACACGTCTCTTGAGT
Source organism: Mustela putorius furo (assembly GCF_011764305.1). NCBI lineage: Eukaryota > Metazoa > Chordata > Mammalia > Carnivora > Mustelidae > Mustela > Mustela putorius. Next base: position 2,805,858 of record NW_025421280.1, read on the forward strand.
TTCTGCAGACAATTGTGATGCATCCGGTAGGCTTTTTTTTTTTTTTTTAAGATTTATTTATTTTAGAGAGAAAGAGAGCAATGCACACAGTTGGGAGGGGCAGAGGGAGAGGGAGAGAAAATCTCAAGCAAGACTCCCTGCTGAGCACAGAGCCTGACTGTGGGCTCGATCTCATGAGATCACTACCTGAGCCGAAACCAAAAGCCGGATGCTTAACCAACTGTACCACCCAGGCTCACTGCATCCAGTAGACTTCTAAAAAAAATTTTTAAGTAGTTGAAGTTAATGTTCGTTTCCACATTTAAGCCTCCATTTCATGACTCAACATGTTAGGATTTGTGATGACCATTTCCATCTTTGGAGCGTGGTCTGTGGGCTGAAAGAGAAATCCGGCGGTCAGATGACTTTTAACTTTCAGTCCTGTGTTTAATCTGAGAACCCTTCTTGTAGTCTATTATTCATTTTCAATTTTATTTGAGATATAAACGATACCTAACATTATATCAGTTTCAGGTGGAAAACACGATAGAGTATTTGTATGTGTTGCAAAATGATCACCAGGGTAGGTAGGTCTAGTTAGCATGTAATACCATGCATAGCTGCACAGTTTTTTTCTTGCGATGAGAACTCCTACCAACTTCCCACCACACAATACCGTATTAACAATAGTCACTGTGCTGTACAGTTACATCCACGGGACTTATATATTTTATAACTGAAAGTTTGTACCTGTTAACGCCTTTTACCCATTTCACTTACCCCTAAATCCCAACCTCTGGCAACCAGCCATCTGTTCTCCATATTTGTGAGGATTTTTTTGTTTTGTTTTTTTGGGTTTTCTTCTTGCACTGTTCATATATTTTCTTATGGAAGGACTATTTCTCCATTGCCTGCACTGTGTATGAATAGCTGCGGCTCGGTTGGAGTCTGTGCAATTGGGGGCAGTGAAAGGAGCATGTGCGTTGATGTGTTGATTATCTGACGGAGACCTCCGGGGCCCTGTCACACACACACCCTCCACACACACACACACACACTCCCGCTCCCCCCCCCCCCCCCGTGTGTGGTGTCTGCAGTGTGCAGCCACACCTTACCGTGAGTGCCTCAGAGGGAGTAGTTCCAAGGACCTCCGGACTCACCTGAACTCCCCATTCACTCTCTACTCTACCGCTCTCTTTCCTTTGTTTCCAGCAAGCTCAGGCCCCACACTCGCCACTGTTGTTTGTGTACGTGTTACCCGATTCTCTCTTTCCCACTTTTTTCATTTCTTTGTCTTGCCCACTTTTGAATGGAAGCTTCGTGAGGACAGGAGCTTTTATGCCTTTGTCACCCGCCCCTCTGCAAAATGAGCTTGCAGGTGGCAGTGAACTCTTGGTGGAAGGCAGGAGGGAAAGAACGACTTAATACCAGAAGATTTACACTGTTATTAAGATAACACTACTGGTTCTCTCTGTGACACTGGGCAATACACTGAACACTGCTGGCAGCCATTTCTTCTCCTGTTTAATGAATCGCTTAAAGGCATTTGTCCAGAAAGTTCCGTAACTGAGAAAGTTCTTCTCAGCTCTGCCTCTTAACTGCTGTATTCAGATGCAGTGATTCAAACTCACTTCTACCTTCTTGGTTTACAGGTGAGTGGAGTGGGTAGTATTTCTATTTGTATTTCAAGTCACCCATTTCAGGGATGAACTTTTACATGCCGCTTATCTTTTTAATACTTTGGGAGGATTTTGTCCCTGGGCCCAGAAAACTCTGTTTTAAAAGGCACTCAAAATTTAGGGCATTCAGAATTTCCAAGTCCTTTCTCTGTTAGGCTATTGCCTATCCCCATCTTCTCTCCAACCTTCTCAGCTCTGTGATCCAACACCCCGAAACTTGTTTGAAACTCTGTGCCTACTTAGCCCACTTTCTAACATTGTTCTTGGTGGTCTATAGCAAAGGTCAGATCCAGACGTGAAGGCACTGGGTCTAAGGAATCAAAGATGGCGTCCTCTCCTTTGTCCCTCGGCCCCCTGGAGAGATACGCCCTCCTGCTTGTTTGTGCTTTCCCTATCCGACCCTGAACTGGACAGTCTTTTTTTTTTTTTTTCTTTTCTTTTCTTTCTAGATCTTAATGCTGAGTTTTCCCTCTTCATATGATGAGCAAGATGTCCACTGGTTCCCCTGCTTTTGGTCTGGGTTGACCAGTATCTCTCCCTGGCCCAGCGTGGTCAACACGGCCACTCATTGCCCAGATGTGCTGACCTGAGCCACCCAGGAGGCCCACCTTCCTCGCTGTGTAGAGAAGCATGTCAGATTCATACAGATTCTGCCTTCTCCCTCGCCCGTTTCATAAATTCTGGATGTTAAACTAACCTGTAAGCCCTAAAATCAAATTGCTTTGAATGGTGTTAAATTACCAGTTATGCTTTGGCCTCTGCTCATTACATAAGAGCTTACCCTGCATTTTCCACTCCACCGTGACAAGACCAGATTCCCGGCCACTCCCTGAAGACGCCATGCCTTTGCACACGCTGGTCTCTTTCCCCCAATACCCATCTCTTCTTTCCTTCCTCTTTTCTTGTTCTTTTTGTCCGGGCTCAGTTCAGTTCTCCTGCTCCTAAAAAGCCATTCCGTTTTCATCCCCTCAGTGTGCCTCTTCACGAAAGCATGGTGATGGGTATCCTGCCCTCAAGCTTCTGAGGTTGGCAACAGTGTCTTTCCCTTTCTGTGCCTGCCCGGTGCTGGGTGCTGAGTAGTTGTTGAGCGAATGAAGGAAGAGAGGTTGGAGAATGGGAAGGAAGGAGGCCTGTTCCTTGCTTCCGGTCTTGAAAAGCAGGATACCTAAGATACGCATTCAGCCCTCTCTTGAAGACGTCTTTTTTCCTGGAGCTGGTTCCCTTTTCCCTTTGGCTGTTTTGCTCTCAGTGGTCACTCAGTGGTTCCGCAATCCTCCCGATTCCTCTTGTAATTAAATGCCCATTTCTGGCCTGTGTCCATCCTGCAGGAGAGATTGCTGTCTGCCAGGGAATCAGCGAGCACCCCAACTGAGCCAAGCCTCACCAAAGACACTCACAGCCAAGCTATTTATTTTTTTCAAGCTATTTTTATTTAGCAAATAAGGGCTTATTTTTGTTGATTGTCCACAAGCACAGGGGGAAAAAAGTCATCCATTTGGTTTGTGGTTACCTGCACCACAGGGCTAGCCTATCTTCTTGGCTTCTGTTTCTCATGTGGTGTTTTCCCTGACTTCAAGAATGGACACATGAGGGGCGCCTGGGTGGCTCAGTGGGTTAAAGCCTCTGCCTTTGGCTCAGGTCATGATCCCAGGGTCCTGGGATCGAGCCTCACGTCGGGCTCTCTGCTCAGCGGGGAACCTGCTTCCCCCTCTCTCTGCCTGCCTCTCTGCCTACTTGTGATCTCTGTCTGTCAAATAAATAAATAAAATCTTAAAAAAAAAAAAGAATGGACACATGAATGGTGTTGTGTAGGCTACACTTCTGTTCATTCTGCATTAGAGGTGAGGATATCATTGAGTCTTTGTGGCTAAGAATGTGGGTGTTAGATGGTCCCTGAGAAAGGGAGGCAGATGTCCCGAGTCCTCCTCAGATCACAGGTCTGCCAGGTAAAAAACGTAGAGGTTAGACGTCAGGTGGCACAAAAGATTTTGTTCGAGGGTGTTTAACACAAGCTGTTACAGTCGATTGCTGCTAGCACGGTGCCGGCCGGCATGATCGCGCCCCGGGTCCCATGTGCCTGTGGAGCCCTTGGAAAATGGCTGGTGTGAACTGAGATGCTCTGTAAGTGGAAAATACACAGCAGAGTTTAAAGATTTAGTATGCTTCGTATCTTAACAATGTGGAATATCTCATGGAACATTCTGTGTAGATTTCATGTGAAAGTGAGTGTATTTTAGAAATACAGGTTAAGTCTAATGTATTTAACATAAATTGCACCCATTTCACTTACCTTTTTTTTTTTTTTTTTTTTTTTTTGGTAAGTGTGGCTACTAGAAAATTTAAAATTAGCTATGTGACTTGCATGATATGTCTCTTAGCTTTAAACTGGAAGTGTCATTGTCAGATTGTGGTTCAGCATGAACCCAAGCATCGCATACTTTATGTGCATTTCCAGGGGTGTGTCCTTTTTATTCCGGGGGTGGTCTTTGAGAGTATGTGTCATGATAAGGACATAGACTTCGGACGGACGCAAACCTGAGGTTCATTCCCAATTCTGTTTCTGGCCAGTATACCAGCAGTGTGAGCTCTCTGAATCTCAGGTTCCTTACCTGTAGAGAGGGATTAACAGCCACCTGAAGGTCCTGCGGTTAGGCGTGGGTCATGCGGTAACTTTTCTAGTAATATTAGGAGGCATTTTGTTTGAAAGATTGTGTAATGATACTTATGCACAAGTAAACAAATTAAAAATCTCTGTTTTGAAATTTTGTTGCAAACCAACAAAATCCCCGAAAATCCCCCACTCCTTGGCGTCTGTTACAGTACGTCTGCCTGCTCCTGGTAATAGAACTGTGGTCGCCAGGGTTCCCCGGGAGTGACAGGCCAGCCAGCACACTTTGCAGGAGGCAACTCAGCGGATCTTCAGAACAACCCCAGAAGGGACGGCCTCTTACCGTCTCCATCTGATGGCTGCTGCACTGAGGCACAGGGAGGGGAGCTGCCTTGCCCAAGGTCACACAGCTCATGGGTGGTCAACTAGGCATTGAGCCCAAGTGGTCTGACTGCGGAGCTGTGTGTTTTGTCTCTCTTCGTGACTGTCCACCAGAAAATAGAGAACGGAACAAAAGAACCAGGAGCGAATGAGTGCTCATAGGAAACATGCCTTTCCTGAGCTCCTGTTCGCATGATTTTTAGCATAGACCTGAGGTATTTTCCCTCAGCATGGGTTTCCTAGTTCGTACAGCGAACTTAAACATATCCTGGCCTTAGAGCTTTCCTCAAAGAATGCCTTGATTCCCAGGCCCATCACAGTCTGAATCAGGCTCAGGCAATTCCAAGAGAGAATTATATGGGGAAAAAAAAAGCAGTGCACAGTATCTGGACCCTGACAGATTTGTTGTTTCTTGAGAGTCTTGTCTCATTGGTACATAGTTACTATGGTATTCAGTGTGCTGTTTTTGATATGCATGTAGTAGGAGCTCAATAAATGTTATTTATTAATGTTTATGACAGTGCTTCCGGAAACACGCATTTAGAAAGGAAAGCGTGCGCTGTGTTAACACTGTGGTCATTCATTTCGTTAAACTCTCTGACTTGTGATGGGGATGTGCGCTCTCATCATGTATGATTGTCTCTTAGAATAATTACCTTTGGCTGGAGTTGAGCTTTAAGTGGTTTACTTCTCTGATGCTGGAATCCTCCTCTTTGCTTTAACCCAACACACCCATACGTCCCAGACAATGCCTGGTGGTTCCATGATATGGATCTTTCCTTATGGTTCCTCCTTTAACCAAGAGGATTAGAAGACATTGATGGTTTGGTTTTGTTTTGTTTTGTTTTGTTTTCCCACTAAGACACTAACACCTATATGGGTTGGGGATGATGGTGGGGTGGTCTGTGATCAAAGTCCACCACCACCAAACTCATGTTGAAAGTTGAAATGCGCTTACATGCTTGGTTGAGATGGAGTTCGAATCATTAGGAGGAAATATTTGCCAACTTGGAGAACTTTCTGGAGAATATGCAGTTCAAGGTAAAGTTTTGGATCAACGGGAGCTGGAAGAAAGCTTTGTGGTGCCAGCCTTCCGCTAACTCTTAGCTCCTCTCTGCACACGGGTCCTCCCATGCCCCCATGTTCCCTCCTCTGAGCTGTGGTCTGGAGTGGCCTAAGGGAGCGGGGCGGGCTGGGATACACAGGTGTGCGGGAGGCACCTTCGGCTTAATGCAGCCCGATTGGATTGCCACGTCCGCCTCTGTGCCTCTGACAGGTTGTTAAACAGAAAGCAGGATGTGCTTATCATGACCGTGACAACAACTGTAAACACTCAGTCACAAAGTTCAGCTTTCTGGGTTCAGGTGGGCCTCCCCGAGCCTGGTGGGTGGTTACTTGGGAAGCCAGCAGCGTGCATGGGTGGGGAAGGGAAAGGGGCGGAAAGAATGTTCGCCGGAGGCTCTGTAAGTACAGCGGAACAGGAAGAAAGCTCTGCGCCTTTCCTCCCCACCTTTCTTGTCCAGATAGTTCAACTGAGGCCCAGCGATCAGGAATATGTATTTAAATACTAACAAAAGCTAACATCTGCGACCATCAGTAATATTCCGAGTACTTGGTTCAATACATACATGCTGTGTGTTATTTAATGTCTAAGACAGCTCTTTGAGGTAGGAACTGGTATCCGACCTATTTTTCAGATGTGGAAACAGAGTCTCAGAGAACTAAGTCACTTCTGGAAGGCTGTGGAACTGGGCAGTTCCAGAGCGGGAGTTTGGGAGTGGGTAGGTCTCTCAGAGCTCCGGCTGGTCCCCATCACACACCAGGGCCTCCTCAACAAAGCACGCTGGGCACTTCTCAGCCTGCCTCTTGTGGAAGCAGTTGTATACCGTGAGACATTTTGTGTGTGGTGTGTATGTTTTCTATTGCTGTGTCACAAAATACCATGAACTTTCTACCTTAAAACACACATTTCTCTTCTCACACTTTCTTTGGCAGCCTTAGGATCTGGCATCTTAAGAACTTGCCTTCCCTGGGTCCTCTGCTCAGGGCTCAGATCCTCGCAAGTCAGTAGTGAAGGTATCAGCAGGTTCTCATCTCCTGGGAGGCTTGGAGTCCTCTTGTGAGCTCACGAGTTCTCCAGAATTTACAGACTAAAGTGCATTGCAGTTGAAGGACTGAGGTCTTGAGCTTTTAAGGACCACCTAGTGTTCCCTGCTTTCTGGTTTCCCCCACAGATGGCAGCCTGCTTCTTCAAGGCCAACAGAAGAGTGACTTTGTTCACAGTGAGAGCCCCAGTCCTCCTTTTAAAAGACTCACCTGGTTAGGCCAGGCCCACCACAGGATATCTCTCTTGATTAACTCATAGTGAACTGATGAGGAACATTAATTACTTCCGCAAAATCGTTTTTGCCATGGTGTGACATTCCATCATATCCACAGTTCCTGCTCATACTCACAGGGAGGGCCTAGTCAAAGGATATATGGGTCACTGGGGTCATCTTCGTGTTCTGGATACCATAGACACTGTAGCTGATGCCTGTTCTTCAGCTTCGTGGAGGGGGAAGGGGAACAGGAGAAAGAACTAGGTGAACTCTGGGATTGCGGTGGTGCAAAGATTGTGGGCGGAACAAGAGATAATAATGAAGCAATATTTCCGGGGGCCTAGGCTCTGCAGCCCCATTATCAGAACTTGCCTGCCCTTTCTGTTTCCTAGGCATGGGATCGTAAAGAGGCTATTTAGCCACTCTGTGCCTCAGTTTCCCCATTAGTAAGCTGCAGTTAATGCTAGTCCCTTGCATTTCATGATGACAAATGAAAATAATTAGCATTAGGTACAGCTTGGCATATGGCGAGTGCTTGTCAAAGGCCGCCCGTTAGTGTTGAGGTTTCCTATTAGAAGGACACAGGGAGACAGAAACAGGAGTATAGAATTCATCATTCCAAGGGGTTGGTGGAAGTGTATGCCTTCGAGGCAGCATGTGGGTGAGTTCACACCACGAGGGCAGCACCATAGACAAAATCATGGACGACGGCATGACTTACTGGGAAGCAAAATGCCAGCCTGCAGAAAGACAGCGTGGTCCACTAGAAAGATATCCTGGGAGTTTCGGGGACCCGCTGTAGGACTGCTTTTGCCAATAGTTCTGTTCCTGGTTATCTCCCAGGTCAGTGGGCCTCAAGCTTCTTGTCTATAAAAGAAGCCAGTGGGAAAAGGTGGGTCCTTGGACTGTCAGGCCGTCTAGAGTACCCACTGGCTTGGAGTGTCGTCATTCTCCTGAACGGCTTGCTGCGCAAGGCGCGACCCAAATAATTAACCCTATTTCATGAGCAAAACAAAATGAGTGAAACAAAAAGACTTTATAGACACATACACCCTATTGGAAATTAAGTGAAGGAAATTCATTTTGCCCACTGTTGGATAGGACTTTTTGTCTTAATGTACTGTGCAGAGGTGGTTGTATCCCTGCCCTCGTGATTTTCCTTCCTGTGTTCTTCCCAAGTGGGAATTTTTATAGCCCCCTTAATACAGACGTGAGCGGGGACAAACTTAGTGGCCTTTGGGGCTTGGGGTTGGTGGGCGGAGATGAGCAGAAATGCAACCCTCCTTGTCCTGGTTCCCACACTCACAGATACTCTCTCCACAAAACCTTGTTCCCACCTTGAACTAGGCAGCCTTCCTGAGATGTTAGGAGTCCCCATACATATGTGTACTAGTAGCTGCCCCTTTAATTTCTCTGGGTTAGAGCCCGGGTCTGGACAAAAGAAAATCAGTCATATACAGCAGTAACAACAGCCACTTATGGCTTGTACTTTGCAAGGGCTGGGATATATTACTTAATCTCCCAACAGGTTGGCACCCTAAGTCGTCATATTCACGTGGCACTTGAAACCAAGACTAGAGTAAGTTACGTAAGTTGCCCATATGCAGTGACAAGGGGCTGAACAGAGATGTGAACCCACATTTGCTATGTGCCAACGTCTGTGCCCTTAGCAAACAGGGTACACAGCTGGAACATTGTTGTTTTAGGCCATGGAGCCCACTCTCGACCTCTGTCATGCCTTCGTTTTCTCTCTCCGGCTCCCAAATAGTTAAGAATCCAGGGTAACTCCCAAAAGCCAACGTTGAAAAGACGGAAGCGGTGCACCTAACTTCAGAGGGCAAATATCCCGGCATACACAGCAAGAGATAAAAAAGGCCATATCAGAGTCAATAACACCATGCCACGTTCTCGACACTGAGCCAGAAGAAAACTACATTACAAAAGATACTTCTGATGTGCTCGTGGTAGAGTCATAACTAGAAAACGTACATGTGACAGTTCTTCATTTGAGTGTACTCATTAATTTTAAGTACAATGCTTTTTTAACAGAGGGGAAGCTAAGAGTTACTAGTAAAGGTCTTTGTAGAGAATGTAAAAGGATGTCAGAAATTTGTGCTTTGGGAAGTGGGAGAATGTACTTATAGTTAAGGATTAATTTTCAGTCGCAGATCACAAAGGTCTCGATGAGTAAGATCAGTATCGAGTTTCAGGGTTGTTGTATTTTTTTTCGTCTTCTGCCAGACTGTCTGAAACTTATCTCAAGTATCATGGTAAAAAGAGAAGTGGCGGGTAGACACAAAAATGTAATAGATATATTTTAGGGATAGAATATGAACTGCCTTTCTAAATGCATATCAGAAGGGGAATTTATTCCAGTTGAGTAGGTTTAATGATACAACTTTACCATATTAAATCATAACTGCTCTTTAAAAGAAAGTAGAGATATGTGCCCTGCCCCAGCCGGGCTGCCCTCCTCCATCCAAACAGTGGCCTCCCTGGTACTTGTTGATTTCACCCTTCTTACACACGTGCACACAGGTACACACACACACACACACACACACACACAGCAGAACCCATCTGTAGCTTTCCTTTGGAAATCGGGGTCGGGGCGGGCAGGGAAGAGGGAAGAATAGTCTGAAACATCAGAGAGTCCACATCCAAGCACTTGCCATGGCTTTGGCAAAGCTGTTACCTGCTACTAGGCCGCCAAGCTAAAGTTTATGAAAAGATGACACCTCCGGCTATCTGGAACCGGATTCTTTTTAAAAATTCAATCACGTGTTCAAGATGATTGGAATAGCTGCATTACTTAGGGACTAAATAACTTCCAGTGTTGTGGATCTTGGTAATCATTTAGTAGATATTAATGATTGCTTTTGTAGTTAAGTGATTTCCAGTCCTATCGCATTCCCTTCTTCCCCCTGGAAAGAAAGGGTCGGGGAGGGGGACCCGGAACAGCGAAATGATAGTATATTTGGATAAAAACAGACTTAGAGTCTCAGTAATAGTTTTAATAGAATCTGACTTTATATCATGAAATTATTCGATGGAGGCCTGTTTTATCTGTGAATTTATCACCTGTCCCTCAGAGTATGAACTCAGATGTCTTTATTTGCATTATTTTTTTTTTTTCAAGTAAACTCTATGCCCAGTGTGGGGCTCAGATTCACAGCCCTGAGATCAAGAGTCCCACAGTCTACTGACTGAGCCAACCAGGTGCCTCTTCCACGTCTTTTTTATTTTACTTTAAAGATTTTATTTATTTATTTATTTAATATATTTATTTTAGAGAGAGTGGGCGGTGGATCAGAAGGAGAAGGACAGGGGGACTCCGCTCAGAGCCCGACGTGGGGCTCGATTGCATGACCCCAGAGTCATGACCTGAGTCGAAAACAAGAGTCAGACACTTAACTAACTAAGCTCCCCCAGGCAGCCCTCCTGTCTTTATTTTAAAAGCAGACAAAATGATACTCAGCCTGTCCAGCCGAAACAAGATGTAATGTAGTTTTTAAAAACACTTCTATTATCTTTTAAAAATATAATGCCTAATACATAAAAAAGAATATATTGTATTTCATTAAGTCTCTTAGACTTTTATTTTATATACCAAGAGTAAAGTGGAAATGCAGCCATGTCCACGAATCCATAATGCTTTCTTCTCTCATCTCTTTTACGAGGCATCCCAGCATTGGAGGTGTTAAAATAAAAACAACAACAGTGTACCTTAGGAACTGTTAAGTACGGTACACAGCATACTTAGTAAGTTATAAAACAGAACGTAATAAGCATTCACCAACACCCTCAGAGCCAGTCACTCCGAGAACTGGCCCGTGAGTTATAATCCGAACTCCTTCCTGTAGCCTGCGCAGGCGGGCTGTCCTCCTGCATTGAGGGTTCATTGTTGCTTTGCCTTTTAAACATATTTCAGTTCTCCTTCCTAGTAAACTCTAAATTCTGGAAGGTAGAGGCCGAGGCCGTTCATGTTCTCCACCACAGTTGTCTTCAGAGCTTGACAAGGAGCCTGGCCCAGGAAATTTTGGTGAACTCTTATTGACAAACTGTGTAAGCACATTTGTCGGAGGCACATCCAAATTGTCTCTCCCCTTTCAAGGTGTGGTTTAAATATCATTTCCTCTGGGAAATCTCTGACAGCCTGAACTGGAAATGATCTTGCCTCCCTTTTGAACTCTCTCAGGGGCTTATCTCTGTTCCCCGTACTGTGGACGTAACCCCCTTCTCCTTTCAGTGATGGCTGTTTACACACCCCCCTTCTTCCTGTTACACTGGCCATAGCAGATTCCCTAAGAGCCAGGTTAGTAATCTTTTAAAAAAAAAGGTATTTAAGAGCGGCGCCTGGGTGGCTCAGTCAGTTGGGTGGCTGACTCTTGGTTTCAGCTCGCCTCATGGTCTCAGGGTAGTGGGGCCAGGCCGGGCGTTGGGCTCTGCTTTCTGCTTGGTGGGGAGTCCGCTTGGGATTCTCTCCCTCGCTCACTCTCTGCCCCCTCTCTGCCCCTACCTCCTGCACCTGTGTGTGCGTGTGCACGTCGCATACTTTCTCATAAATAAATGAATCTTTTTTAAAAAAGTATTTAAGACACATCTGTATTTTCTTTGGCATTATTTCCCTAGTTTTCTCTTGGATTTACTTATCCCCTTATTGATTTATAAGAGCTTCTTATGCACTATAAAAATTAGACATTTTTCTTAGGTTGATGATATGCAAATATTTACCTAGTATTTCAGTGAAATTTTGGATTTGCTTTACTTTCAGCCATCTTCAATTTTAATATCATTTTATTTATCAATTATTTCTTTATAGTTCCTGAGCTTTTTGCTTTTATACTCAGATAATGCATTTCTACCTCTGAGATGACAACATTTTTGGTTTTTCCTTTTTAAAATATATTTTTTTAAATAAATGCAGGTAAAGCTGGGATGTTAAAGGAACCTTACTACTTTGGCACAAAAACATTTATTCATTCCTGTGTTTAACCAACGCATTTATTTAGCCTCTATGGCTAAATAAATATACAGAGGTGAAGAAGACTAGAAAATTTTCCTGTGACGTGCCAGGAGAAGCCAGCGACCTGATGTGCATTTCCAAGAGATCCCTCCAGCTGATCTGAGAGAAGAGATTTCTGGGGGCGAGAAGGGAAGCGAAGAGAGAGAAAAACCATGCCTGCTTGGAGTCGACCCAGAATTTGGTTAGCCGATCCAAGGCTCAAATTTCCAAGTTAGAGCTTGGAAAGAGACTTCTCCAAATTAGAAGTAGAGCCTGTTTGCTGCTGCTGAAATGCTGGAGAATTCAGGCTTCCAGATTAAATGCTAGTTTGAACCTAGAGCAGAGAGGGACTTTGTGTGGGGACCGATCAAAGGAAAGCTGGACAGGTGGCAGCCTTGCTCGCTTGGCACCAGCAAGTAGAGCCGTGCTCACTGGTGATGGATGGCTTCACATTGTTCCCACACGGCACTGTGAGGTGGGGGTGGCGGGTGGCATGGCCCCTGGGGAGCTCAGAGAAGTCTCTGGGCTTTTCTTGCACTTTGTCTTCCCCTTAGTATTCCAGCCAAGGTGTTAACTCTGTTCAAGCCATCTCTCCGCCTAGAAATCTCACTATTGTTACGTATGCTCTTGATCACACTGCTAGTGTTTATATTTTTATGCATTTTAAACTCAAAAGCGTCTGAGTTTTCAGTGAAAATGAGACAAGTAGAGTAGTTTGCAAAGCACGGTAAAGGTATTTTTTAAGGGCTACATGAATTATGACTACATGCAGGTTATTCTTACAAGCCTCCCTTTCTCAAAAGTCCATGAATATTTTTTTTTTGTCCCATCCGTGCTTTATTTTTTTGCTCTTTATTTTATAAATGATTCTTCCCCTTGACTCTCCAATCTCAGGAGACAACAGTCTTTCTCTTGAAAATACAGAGGGTGAGTCCACCCCACGTGTGTGTTTTCCAAGTGTTGGTTGTCCAAGACATTCTCGTGAAAAGGACTAGTATTGCCAAGTCATTTTTTAATATAAGGAGGTCCATGCTTGGGCATTGAAATTAATTTCCCTTATCTCGCCATACAAATAGCCACCCTGGCTTCTTTGATTTATTACCTGGGATGGTTCAGCGGCACTAAAAACAGAGGACGGGAAGACATCACCTTTACGTGGCATCATTAGTCACCGTATTAAAAGCATCGCCCCAGATGGACTGCTTCACACAAGCTCCTGCCTGTGCCATGAGAGCACCTTGTTCTTGTTCTGTGTGCTCCAGACATCAGGCCCATCCCCGGCCTCCACTTCTTCATTTCTTAGTAAATTGCCCCCACCCAAAAAGCCTTCCTGTGTTTCCTCCCAGACATAGTGTAAGGGAACTTTCTAAATTGCACATATAATCCCTGATTGAAGACAAAGTACCAGCTAGGAGAAAATGCATTAAAATCACACCTCCAACCGAGGACTTGTACATAGAATATGCAAAGCATTCTCAAAACTCTACAATTAAAAAAAAAAAATTTTTTTAAATGGACAAAGGGCAAACTGAAATTTCACCAAAAAAGATATACAGAAGGCATGAAAAATTGTCCAGCATCCTTAGAATGTAGTGAGATGTAAATTCTAGCCACCTGTTACAGTGGCTAAAATAGAAAAATGCTGATAATACCAAGTGCTGACAAGGATGTGGAACAAACTTGCATGCTTTGCCAATGGAATGCAAGATGGGCTAGCCATCTGAGAAACAGCTGGGTCAGCTTTTTTAAAAATACACAGGGTGCCTGGGTGGCTCAATGGGTTAAAGCCTCTGCCTTCAGCTCAGATCATGATCTCAGGGTCCTGAGATCAAACCCCGTGTCGGGCTCTCTGCTTACTGGGGAGCCTGGTTCCTTCTCTATCTGCCTGCTTCTCTGCCTGCTTGTGATCTCTGTCTGTCAAATAAATAAATAAAATCTTAAAAAAAAAAACACACACGCACACACGCACACATGCACATACAATACACACAGTTTCTGTGTGACCTAGCACTCACACTCCTGGGCATTCATCCTAGGGAAAAGAAGACATATGTTTATAGAAGAACCTCATCGTGGATGTTCATAGAAGCTTTATCTTACAGGAGCCCCTCGCTGAGGTTTTCCTCAGTGTTTTCCAGCGGCTGAATGGCAGTAGGATACCTCCGCACCGTAGACTAAGAATCTGTAACAGCAAGCGGGGAACTATGGATGTACCCAGCGGCTTAGAATAATCTCTGAGATATTCTTTTGCATAAAAGAAGCCAGTCTCAAAGGTTACATACTAGATGATTTCATTTGTGTGGCATTCTTGAAAACCTAGAACGGCAGTGACGGAGAATAGCTCCATGTTTGCCAGGAGTTAGGGATGGAAGGTCGGACTAGGAAGGGAACGTGCAGGGGGTCATGGAGCTGCTCCATATCCTGATTGTGGTGGTACTTATGTGAATTTATAGATGTGTTAAAATTTACAATACTGCATGCCCTCCATATCTGAAAAGTAAATTTTACTGTGCGGTAGATTTAAAAAATGATCCTAATTAACCTAAGTCCAACTTCTGCACAAGATCTCCTCATCATAGCCTCTACCTTGTGGTTCGCCCAGCTCCTTCTTGGCATTTTGGCCCCTCCTGTGAGGTCACGTTTGTGTTTCCACCTGTAGGCACGCTCATTTCTCTGCCCACTCCGTAACCCCCCTACACACACTTTTCTGTGCACCACCCCCCAACTGATAGACGTCCTTCGCTGCTCAGGTGTTGGGACACTGGCACCTGCCCTAGGTCAGCTGTCTCTGCACCCCAGCCGTGGACATCGGTAGCCCCTCCCTGGTGCTCTTGGCACCACCCTGGATGTCTGCTTCCTGATCGGCCTGGCACCCCCCGTTGTCGTAAGGTCAGGGAGAGCAGACTTCACCACTCACTTCCCAGCCCTGCCAGAGAGGCCACGAGGAGTTCAGTAAGTGAACGAGCGAGGGGAAGAAGGAAGTGTGCGCACTGGGCTTGGAGTCAGCCTTTGTTTTGTTGTACCATTGCCTTCTTTTCCTGGCTGCTCCTGTCTCTGACCCCCTCGCTGAAATTCCTTACCTCCCCTTGCCCTTTCGGCAGGGGGATCCTCTTTTCTGGCTTCCCCAAAACTGCTTGTTAAAAAGCAATAAATCACAACTTTAAAGTCCTTTATAGTCTTTTTTTCCTTTGAGCAAACATAAAATTATGCGGCAAAATCATGACTGTGGAGGGGTTTTCTTGCTTTTTCTTGTGAGATTAGATGGGTTTTATAGTGTACCATGAAAAGTCATTAGTGGTAAAGTCCTTATTATGGATACATTTTTACATATTTACTGAGCCCTGTTTTCCAAATTCTTCCAAATTCTTCCAAATTCCCTTGGGGGAGAAAACAGACTTTCTGGAAAAAAAAAAAATCAGCTTCTATTCTGGAATACATAGCAATAGTAATAATAATAATAGCTCTTATACGGGACTTACTGAAGGCCAGACTGTCTTAAAAGCACTTTCTGCAGGCGGTGCCTGGGTGGCACAGTTGGTTAAGCATCTGACTCTTGGTCCTGGTGCAGGTCGTGACCTCAGGGTCATGAGATCGAGCCCCGCATAGGGTCCGTACTCCACACAGCATCAGCATGAGATTTCTCTCTGCCCTTCTAGCTCATTCTCTGTCTCTCTCTCAAATAAATAATTTTTTTTTTTTTTTAAGCAGCACTTTCTGTGTATAATTTGCTTCCCACAAAGTCACTAAGAGATGATGCTGCCATTACTTCTACTTCACAGCAGAGAAAACAGCAGCGTGCTTAGATCAAGGTCAGGAGTAGCGTTAGCATTTGAACCCAGGCCGTCTGTCTCACCTTCCAAATGGCCGTGGATCGGGAGCCATGGTTCTCCTCACCGGGCACACACACTGACCTCTTTGCGCCTCTCCCTGGGGGAGCACCGCATCCTCTGCCTGGAGGGCTGTGAAGCTCGAGGGTGGTCAGGGTCCGCCTTTGCTTTGCCAGCCCAGGATGATCCCGGAGTTGTGTCTTGATAAGCGTTCTCACGGATGAAGGGAGTAATTGGGAAAAGGGAAGCTGAGAATGAGGGATCCACATGGCCCAGCAAAGAAGCCATACAAACCAACCTCAGATGGTGTTCTAGGACTCCAGAGTGTTTGTGCCCGTGTGTTCTCCTGAGCTGCCCCCTACCCTCATGACGGCCCAGGGCTTTCAGTTCCTCTTTACAGGTGAAGAAGGTGAGACCAGGGATGGCCGAGTAACCCTGTACGAGTTCGCCACGTCGGCCCCCATGAGGCCAGAAGGCACGCTGCTCCATTTTTCCATTCCCTTCCCCTCCAGTGCTCCTCCCTTCCAGGAGCTTCTTCCATAAGCTTTAGACACAGGTGATGGGATTCCATCTCTTTCCCACATGCATTAGTTTTCTGTTTTTGCAGAACAAATGGCCATAAACTTAGCAGCTTAGAGTGCCCCTTTCTCAGCTCCAGTCCTGTGGGTCCCCAGTCCAGCCACAGAACTGCTGGCTTCTCTGCTCAGAGTTCCAAAAGGGTCTGAGGGTAAAAGGTGTTACCTGGACAGAATTCTTGTCTGGAGATGCTGGGGGAATAATCAGCTTGCAGTCCATTCAGGTTTTTGGTAGAATGTGGTTCATTGTGGTTGTAGGACTGAGGTCCCCATTTCCTTGCTGGCTGTCAACCAGTGGCCACTCTGGGCTTCTCGAGGCTGCCCATATTTCTTGCCAGGTGGCCTTCTCTCCCTGATGCCAGCAGTGGTACAGCAGAGATTTCTTTTGCTTGGAAAGGCTGGCTTTCTCTCTGACTGCTAAATGCTAGTATAAACTCCCAAATATAAACCCCCTTTGATTTTTTTTAAGGCTTGTTTAAATTATCTCCCTATCCTAAGATTAGCTGATTTGGAGCCTTAATTACAGCTGCAAAACCCTGCAAATCAACGTCTTGACCACGGATGGGTCAACTCTCTGGGACAAAGGGTAGGAATGTAGGAGATCATCTTAGCGTTCTGCCCACCACTGGTGCAACATTGAAGAAGGTAAAGACAGAAATGAGGGCCGCATCGAAGATATTTATTTTTCTGTCGAAACCACATAAACTCCTTTATGCATTTAGAGTTTTTTGCCACCACAATGCATTTTATATTCCAGGCCATTGGATCGAAAGCATATTTGCAATCTGTATACATCTTCTGCCTTAAAAGGATTGAAAAAGAAAAAGAATCTTTTTCAAAAGGCCTGAAGAGACCGTTGTTATTGGAACAGTGCAGTTGTATAAAAGCAGCTACTTTTAAGTTCATCTTTTAGCATCTTGTTTCCACCTGTAATATTTCAGCGCCCGTGGTCCGTCTCCTTGATCTTCCTTGCTCTCTTGCTTGGCTGGTTGATTGTTTCTCAGCTTGGGTATCTCATCTTAAATATCCACTCTTCATGGACAATCTCAATGGCCTTATCTAGAGTAGACTAGAAAAGACAAGGACGTGAAGTTCTTTCATTAAAGATTCCTCAGTAGTGGCTTTCTATTTCTGGATCTGTGGGTTGTCGGCACCTTATCTCTAATTCCTATGCGACTGTAAGCCTTGGGAAGGAGCACCTTCATAGGCCTAGGGCTGAGATTGTCCTCATGCATCAAAAGATGTGTTTATTTGATGTGTCAGTAGAAGGTATGGTCTGGTACTTGTGCAAAGGTAACTTTAACATTCATATGGAAAGGTTGCTAGAGTCATGAACCAGGTTAATCATGAGGTCACTGGTAAAGCATTTATTGTTTGGGAAGCACCTGATTGCTGATCACAAAGCTCTTGAAAGGAAGAGAGCCAAATGGTAGAGCCAAAGAAGACCCATTCCCATATGCTCCTTTGAAATACGCAATGCCACTGGGCAGGAGGTAAGTGACTAGTCTCTAGGTCATGGCCATCTGATGTGTGGATCGTGGCTTCCTGCAAATTTTTCATTGCCCCAAGATAGGAGCCTCTTTGTTCCCAGCCCTCCTCTGAACGCCTCCTCTCTCTGACTTCTCCTCGGCTTCACCTTCACCTCCAAGCTGTCAGACGCCCACTGTAGAAGGTGTTTCTCCTTGGGCAGGTTAGTCAACCTCTCTGACCTTGTCTTCCTCCTCCGTGGAATGGGTATTGTCACTCCCAGCTTGCAAGGTCTTTGGAAGCGTAGAAGGGCAGTGAATGCCTGTCCCTGCTGTAGACTGAGACAGACCAGTGCTATTTCCCTGATTATTGGACTCTACCGCAGCCCTGCAGATCTGATGTGGAATTGAAATGCTCGTCCGAACAACGATTGGTTTTTGGAAGTTATAAAAAAAGAAGGTCACGGTAGATTATAGGATAGCCACCAGTAATATTCTACTTAGTTGATTTTTATCATCATTGCACTAACTAAAGACTATCTAGTTTCAAATCAGTAGGTTGCAGTAAATGCATTTCACATGACAACTCTCCAGAGCATGGTTTTATCTTTTTTTTATTTTTCCCCCTTTTTCTTTTTCTCTCCTGATGATTCAGAAGGTACTTCAGAACCTTGTGGTGTCTCTGGGTTTTCATTGTGAACTCCAGTTAGCATTTGATTATAGCTGTTGAGAAGCATTGGTTGCTCTCACGTTCTAGAAAGCAACTTCTGCCTGTTCACCTTGTCCCATTCCTTGATACCCGGTATAAAAACACATTCCTTTCCCTTCCCCAGTTGCTTGCCTTCTCAGTGCTGAGGACTATCCTGCCCTGGTTTGTGCTGAGAAGTCCAGTCCCATCCCTGGAGCCAAGAGCAACCGTCAGTGGGCTTCCAGGAGCTCATTTGCTATAAAGTGCCATAGGTTGCTCTCCATCGGTCAAGCTGTTATCACATTTCCAATGAGACCATTTTAGAGGGCAAGAAGGCCAGCGTAGACCAATTTACATATCTTTTACCTCTGTCCCTGGAAAAGGACATAGTGGTCGCATTCTCGAGGCAGGTTAACTAGTCACAGTGAATGTGGGTGGTGAGGGAGGAATTGAGGCGGCTTTGGTTGTATTTATTAGGGGCATCATCTCTATCCTTGGAGCTGCGTTCCAATCTTTGCATCTGTTTTGCCTGCCTTTCCTTCCCTGAGTGTGATTTGGAGAAGTCGGCGCATTGCATGACCCGAGCATTAGAACCTGCAGTGTAGGTCCAGAACACACGGCCAGGAGACCCTGTCCCTGATCAGCTGGGAGAATTTGGACAGAGGGCTCAGTGTCTCTGCCTACGTCCCGCGTGTCTTCTCCTGTAAAATGGGGCTATTTGCTTCCTATCAGAGGCTTGGGATAAGGGAAGGACATGTCCTGTAGATGCGAAAAAAAATTCATGACACCATGCGCATGTTTTCGGTTTTATTTTAACTCAGATCAGTCTGCAAAATCAAGATGCTGCCGTTGCCAAAGTTGTTGGCACCGTTCGTCATATTTCTAGGTGAAGTACGTGAAAGTGATTATAGGTAATAAATATCTTTTTTTTTAACTTATTGCAGAGGCAGTTTTTCCACTGTTAATGAGGGTAATTTGACTTGGTTGAAGGATTGCAGTTCTTAAGAATTAATGCAGTAATCCAATTCAAAGATTTAAAGAGATCTAAGATTTTTCACAGGTCGCGTGCTAGTGAATGTGCTCCTATCACATAGCAGCTAATGGACTTGAACGCCAGTCTGTCATTTACTCTGTTCGCGCACGGCACAGCAGCTTTGCCCTTGGTCGTGAGTCTACTTTCCAAGCATTGCAGGTTATTTAGAAGTGTGGTATATTTGTAACACTTTTGAGAGATAGGATCCTATTTCCCACAGCCCCTAATTACTATGAAAACTGGGGTTATCTTTCTTAATTACACGTTTGAATCCTAATCTGCTAAGGTCTGAGGAGTATCAGGCTCACAGGAGCAGCCTTCTCACATTTTTCTTTCTTTCTTTCTTTCTTTTTTTTTTTTTTTTTGAAAGGAGGGCTTTTTCTTTTTTTAATGTATTTTTAAAAACTAATTCACGTATCATTGTATTCATACATATAGGTTAATTCACGTGAATACAAAGGTTATGTGCCTGGTATTCATAACTTTCCATTTTTGATAATGATGTATTATTAACAGCTAACAATATTTTGTAAAGCCTTATTTGTAAAGGATGTTGGAAATGCTCTTATTTCCCGATCCCATTATGTTCCTAAATATTAAAAATCCCATTTTGAAGCAATTAGAAGCATTCACTTCGCCTTCCACGTGTGTTCCGCAGACAGCGTCACCATACTGTGCACACAGGAACCTTTGTTCCTTAATTAGAAAAAGGACTAGAGCTCATTAATTGTGGTTCCAAGTGGTGTCTGCTCGAACACTGAGGCAACAATACATGGAGAGGAGAGACCCAGCCTAAATTTGGAGGCTCTCGGCAGTTCTCAGTACTGGGAAAAGGTAAATAAACAGCAAAGGGTCCTTGTAGGGCTGTCCCCACTCCCTGGGCTGTCCTTGAGGCCCGGCTGTCTGCTCATCAGTTTTAAAGCCAAAGAGATTTCTATTTGCACAGAAGGAGGGAAGGGGAGATGTTGTCACTTGTATAGAAATGTAGACCTTTGCCTCTGTCGAAAGCCTATCATCTGAAGACAAAAACAGGTCAGGAGTCTCTTGGGCTTTTTTGATAAGTGAGTGGACCCCATCTAGATGCATTTAGATGTTATTGAAAGTGAGTGGATTGCTGGCAGACATGATAGAAGACAGATAGGTTTTATAGGCCGATTTTCACTGCTGGCTGGAAAGGCGGACCTTTGGAGAGGAATCTGGAGAGTTTTGAAAGCTGAAACTCCCAAACTGAATTGGCAAAGCCTTAGACCCACATCAGTCATCAACAAAGAGCCCTAATTTCCACAACAAGAACGGGCATTTCTCCAGCCTCCCGGAAACTTCCTGCATCTAAATGTTCCCAGAACGTCTCACTCAGGCAAATGGTGGACTCCTCTCCTCAGGTCAAGGTGGAGCTTCCAGAGGCAGGGAAGCGAGCAGTTTTAGCGGAGCATCTCAGACCCCACGGGAGGTGTCTTCTTGTGGTTTGTCTGGACTTGCCAGGGGAATGCCGAAATAAAGGTTGGGAGGGATAAAGCAAAATGTCAGTTTGAAAGCCAGAGAATGAAAAGTAGAGCAGTTAATTTGAGGGTCAGTTTGCTCTTCTTTGGGAAGATTCTGTTCCGTGAGATCCACTCTCTAGAAGGCAGAGAACTCAGGAGCCACTAGGCAAGGCTGTGGACCTCTCCTGCCACTCCTGTCAACCCCTTCCTCCTTCTCGATCGAGTTCTCCTTCCGTCCCTGCCACAGGATAAATTGCCTTATCCCACTAATGCTAATGGAAGATGTTATTAACAAAAGGGAGCGCCTTATAAAGGTAGCAGAGATCTGGGAAGGGGAGGCATGGCTCCCTCTCCCCTGTGCTGATCATCAGTGGTATGGGTCAGAACAGGTGAACGTGGAAACAAATATTTTTCCCTAAAACGTTCTGCTGTTTAAAGAGACGTATCTAGCTAGAAATATATATATATATATATATATATAATTTTTTTTCTTTCCCCCACCAGTAATTTTTTCATGTTGTATTTCTCAGAGAAAGCAAAAAAAAAAAAAAAAAAGATTTTAAAATGTAAAAACCTGTTCTTCAATTGAGTATGCAAAAATCTCATTGCAGTATTTATTCCAAACCTGCTCTCATAATGTTCAGTCAAGGAGAAAACAGCAAAAAACAGTTGTTGATGGACTTAGCACAGAACTGGATTAAATAAGCATTAGTCTACTGAAGCTGATTACAGGAATATGAAAATGCAGTATCTTAATGGTACATATTTTTATGTGGCAGCTCAGTTGCCTTTCATTTTGCAGCTAATATGTCTATTCTTATGAGTCATTTACTTCTTTAATTACCTTTTGCAGGCAAGGCACCATGGTATATTAATGTGAATGATTTTTACTGCCAGTTTATCATACAATGCCCCAGAAGTTGAAAGGCGTAATTGACTTGGAAGAACAGCTCATGAAGGAAACAATATTTAGTTGACAGCTTTCCTTGTACTCTCTGTTGACGTTTATGAGTTTACACTATGCTAAAGGAGTAATAAACACAATTTTCTTTCAATAACAGGAAAGGGTAGCTTCTAAAATACATTTGTGGAAAGCACATTTGTTCATTTCTTGAATAATATGAAAATAACACATTCCTAGTGATAAGACCTCTCAGATTGCCAATTGAATTAAACCTTTGAAGGTGCATTTATAACCTGTCTCGGAGCATTAGGAGATATTAGGGTTCATGTGATTGAATCGATTTAATGAATATTTAAATTATATACAGATTTGGATAAATCATATTTAAATCTAGGTGTTAGAGTGAGACTGCTGGGTCCTGTCCTCCCAATTTCCAGAGGGAGGGAAGACAGGAAGGGAGCTTGAGAATTGTCTGGAGGGAGATTTTCTTTCTCCAAAGGGAGGGGAAATCTGACAGTGTATTTTGGGAAAATCAAAAAGAAGGCACAGTCAGTACAACTCCTTATAAGGAATGGGCTTCGAACAGTTAAAATCAAGACCAAGGAGGGTCTCTGCTCTTCTGGGTCTCTGCTCAACTGGCACATTGAGTTGACTTGGGCCTTTAGCAAGTGCCCGTTTGTTTTACCCATCACTTCCACGGTCCCCTGGGCCCCCTGGCTCACTGGCTCTGGGCAGACCCTGGTTTGGCACATCGGTTTAGAGGGAGTTAAACTTTTCACAGTTTTCTGGATTGTTTGCAGTTCAGTCCTGTGCAGCATAATGAAAGTTTTCTAGCCATCTGTTGTTAAGCTGGCGGTGAGCAAGGCCAGTATATCCAAACAAAGTTCTGGCCTGCCGTAAACTGAACCTGTCAGTCTAGCATAGCTTTGCTGACCCCTCTGAGGAATAGGGCAGCCCTTGGTACCAGGCACTCGCTGCATAGAGCTTTCAAAGGGGAACTATTTTGGGGGTGGGGGTGGGGGCCTGTTTACTTTTCCCTTGGTGTTCCTCTCCCTGGCTTGAACTAGTTTATACTTAATCTTTATGTGGATAAATGGACACTCTCTCCCCCTGCCCCCTTCTCAGAGCAAGAGGCATTACTTCTTAATAGGGGATTATAAATTTTAGGACAAGGCACAAGTGTCAATAAAAGCCTGCAAGGTGGCTGTGATTGGAAAGGGTGTGCTGCGCAGTTATTTTTGTTAGATTGTTTTGTCTTTCTGTGTTTGGGGACAAATAGTCCAGGCACTGCAAGTTCCTATATTTATTACTTACCTTATATAACTAAAAGCGTTTCATAGCTTTAAAAGGGACTTTTTTTTTTCCTTTTTTTGCCCTTTTTCTTCTGCACTTTGTGTTTTACCCTCAGAAGTTAATCCACAGCAGAACTTAGCTGAGCCGCCGCCATTCGACAGTGCTCCCAGCTGTCTGTTGCCCGCTTCTCTGTTCTCATGTTCAAGGTGCATCTATTGCTTTTAATTGCCTAGCCTAACCGTAAAATAATTTCATTGTTTCGTGGGGTTTTTTTTCTGTAGTAAATGTTTAATTCCTGTTTTCTCCTTAGCAGCGTTCACTTGACTCCATAGGAAATAACTGTATATGTTCAGATTCTTGATACTTATATATGCATGTATATGTGTGTGAGCATATATGTACACACATACATATATTACATAACAACGCGTGTGTGTGTGTGTGTGTGTGTATGTGTGTATCTCAACACCTGTCTAAGCCTGCCCCTAACCCTTGTTGGTTTCCTTTTGTTAATGACACCTTGTAGGTGCTGTTGTATTTTTTTTCTTGGTCTTGCTGCAGTATATTTCCTGTTAAGAGGGGACTCTGGGGAGCCATTGTCAAACCTCTGTATCCATCTCAATTCATTAAAATATCCAGGGAGAATGGCCACTGTCATTGAATAACTATGTCAGCCACTTCCATGGCTGCCTTAGCCCCTAGATGAGAAGCAGACCACAGTCCCATGCAGTAACAAAGGAAAAAGGCCCCGAAAGGATGCACATGTGTCTTAAGCACCAACGTGAAGGGGTGTGGGTTCAACTTTAACTGCAGTCATGGAATCTACAAGGGTCAGGAGTTCCGTACATGGTGGGGAGAGGGTGCAGAAGCAGCAAAGGAATAAACAAGGAGATACAAGGCTTCCCCTTTAAGGGACAGGGAGTATTGCAGTAGTGTAAAATATCCAATTTAAAATTTAAATGAGTACACTTACTTGGAAATACCATACAGTCATAATCTGTTTGTAAGGTGACTGACATATAAAGTGCTTTTTTGTTTTAAGGTAAAAAAAAAAAATGTATTCGGGGTAGAGTTTCGGGTGTAAATGTCAGGTGCAACGTAACATGGACTCACTGCAAGAGTCAAGCAAATAACCTTGGCATTTAGGACACTGCCTTTTAGAACATGAAATTGTATTTTGTTGTGTGTCTTTTTTTTTTTTTTTTAAGGAGGACTACATTAAGGGGTCACCTATTAGCTGTGTTTTTGCTGTCTTAAACTCAGCCCTTCTGTCTATTAAAATCAAACCACTGTGTAAACATTCCAGTGTTGTTCGTGGTCTCTACAATGGCCACGGGGATCAGGTTTCACCTGCCTGCACATCTTCAAGCAATTAGAGCAATTAGCGTGAAGCCATTTCACATTCAAGGATTCAAGGTCTATGGTGACATTCAAGTCCAGAAGTCTGAAAGGGAGAGAGGAAGTGTCCTGGAGCATGGCTACGATTCCATGGCCCTGAGCAGACAATTTCTCTTTTAAAAATGGGAGCCCTTTAATGATATTATTATGAGGTTTTTAAATGACATATCAAAAGTTGTTTATATCAAAAAAAAAGCCCCAGCAGTCACTTAATTTTACTAATGAAGGTCTTTATACATGGCAGATTTTTAAAAAAGACCTTCAGCGTCCCTAAGAAGTGGAGGGTAGCTCCTTGCCCCACCGCTGTAGTGACGGCGTTGTTTGCAGAGGAAGAATGTCTTAGAATGTATAAGGGGATGGAATTAGCATTCTCTTTTTTCATGGTAGACCTCCCTGTTTTGGGTAAAGGTCATATCTACAGCAACATGGGATACTTAGGAGATTTTTGGGAGTAAGATTTAGGTACCTTTTTTTTTTTTTTTTTTTTTTTTTAAGGTTAGAGAGGAACAGTAGTGACTTTAAGACATGGGCTTAGGGCACTTTAAAGACCAATAATCAACTTGATTTAGCAAACCAACTCTGTAGGCATGAGAGAAGGTAACTTTTAAGGACAATCTTAGAATCCAGGATGGCTTTTGTTTTGTTTTGTTTGCTTGTTCGTGTTTTTTACATTTGTAACTAAGTTACACAGGCATCTTGTTTGCATGAGGCGAACCCTTAAACTGATTACATCGTTTTAAATAGGTTAGTACATTTTTAAAATCTACATTGTACAGTTGATTTATGCGAAAGGCGGGGAGGGACATTTAGAAAAAATCTAGGGTGCTGCAGAAGATCTGGCTCTGAAGTCCCAGAAGGTTGTGCAGAATCTGGAGGAACCGCAGGCTAAGTCCGAAGGTGCAATTCTATTTCCCTTTAACCTGGTGCTGCCCATTCACGCCGTGTTTGTTAACAAACAGCTCTGGGGACAGACTTGGTGGGAGAGTTACCTTTTCTTTATATGCACTGACTTTGATTCGAATAAGAGGCTTATTTTTAAAAGAAAACAATTGCGTGCCTCCAAGAAAGATCTTGAGGTAATTCCTTTATGGAACTGTGCTAGTGGGCTTCAAAGCTACTAGGTGTTGAGCACTTCTCTGTCTGTAGGACGGAATGCATCTGTCTATTTTTGTGACTGAAGCTGGAGCGTTCGTGCTCATTCGGTAACTAGCCATGTCAGGGAACTAGAGTCCTTAGAGCTCTCCAGCCCCATCTCGAACTACTTAGAGCCCTTCTGTGGAGAGCCGCTCTTCCTGACCGCCCACTTGCATGGCGGCCAGGCTATGTGTCTTTTGAAACTGCATTGCAGAGCAGATGCAGGGATGGTAGTATAATGCAGCCCGCTGGACCCTGAGCAAGGTAAGGGTCTGCCTTTCCCCCCTGCCTTTCGGAAATAGATTGCTAGAAGACCATTTGCAGCGTTTATAACTGGACCAGCTGAGTTAGACAGCAACATCTGAACTGGATACTCTACCCCTCCTAAAAGTGGGGAGGCAGGCATGGGAGCGCTGTGAGGCTCAGAAGGGAGGTGAGGCAGTAAACCAGATCTTTCCCATTTTTTTTTTTTCCTCCTAGCCTAGTCCTCTATTTCTATGATCTGCCTTTTGAACTGTTTTTGTGGCTGATCAGTTCCACCTAATATGTCTCTTGATTTCTGCTATTGTAATACTCAGGCGACATGCTGTTCTCTTCATTTTTATAAGCTTTAGATGCTTCTGCCTGTCATATTCTGGCGGTTTATCTTCAGCGTCTGGATTTGCTTTCAGACTTGAATGTCTATCAAGCTGCCGTTGCTTTGAATGTGAGATCAAAAGAAGATGAATTCCAGTAAAAAATTTCCTTCCATGAAGAAAAGATTGGGGCCTATGTAAACATCCCACTGACAGTTCCCAATGAGTTATTTTAGCCGAGTATTAGCACCTGGATGACAGACAGTCCAGCATTCCATGCTCAATAACAAATCAGTTGCTTCCGTGGCAGAAGAACATTGCCACAACAGCAATACATTTTCAGAAGGAATCCTTTTCTTCCTCCTCCCCTTCCCCCTGTTTCTTTTTTTTATTGAATATGGCTGTTCAGCTCCTCATCTTATTTTTCAAGCTGACTTGTTCTGCCTTTAGCAGTTTACTTTTCTTTACAGTGTCTGTCAAGTTACCCGGGTGACGGAAGACAGGACTTTGATAATTAGTTTGGGGCGGGTTAAGGAGTGTTCGAGTAGACAAGCTAGGCATCTGGAGATAAACAGGTAGTTTGGTTGATTGCAGAGAAGGAAAATGGAAAGGAAAAGCAGCAAAAGGAAGATCAAGGGCATATCCCGGGAATGCGGGACGATATGTTCTTTAAAAATACATGTGACAAATTTCTCTAAAGTCTGCAGAATCTGGATTTTCTTTCTTTCTTCCCTGTTTTTTTTTTTTTTTTTAAAGCATCCTGCCTATGTAAATGTCACCACAAAAATATCTCAAGAGCAGGTTTCCCGAAACCCTGTCGGTGTGTATTTGTCTGCGAGAATGAGCCATTTGGCGAGGGCTCGGTCTGGCCAGGACACACTTCTGATGCTGTGTCGCTGCTTGCAGACCTGGAGTGATTTAGATACGGGGAGCATTAATAGATTTCCTTAAGTGCTAAATGCAACTTTGAAAATTACCTGCAAGCTCCAACTGATCTTTCAACTTTGAAAGTGAAGAATTACTTGAGGAATTCTTGTGGTTTCTTTGTCATTTAGTGAGAGCCCAGCCAGCTACTGTGGAGGCAAGCGTCCCTGAGGTTGCCTACAAAGGGCAATGTTCCAGTGTGTTTTCTCCTCGAGTGTGCTTCAGCCGCACAGCACTTCCTGTTTATTCAAACATCTTTTTTACCACTCGGCAACCCCCGCTTCACAGAAACAGCCAGAACCCATCTACAGCAAGAAGACGGAAATCCAAAGGCAGACAGTGCGAGCTCACTCCGTCAAACTCTTCATTTTCTCTGTAAGTGTCCAGAGAAAAAAAAAAAAAAGGAACATTTTTGCGGGGTTAAACTTTTAAACTAGGGATCCGCTCCTGCGCAGATGATCTCTGAAGGGCAAAATAAGATGATCCAACTTGTTTACTGCTTTCTCTCCACCGCCCCCCCCCCCATCACAGGCGGTTTTCTTTTTAGAGATTTGAGAAGACCGGTTGGTTCTAACTCCTTGTTAATTCGCTCTTGCTTTCGGACGGGTCTTGGGATACGAGCCGCGAAGTAGGCAGCCGAGGGTCCTCAGGACAGTTTTATACGCTTGAATGTAGTTTGGAGCCCTCTCTGCTTATTTGGGACTTTGTTTTGTGTTGCCTTCTTTTTCTTCCTGTTATCACCAGTGGTGAGAGGGTGCAGGGACGGTGCCTTTTGTAATTCTGCCTCTGTGGAATTGTCCTCTGATGTTTGCATCACGACACCGTCATCACTTGTGAATCGGTCTTGATAATATTTGTACCAATTTCATGCCAATAAAAGTCAGACTGCTGAAACAAGCACGGTCATTATCTCATTCATATTACTATTGTTTAAACGGAGTGGGCTGCGAAAGGAAAGAGAAAGCCCGCCTCACTTTCCGCGATGGTTGTTAACTTTGATGTTGGAAAGCTCTTTTCAAAATTCTCATTGTGGGTAATTAGTATGGTTGGGAAAGCCCTGGGACCTAGGTTGCTGCTTCCCTCTGTGTCGAAGAGCGGATGGGATTGCTCTCTGAGTCCTTTCTGGTGAAATGAGTTTCTTAACACATGGTTTGACATTTTTTTTTCAAGGGTTCCACCTTTTCCTGTCTGATGCCTTCACCCCTTTGTGCCTCTTCCCCCCCCATCTCCCGCTGCACCCCTCCCCCAACCCTGACCCCCAACTTCACTGTAATTGGTAAGCCAGGTGCTAATTTTTTTTTTTTTTAACTATGTACTGGTCAGGGAATAGACAGGAAATGGAAAATTAGCTCTTTTGATCTTAAGAGAATTGTTATTACTCTGAACCTTGTTTGTTAGTCCCCAGACTAAATATCCTTAAATTTTACTGTCTAAAACAGCATCTGTTAGAATCAAGAAAGAAATAAGCTCTGTAGTTGTCCAGATCTCTGATGGAAGAAATAGTTAAACAAATAAAATAAATAAGTGCACGCGTGTGTTGCTATTGCTCTGCTAGCTTTTTTAATGTTCAGAAGTTGTTCTACTTTGCAGGGAAAAAAAAATTATGTTTGCGACTGCCTTAAGGACAATTTGTTTAACAGTAGGAGTAATTGCAGGGAAAATGGAAAGAGTGACTGAAGGTATTTACTCAGATGTTAGTGTAGGTGTGGGGGCCGAAGACGCAGTGTGGGAACAGTGGGCTGCTTTTCTTGGTATCTCAGTCTATTTGATGACCATCAAATTTCCCAGCTCGCTGGTTTTGTTTTTTCTGGATGGCATGTTTGATTATTTATCAGAAGGGGAAGGGAGTAGCTGAAGCAAATAAACATGTGACCAAGTTCTGTTTTGTTTTCCACTCAGAAAGCCATGCCCTTTCACAGATATACAGAAAATAATAAATGCATTGTTTTATGATAAAAGGAAATTATATGTGCCCTTTTTTTTTTTTTTTTTTTTGGTAAAAGGCGAGTGAGTTAACCCTTGAGACTCAGGAACCTTTTTGACTTCTGCGAATTTGCCAGGCTTTTTTTTCCCCAAGGATTAATCTATTGAGGTGTATGGTTTTATGGGGCAGGATTTCCCAGGATTAGGTGTTCAGCCGTGAAGCTTTTCTAGATGCTGGGCTTGGTTATGCCTGCCTCAGTAGCTCTACCTTGCTGCTGTGCTTGCTTGTGTGTGTGTGTGTGTGTGCGGACACATGAGCAGCTCTTGGAGTTCTGCTGAAGGCCCTGTTCTGACTGTAGATCTAAACATGAACAGTTGAGTTAAAGGAAAATACTCCAGAGTTTCTGTGACCAGTGTGCAGCATAATGGATTAGAGGCCCACTCCTCCCTTTACATTTGCCTAGCAGATAGTATAATGGCAGCTAATGACAGGTACCTCATCGTCCCTCAAAAACACCTTCCAGACTTCAGTATTATGTAATGCATGTGGTGCTCTTCGGGATTGTTATCTCAGATTGAGGCCTCTCGAGACAGAGGGGAAGGCTCGAATCTACATTATATGTAGATTTTGAAGCAAGCATGCCAGAAAACATCATTGTATTGTTGTTTGAAATCTCAGGTGGGGTTTGCACAACTCTCTATAGACGTTCTCTATACTTAAGCCTGAGCTGACGAATGTGCACACACCAGCACGTTTTTGATAGTTCGGGGATGATTTTCTACAGAGGCTTCCCCTTTCATCCACATCCTGAAAAAGTAGTGGACAGGAGCCTAGCACGGTGCCTGGCCCGGTCATATCAAGCCCTATAAATCCCCGTTGAAAATCTGCTTCATTGCCTATACTGTTCTGGAATGCGGATTGGAAACGTGCACACAGAGGGATTCCCTCTTCATTGACTATATAAGGGAACAATGCAGCAGACACTCGGACATAGCACAGCCCCCACCAGTCTGGCCCAGCATGTATGTCACTGGGAGGTGGCTTTGCTCCAGAGAGGGCAGCGGTGGAAGCAGGAGCCTCTCTTTCCTCTGTCATCCTCTTGGGTGATTCTCCAGAAGGCGGTTGGGTTGGATAATCATACTTTGTGCCTGTACAGAGCCTTTGTCTGTGAAATCAAAGTGGCTGACTAATGCTAACTTGTTAATACTCAGAACACCCTTGGGACATAGGTAGGCTGCAAAGATTATCCCACTTTTGAGGTGGGAAAATGTCCTGTTGTTAAAATAGTTTACAATTTCCGGGTGTGTCTGTACTTAATGGTCAGGCTAGACCTGGACGGGCTATGATCTAGATGCCATGAGAAGCATTTTTCCGGTGCCATATTCAGCCCTGACCACAGGCGGTCTCATGAGAAAGTGTTTTACCATGAGGAAACTGGACTGGAAAATACAGCTAGTGTGAGGGAGGCGGCGAAGAGGACTGAAGCTTAATTTTAATCCATTTAGGGTGGAAGTGAGGATTTTGTTATTGTTGTTGTTGTTTTTAAGATACAACACCGGCCGGGATTTTTGATTTTTGTTTGATTTCACATGAACCCAATATGATGTAGGCAGTTTAACTTCCACAAAAATCAAGTTCATTTGTTCTTTGCAAAGACACAGACACCGCTCTGCAAAGTTGAGTCAGAAGTTACTCTGCGGCCCTGGTGCTTTGGGGGCAAAAGAATTGAAACATTCTGTTAAGTTTAGATGTTACTATGTGATTCTTCAGTTCTGGTGTGTCTTAAGCCTCTCTGCTATGGTTACTAAGCACAGTGAAAAAATTAGTCATGTGCCCTTAGCTGTTTCAAGTCTTTTGTTGAAAGCTTTTTCAGAAGTCTCTAGAGTAGGGTAGTAGTGCATAGGTTGTTTGGGCTCCGGTACTGTTTATTTGAACCTGATTATAGAAATCAGATTTGGAAATTCTCTCTTAAAATGGGTTTTTAACTTTAAAAAAAGTAATTTTTAAAAGACCATAAATAATATGATTCCACGTATGCTTAAGAAAATTACTTCGCGGGGCATCTGGGTGGCTCAGTGGTTTAAGCCTCTGCCTTCAGCTCAGGTCATGGTCTCAGGGTCCTGGGATCGAGCCCCACATCGGGCTCTCTGCTCAGTGGGGAGCCTGCTTCCCCCTCTCTCTGCCTGCCTCTCTGCCTACTTGTGACCTCTGTCTCTCTCTCTCTGTGTCAAATAAATAAATAATCTTAAAAAAAAAAGAAAGAAAGAAAAAGAAAATTACTTCACTTAAGCATACTCCTAGATGTTGACAGTGTACCAATATGTAGGTGATGATGTGACACTTTGTTTTTTTCTTTTCCTAATTAATGTATGGATACTCCATATCTTCTACCACGAGCTTATCATGTTCATAATCAGGGATCATGTATAAAGCACTTTTTGAAGTCACCGAAGAATCACTTACTGAATGTCAGACCCTAGCTCATGCACTTTACATGTACTGATTGTCATGGAGGAACGGTTATCTCCTTCCATTCTTATAGATGAAGAAACTGGGGCACAGAGAGGTTAAATAACTTACCCAGCGTCACACAGCTAGCAAGTGGTGGAGCTGGGGTTCGAAGGTTCAGGTAGAAGGGGTTCACATCCAGATGGAACGACTGGCAGATGCTACACGACCATGTGTAGTGCTTTTGTGTAAGCACATTAATATGTCGTTCTTTCTTTGATTTTATTTATTTATTTGAGAGAGAGCATGAGAGAGGAGAAGGTCAGAGGGAGAAGCAGACTCCCCAAGGAGCTGGGAGCCCGATGTGGGACTCTATCCTGGAAGTCCGGGATCATGACCTGAGCCAAAGGCAGCTGCTCAACCAACTGAGCCACCCAGGTGCCCTCATATTAATATTTCTTAAAGCTAATTTATTTTTCTTCAGAATTGCTGTGATTCTCTCAAGGTCAGTAATTCCCCCAAATTCCCAGAGAATCCCTATTTCTTCATGCATGAAGACTCAAGTTCCACCTTATGCTAAACTGTGGTTACTAGAAGTTCCAAAAATCATTGTCGCACTGTGAGTACAACTCCGTGAACACAGCTGCCCATCTGATGAACAAAGTTTTGTTTTTAATATCCTTTTTGAGAAAGGGATTTTAGTTCCTTGACCAGAGCAATAAAATCTATTTTTCTTTTGCCATATCCTCTACCTGTAGTCTATGCACATATATTTATATTTCTAGGAAAGATAAAATCTCAAAAAGTTTCCTATAGGATTGCCTTGCTGGCTTCAATTCTTCTGAACATTTCTAATTTTTTTTTCCCCCTGAAGATCTGTTCTGTTTAGCAAGTAGTTCTAGTTCTCTGTGAATGGAAGAGTTCCAAATCCATGGATCTGTGGTTCAGTGGCCATTTTGGGTTGTGTCATTCCTGAAGTCCAAGTGAAGGGATTCTAATCCAAACTGTGTGACCTTTGGCATATTATGTAAACGTTCTGTTTATGGAAAGCACTTTAGAAGTAAGCCAGACCCACGGTTGGCATTCAGTATTGGCCATCTTCTTCTTCCTCACCAGCAGCAGCCTATCTTCATCTCCCGCTAGCTTTCTGTTTGGCCCCGAGGATGCCATTCCTGCCGCCTTGTTCTAAGAGTCAAGGCAAGGCTTGGTTAGGGTTTGGTGAAGGTCAGAAAGAACCATGCTTGCTCAAGTGCCTTTGTCAGCAGCAGGAGCCAGGACTCTTGGCTACACATCTGTGTGACCTTGAGCAAATCACAGATCCCCTCTTGCCCTCAGCTTGTTTTTTGTACAGTGAACGGTGTCTGCCCTAGATTCCTTTTGGTTCAACAGAGGGTGCTGTGGTTTTCTCATCGTCTCTGTAAAGAGGACAATGACTGGTTTGAGATTACTGGGAAACAGGAATGTTTGCTTTCCACAAAATATATTTTCGTAGGTGTGGGGTAATGTGTCATAGTAATATGTTATATTTAGTAAGTATCATGTACAAGTATTGTGCTAAGAACTTTCCATGCACACTTCACTTCACATAATGCTTATAATTAACCTGTCTCTTCCTATGTTTCTGTATCTACTAACTGTATGTATTAACTGGGTATAATAATTGATTTTTTTTTAAGATAAAGAGAGAGCATGAATGGGTGGTTAGGGCTAGAGGGAGAGGGAGAGAGAATCCTCAAGCAGACTCCCCACTGAGGGCAGAACCCGAAGCGGCACTCAATCCCACGATCCTGAGATCATGACCTGAGCCGAAATCAAGAGTCAGACACCTAATTGACTGAGCCACACAGGCGTCCCTTAACTGGGTGTAATAATCCCTCAAAGAACTGAAAATTAAATGAGATAATATGTCTGTACTCTTCAGTACCTGTCTGGTAATAAATAGCCAAAAATTACAACATTTATTACTATCTTCCTCATCCCCATTAACCAGAAACCAAGCATTTTGTATTTAAAATACAAAAACTGTATTTGAAGAATACAATTATTTGGAAATGCAAATCAAAAACCTCAGGAAGATGGTGCCTCACAGCTGTTATGATGGCTATTGTCAAAAAGACAAGAAATATCAAGGGTTGGCGAAGATGTGGAGAAAAGTGTACCCTTGTGCACTTTTGGTAGGAATGTAAACTGGAGGAGCCACTGTAAAAAAACAGTATGGAGGCTCCTCAAAATGTTAAAAATAACATTATTATATGATCCATCAATTCCCCTTCTGGATATATATCCATAGGCAATGAAGTCACTGCCTCAAAGAGATACCTTCACTGCCACATTCCTAGCAGCATTATTTACAATAGCCAAGACAAAGGAAATAACCCAAGTATCCATTGATAGATGAATAGATAAAGAAAATGTGGTGTGTGCGGACTATGATTCACCCATAAAAAAGAAGGAAATCCTGCCATTTGCAACAACACAAATGGACCTTAGGGGCACTGTGCTGAATGAAATTAAGTCAAACAGAGAAAGACAAATACTGCATGATCTCACTCGTAATGTGGAATCTAACATAAGTAAACCCATAGAAACAGAACAGGTTGGTGATTGTCAGAGGCAGGGAGTGGGGTGAGAGGTGGGCATGGGAGTAAAGGTTGTTCAAAGCTACCTGCTTACAGTTACAAGAAAAGAAAGTTCTTGGGATGTAATATGCATCTTGGTGAGTGAAGTTAACCATATTGTATCAAATAAATATTTGAAAGTTGCTAAGAGAGTAGATCTTAAAAGTTCTCATTACAAGGAAAAAGATTGTAACTATGTGAGGTGATAGCTGTTAACTGAACTTAACTGTGATAATCATTTTGAGAGATATGTCTATATATATATATATATATATACATATACATATATCTCTTTATATCATATAGATATCAAAACATGCCAATTTATATGTCTAATGTATCACTGTGGTGTACACCAAAAATTAAAATATTATATGTTAAGTGTATCTCACTAAAACTGAGAGGAAAAGAGCATCCAGAGAAAATGTTTTTTAATAAACGATTATTGCAGGGGCTCCTGGGTGGCTCAGTCGGTTGAGCATCTAACTCTTGGTTTCCGCTCAGGTCATGATCTTGTGGTCAGGGGATCAAGCTGTGCATCAGGCTACTTGCTCAGCGAGGAGTCTGCTTCAGATTCTCTCTCCCTGTCCCTGCCGCACTCCCACCACCTCTTTCTCTCTCAAATAAATAAAAATAAAATCTTAGGGACGCCTGGGTGGCTCAGTGGGTTAAAGCCTCTGTCTTCGGCTCAGGTCATGATCCCAGGGTCCTGGGATCGAGCCCCACCTCGGGCTCTCTGCTCAGCAGGGAGCCTGCTTCCTCCTCTCTCTCTGCCTGCCTCTCTGCCTGCTTCTGATCTCTGTCAAAGAAATAAATAAAATTTTTTTTAAAAATTCAAAAAAATCTTAAAAAAAAAAAAAAACATTAGAGTGATTTAATTCTCCCCTCCCAACAGAAAACAAGTGGTCATAGCAGAGTGTGAGAATCCACTGTGGGTGAAAAAACATGGGCTAGCAATCATGCTAGATCTGAAAGCTGGTCCAGGTAGGTGGGAGAGGTGGGTCTAACTTAGATGATGGTAGAGCAAAGACACAGGTGCCCAGCCCCTGAGCTGTGCTGGACTTGTATTCATTTATGACAGGAAGTCTGTGCTCTTTCAGTTCAGTCTCTCTGCTGTTGGCATTATGAAATGCTCTTTTTGAAAAATTGTATTCTTGGTCCCGCTGAACCAAGGAATGGGGTGCATGTCCCTACAAGGGTTTGAGGAAGGAATGCGCATCAGTGAATGATGACAATAGCATTGGAATCATAAGAGAAGCTGGATGAACTTGGATAGGTAAAGAGGCGAAGCCCAGTGTGAGGGAGAACAGGTGTAGCTGGGTGTGTCCACTCCTTCCAGTCTGCCTGCCTGGGGGTTGCCATCGCAGCCGTAGACGCTCAGGGCACCGCAGGGATTCACAGCAAGCATCGGTCCCTTGGGTCAGAGGACGCCTGGGAACACTCCTGCTGGAAGGAATTAAATGATAAGCAGAGTTTTTAGGAAAAGGTGGAATTTGTAAGTTTTTAATCTAATTTTTTAAAATTGTTAGCAACTCTATGGAGATATCTTTGACATAAAGAAACTACATAAGAATTAAGGTGTACAACTTGATGTTTTTATACATATGTATACGCTGTGAAAAGATCCCCAACTCAAACTAACTCTGACTAAACTTTTAGCCTTTTGTGCATGTAATGAGTTTGGACTTAAGAAGTAGCCTCTTAGTGGGGCGCCTGGGTGGCCCAGTCAACTAAGTATGTGACTCTTGATTTTGGCTCAAGTCATGATCTCAGGGTCGGGAGTTGGAGCCCCAAGTCAGGTTCCATGTTCAGGACAGAGTCTCCGTGTCCTGCTCCCTCTGCTCCTCCCCCTGCTCTGTCTCTCTCAAATAAACAAACACATCAAAAAAAAAAAAAATTCTCTTAGCAAATTTGATATATAATGAGATCATGCAGTATTTGTCTGGAAAAAGTAGAATTTAAGTGGAGAAGACATGTGGATGCCTTGTAAATATGGACAGAGAATGGGAGGGCAAATTTGCAGATGTGGCCATGGCTCCAAGATTCCTGGGAATGGAAGGATCTGGTTGAAGAAAGCAAGTCTTTTGTGTGAGGAAAAGAAAGCAGGTAAAGTTACATTAAAAGATGTAATACTGGGACAAGGCCTTTCCCTTCCTCCTGAAAACAAAAGGACCTAAATTCATTCATGCATGTTTGGCTCTGTAGGACTGCATATCCCTTTGCCAGAATTACCTGCAGCCATATTTGGTCTAACCAGTGACCTTGGTAGAATGTGAGTGTCGAGTATGTATGAGACAGTGTTTGCTTGTTTTTGTTTTTCTGTCCTGGCCATTTACTAGACTTGTGACCTTGGGCAAGTTGCTGAACCTCACCATCTCATGATTTTTCCACTTTAATTTGGTAATCATAAAACCTTGCCCTGCTTCCCTTTGAGATGTTGGGAATAAGAAGTAAGATAGCAAGTCTACAGCAACTAACTGGTATAGTGCCTGGCCCATGGTAAGCAATTCAATACATTGTATTTATTTTAGTACTCTAAGTGCAGGGAGTTAACTATACTCGCTGCTCTATTTCTGGATGGTCCTTATTTCTTCAATTGTTATACTAGGGTAATCTTTGCTATTTGCAGTAACTGCTCTGAGAAATGTAAATTATTGGAGATGACGATGATGATCATGATGATGATGATGATTTTTGTCTTTGTTAACTTGGCCAAGAGTGAGTAATTCCATATTTTAGATTATTAGTCTGGTTTCGATCTTCCTTCTCTTTCCACTTCTATTTCTTTTCTTTTCTTTTTCCTTCCTTCCTTTCTTCCTTTCCTTTCCTTTCCTCTTTCTTTCTTTCTTTCTTTCTTTCTTTCTTTCTTTCTTTCTCTTTCATCGCGGCTGGAATGCTTCCTCTAAACTAGCTTTCACTTTTCCTTCCTTCTCCATTGTTCAGGTAAGGGAAGGATGGTATTTTGGGAAGCATACCATTCATAGGGCATCCCAAGTATGTGTGATTTACACCACAAGGATAAAGGAATTCAGCATCATATTTGTTGGAGCAGAAACTAGGTTCAGTGTTAGTAGTAAAATCACAGAAACCTCTCCATTATTTTGAACATGATTGTGGCCAGATTCTTCTGCAAGCTTCAAAATGAGCTGGTCTCATCACAAGGTTTGAAAAGATATGAATCTGGATTATTCATAATGAGAGTTGCTGGGCTGCATCCCCATAAAAGACAATTGCCGAAAACAACAGGTTAATGCAGCAAGTTAATAGATCCCTTTGATTCATTTACCCTTGCAGTTGACCTCCCCCCCCCACCACCACCACCATATTTTCTACTTTGGGAACTTGGAGAAGGAATGGGCCCATGTATTTATTTTTCACAGGGCACAATCTGGTCCTTCCGTAACAAGGAGAAACGAGTTTGATGCAGCACCTAACAACATTTTAGACATTTGCTAATAAACTTGCCTTCTGTTTTCCTTCCTTGCAATGCCTACGGTCATGGCGCCTCGGGCTGTGGTCTTGCCGACTCGTTCAAGCTAGACAGGCTCAGGCTTGGGCAGTGCTTGGATGGAATCCCTCCAAAGACAACTCAGGTGCCGGAGACTCGGTGGTGGTGATTCAGCGTCTGGCACTGGCTCCAGCGAGGAGCAGCCAACCAGGGCCTCAACAAGGTGGTTATAGGGCCCTGTGTTAATAGGTGTATGGAGTAGGAGTATGATGGTGGGGGTTTTTGTCTCCTCTTATAAGAGACTTCAAACAGACTTCCTGACTGTTTAGAGCCATTAAACTTATTTCAGCTGATTTTGCAAGAGGATCATAGATATCCTTCCTTTTTCTTTTTGTCTCATGAAAATTCCTAACCTTAACCTTCTTTGGCAGCAAGTA
Source organism: Mustela putorius furo (assembly GCF_011764305.1). Taxonomy (NCBI): domain Eukaryota; kingdom Metazoa; phylum Chordata; class Mammalia; order Carnivora; family Mustelidae; genus Mustela; species Mustela putorius. The sequence continues at coordinate 2,844,004 of NW_025421280.1, forward strand.
TCCTCTATGTGGATACTTAAATAATAAAAATTACTCATAACTGCAAGCAAATATAATGTTTCCTGACCCCTTTCTGCCCCTAGGTGTCCTTTGGGGGTGGGACTTGTAGCAGAGTACCTCTCCCTGTGTAGGGCCTTCTGATATGTCAGTGTCCTTATCTCTGGTACTTGGGGTGTGGGATCGAGTTTGAGCCCCAAGGCATGAATGCTGGCGAATCACCTTGAGACAGAGCACAGGGGCCCAGTTCCTTCTCTTTCACACCAATTCTTTAAAAAAGAAAGAAAGAAAAAGAGAAAAAGGGAAGAAGGAAAGAAAATACTATCTGTCATCTTTTCTTTTGGAAAACACAGTCTAATTGGTTCCCAGCATTAAAAAACTCCCAGAAGGTCTTTACCTTATTTGTTGCATTTTAAAGTAAAGCCAAAGTGAAAAACTTCAGTATTAAGTGTCGTAGCAGTGATAACCATCCTGTGTGTAGTATGAAGAAGAGAACGTGACGTCAGTAAGGATTTGGGAAACCCGGCTTGAGCAAATAGGGAAGGTGGAGGTCCCGGGTGGTGCAGATAATAAAGACATGGCAGTGGTCCAGGTGGCGGAGGGATGCTGTGTCCTGGCCTCCTCTCTGCCCACCCCCACACTCGTGGATGACACAGCCCGTGCAGGTAGGACCATGTCAGTAGGGATCTCCGACTTTTTCATTTCCTCTCCTTTTGGATTACAACTCAGAAGCATAATGTTCGAATTCTGGAGACATGGGGTTGTCTGCGCTCCAATTTTTTTCATCATGTCTATGTAGAGATTGTCTCGTAAGCTCATTTGCAAAGGCTGCGGAACATCTTGAGAAACCCGTCCCTTCTAAGTATCAGCTGTTCTGGAAGGCTCCCAGAGGATACAATACCTTCTCCAGCTGTTAGCGCTCTGAGGATGGACAAAGCGTGGACATGGAACCTTTCCCTTCTAGGGCACTGATTCAAATCCAGTGTCCCAGCTCATCTAAGGCCTTGCTGTCTCTCTGCTCTGAAACAGTGGGTGGTCGGGGGTGGGAGTCAAGTCAAGTGAATCAACAGTGTTGATTGAATGATATGAATGTTCAGAGTCTATTTGCATTCTCAACAAGTAGACCAAACAGTGACCAGTGCAAAGAGACTCTGATAGGCTCTCTGATGATTTTTTGGTGGTTGTTACCCCCATATAGGAATATTTTAATGTTTTCCTTTTTTTCTTCCTTTTTTTTTTTTTTTCCTTAAGACACTAGTGACATGACTTGATGGTCTGCTATAGTGCTTTCTTTGTTTTTGTATCTAATGTTTATACAATCACTAGAGTCAGAATCTTTCCTTAGACAAATCCCTCTATGAGATTAGCTTACTTTTCCATTTTCCTGTGATAACCAAGTGCTCCATTTGTAAATCAGTCCCCCACCCCCCACCCCCAGTTGGCATTCCTATTGGAGACCTCACTGCCTCGGAGTGCTGTGGATTCTGTATGAACGCATCTACACCTCTAGTGCTATCAGCCACTGACCTTTCTGTCCTTTTCTAGTGACCCACAGGCACTCTTTCCATCCTGCCCTGGAGTGGTTACTATCTAAAGGAAGGAGGTGATGGAGTTTCTCTGCATACTCAGTTCCAGGTCTGGCTACAGAGCGATCTTCAGATTGTGTTCATTGATGAGCCCTCTTGTTAAGATGGTAGTTAGTTGCCGGGTTGCCCCAAGATAGCAGACGATTTTATGCGGGAAGAGAAACTCTCTAGAGGTACTTGAGGTGCATCAAGAGGTTGAGAAATAAAGACGAGAACATGACTTCTTTCCTCCTAAGCTTCCCATGCTGTGTTTTATTGCTAGCTTCCCCCCCTCCCACCCCCATACGCACAGTGACTGTTGATTAGCCTGGGAAATTATCTGAGAAACAGGTTTGATCTTGAGGGGTGGGGAGAGTCTAGGAAAAGAAATTAGAGGAAGGGTGGCTGACTCATAGCAGCCTTTGAAGCTGGAAGTGGGACAACTTGTCAGGGCAGACAGGAAATAACCGACTTTTCTCCACTGGCCAATAGCACATGATGTCTTCATCCTGATGCTGTTCGAGACCTCACAGCCAATTGAAGGGATTCATTCTGAACTGGTGTAAATTATCGAAGAAACACGTATGCAAAGTTTGCAACTCGTTTTAAATAGTTTCAGAAAGAGGAGCACACGAATGTATTTTGTTTTCCTGTCCCAATTCTTTCTGGAAAATCAAATAGGACTTTGAGCTTTAAGAACAGTGAGTGAGTAAGGTCCGTGCATGTCAGCTAACTTCTAAGCTTATTTTGGGCAACTGATTGCAATCTTTGTTTTTATGAAATTGTGTCCAGTGGAATCTTCAGGGGATCTCAGAATACAGATAGCAACCCAAGGCATGGCTCAGCAAACTTTTCCTGTACAGGGCCAGGGAGGAAATATTTTGGGCTCTGCAGACCATACAGTCCGTGTTGAAAGTACTTAACTCTGCTTGGTGTTTCAAAAGCAGCCACAGACCGTGTGTAATGAAACAAACACGACAGCGTCCCAATAAAACTTTATTTGTGGATGCTGAAAATTGAATTCTGTATAATTTTCACATGTCACCAAATACTCTTCCCTTTATTATTTCCCCAGCTATTTAAATAAGTAAAAACCATTCTCATCTCGTGGGCTGTACACTAACAGCTGATGTGGGGATTTGGTCCACGGGCTACAGGTTGCTGACCCAGGACCTAAAACACTGTGGTTCATATTTTTTTGAGAACCTCCAAGTATCAGTGCTTCTCTCAGGCCTCACCACTGAGTGTGTAAAAAGACTCGCGTAGAGTTTTTCTCTTTCTGCCAGTTTGCTTTACATATATATGTGTGCTTATTCCAATCATATTTTATATAAATTTATTGCTATTTCTTAAAATGTGATAAACATGTTTTTGAACATTGGCTACCTTAATAAACATGCTGAACGTGGGGATACCTGGCCCCTTCTGTATAAACACCTGCTCTGAACTTCTGCTATAAATAGCTCAAAAGTTGTAAAGATGCTTGTGCGAAGCGTATCTTATAAATAATAGTTGGCACTTACCAAGAAGGTGAAGGCCCTCCAGAGAATGACATAGTTTTGAACCCATAGACTTGATGGTGTATCAGAAATGCCTAGGCCCCAGTTAGTATAGGTGCATGACTTGCAACCAAGGACACCCCCGGACTCTTGAGTACTCCAAGCTGGTTGTGACCCACAGAGCCTTGATCATAAGGCAACTTTGACCCCTTGCGCCAACTGGGGCATAGGTAATAGCCAAGGCAGAGAGGGAGGCTGGCAAGTTCACAGATAAAGAGAGTACATGCACGCCTTCCATCCCCTTCCTCTGTTGGCTCACAGAGCCATTTATTTTATCCGTTGAAGGAAAATAGATGTGAGTGTGTGCATCGGGGCTTTAAGTCCCTGGTTTTATCGGTCACCCCCTTTCTATGACATCTTCAAACTACGTCTTTCTTGTAACCTGAGTCTAGCACTCAATACAGCACCAAGTTGTCCAGTGCCAAGCAATTGTCACATCTGTTATAAAGGAAGTGTTGACTCAACCCAGCCCAGGAACCGCCATCAATAGTGAAAGGTCTCCAGAGATGGGATGGGGCCTTTTAAGTTATTTATATTAGCAGTTAGTCTGGAACTGGAGTCAGAGTTGATCTTTGCTTCTTAAGAGATAAATTCTTTCATTTATTCATATCCTTTCTCTTTCTCCCCCTGCCCCTCACAACTCTCTTTTCTTCTCCCTCATACATGCACAAACAAATATCCCTGCATCTTTTTATACTTTTTATATCCAAAGGATCTCGTTTTTCTTCAAATAGGATATCATAACTTCTCTCCATATGTAATTGAGATATCATTATAAAAATGAGAAATGTTCTTCCTCCCTCTTTAGTTGTATTGGAACATATCTCTAAGGCTGGCTGTCAAGTAAGCTTGTATGGGTAACTCATGGTGCAGTTTCCAAAGAGGGTCCCATCAGTCATTTCAGACTTGGCACTGACCAACAATGAACAGGAGATCAAACATTCTTGACTTTCCTATAATACCAGAGATTTGTATTATAAATTATGTAATACAGCTCATATTATCATGATAATTCTCAAATGCGTAGTCTAGTACAGTAAGGATTTATGTTCTCTTCTTTTTTAAGACAATTTAAAATCTAGATCACAGTGCTTTACATATACTGGAAATCAGAAAAGCAAATGTCCTTTGGTGGTTGATTTCACAGCACTTTATAAGTTCTAATAAATGATCTTTTTTTTTTTTTAAGATTTTATTTATTTATTTGACAGAGAGAGATCACAGTAGGAGAGAGGAAGGGAAGAGATCACAGAGAGAGGAAGGGAAGCAGGCCCCCTGCTGAGCAGAGAGCCCAATGTGGGACTCGATCCCAGGACCCCGAGATCATGACCTGAGCCGAAGGCAGCGGCTTAACCCACTGAGCCACCCAGGCGCCCATAAATGATCTTTTAATGGGCTTGCTGAGAACTCCGTTGATTTGGGGGTGGGAGAGGATAGGTTTAATACTTTGCTCCAACTTTGTTCCCATAATCAGGATAAGGTCAGGGAATTGTGAAGCAATCCATAACAATTCAGATCAAGGGGAATAATTTATATTAGTATTGCCTCTCCATCCCAGATATTTAAAATTATTTTGCATATTTACATTCATTTTGAGAATAAAATTCAGAAGCCAGTTGGCACATATGTCCACCTTGTATTCTTCTCTCTTTGGTAGTTTGACTGAAAAATCACCTGTGCTCCTACAAGTTCCTAAGCCTTTTCTACCCCAAGTTGCTGTCTTTGATTATCATCTTCAGCAGGGCTCGGTATGAAATGCTGTAAGGTAGCTGGAGTTCATTACATGATTATTTAAGTTCATGTGCTCCACGTTGGGTCTAAAAAAAAATGTTGTACACGTATGTGATTTTTTCCCCTAAAACCAGGAAAATAATCGCAAGGATTTCACTAGCCAATTTTGAAATGTTATAGAGCCAGCTCAGTAAACATTGGTTGAAAACTTAGGTTTGAGTCCTATACTTTCCTTTGCTCGAGTATACTTAGGAGAACATAAGAATAGTTTTGTGCGGCGTGTGTGTATGTTTTTTAAAAAGACACTAAATACCATCCCTTTTGCCAAAACGAGTTCAGTGCACAGATTCTCTGAGACTTGGTTATTTAAAGACTGAGTACCTGTTCTCCAAATACTTGGTGACACACAGTAAATAATTTTAACGAAGGTTGGTGACTATGGAATTTGCATCATTTTGCCTTGCTTTGCTTGTTCTGTTCTAGTATCAAATGTCCCTACTTTCTCCTCTTCCCCACCATGTCTTCCTCCGTACTCTTTTCCTGGTCATCTACAGCCCCTCTGCCTGCCCTCCCAGGTAGCAGCCAGACCCTTCCTTGTTCATCCGTTCATTTCTCTGGGAACTCTGAAGCAAGCCCCTGGACTGTGTAGCTGTTCCCTTCCCTACATGAAAAAGCCGTAAAACCCTCATGTGAAGTAGTTAAGAGAACATATATAGTAGGAGGAAAGGCTTTTGCTCCTGCAGGCACCTTGCAAAGGGGACTATTTTTCTTATATGATATAAATGAAATCTTCACTCTGCCCACTTTTACACCTACGCATGTACTAAGCGTCTCCAAGGAGACAAGGAAACCCGGAGTCCAGTGATGGTGAATCCTTCTCAGAGACAGCAGGCTGGAGTCTCGGGCAGCTCTCCCAGGCGTCTTGGCTTCCAGATGCCCCTCTCAGACAGCCTCTCTTCTGGAGGCTCTTCCAGGCAGGCTTTCTCGAACATGTCTCTCCCTTCACAGATGAGCTAGCCTGTACGTTACATCTGAAGGGCTGGTGGTGGTTGAGTTCAGTAGGCAGAAGGCCTCCCTGGGACAAGGTGGGTGGGTGTCCCAGGGAGGCGGGACGGGAAGTTTCCATCTTTCCTAAGATTTTTCCTTGTCACCTCTTTATCTGTGCATCTGTTTCATGGCCTCCCTGTGTGCCGTTTAGGCACAAAAGCGCCGCTCGACCTTACAAAATGTCTAAAAAATACTCTTTGTTACAGTAGTACGGTCGTGAGCTCAGTTAGTGAAGTTGTCCTTTCAGAAGCCCTGCCCTTGAGAATCTGACATTTTTTGGTGTCTGTCATGAACAGTCCTTCTTGATTACTCTCTCTTCCCTTCCCCCTGAGTTCAGTGCACAGGGCCCTCCAGGACATCCTACCTTTCCCTCATTCCGTGGTGTCACTATGACATTTTCTGGAACTACATACCTGAGTGTTTTAAGCAAATGAAGTCTTTGTTTCTCTCTGAGGAATGCACTATCATCATATGTCCATTATGCACACATTCAGAGACTTCTAGCATCAGATCCTTTGGCTGTGGTGACCACATCACCTGGTGCATCTTCTTTTAGGCACCAATATTTAGTTACTATGTAGAAATTATTATTGATGCAATCCCCAAGAAATCCCATTCTGTCTCTAAACTCTAAGCATGTCATTAAATGAACAGTCTTGACATCTCTTCCACATGAACATTCTTGGTTCTCAGCCAAATTAACTCAAATAGCGTAACTTCTCATGTGATTTCTAGCACACTGTCTGCAAACTTCCGTCTTCTGTTCTGATCTGGCTGCCCTCTTTAGAAAGGTGTGGCATTATTTCTGTTAAATTATTTGACAGTAAATGTTCTCATGAGGGTTTCTTGATGACACTTTTCTTTTTCTTTTTTTAATTGAACGTTTAAAAAAGATTGGTCAGTCTGTTTTCTAAACTTGGGAGGACTCTGCTGTTTACCTTTTGCTTTATGCCCAGTTCGTATTACTGCTCTAGTTTCTGCCTTTAAATAAAAACCACCTATGTTACGAGCTTCAAAGCATCATTCTATATTAGGCATGATCAGTTTTTTTCACAGGTACATAATGTACCTTTTGAATTGACCTAGAGGTCTCATTGGCTACTTTTTTTTTTCTTAGATAGTCTCTTCAGGTCACCTTGAGTGTATCTTACCTTATTTGATTTTCCTTCTCACATACCTTTATCCATAGTGTGTTTCACCATTGAGCTTCTTCTCTTTATCTGGACTCAGAAGAGGTCAAAGTCTTACTTCCTTTTGACTCGAGCTCTCAAGTTCTCCCAACAAATTGGAGGATGAAGCTGCCTCCAAAAAATGCCCCATTGTCATCTCCTAAATCTGCGCCTTCTGTCCAGGTCTTTCCTCACTGCTCTGCTTTCCTTCCTCAGGGTGCCAGTCATTCATGGTCCCAGTTACGTCACACTGATGGTAGGAATAGAGCATCGGCCTGGGTGGATTGCTGTATCTAAGGAACTGGCTGTACTACTGACTCCATCTAAGAAAATGTAAACCAAATGTGGAAAGTTCCCCAGCTTAGACTGCTGGGAAGTTTTGTGGGCTGTTTCATTGGCCTGGAAATGCATAAGTCAGGATCCCATCCTCAAGTGTACTTCCTGGAATCCTTTATGTGAAGGAAGCCCCGAACACAGCGACTCACACCAACATGTTTCTTCCATTTTTCCTTCCAGGCACTTCAAGTGGCCAGACAGCTTCTCCTTCAGCAGCAACAACAGCAGCAAGTTAGTGGATTAAAATCTCCCAAGAGGAATGACAAACAACCAGCCCTTCAGGTGATAATTCTTTTTGAAAAAAATTGACGTTATACACTTTGGGAGAGCTGATACGCCATTCAGAAGTAGATTGTGTTGGGAGTTGCAAATCACGTATGACGCTCTTCTGCAGAGGGTGCATTTTTTTAGTTTACCAGCAGAGGATGACATTTTGGAAAATAATGTCTATTCAACCAAGAGTGTGGTGGTTGAGGAGAAGATCTTCTAATGAGTTGCTGTAATAGGAGGATGAGTTTGCAGGTGTGGGTTGCTTATCAGGGACCATGTAGACCAAGAAGAAAAAGTTTCTGGTACTCAGGATAGGTCAGTTCTTTCTCTTGTGGTGGGGCTGGAAACACAATACCCACACCCATAACTTTAGTGCAGTGGTTTTCAACTGGGGGAGATTTTAGTCACGCCACCCCCCACCAACAAGGGACAGAGAGCAATGTCTAGAGATAATTTTTGGTTGTCCCACAGGGGACATTGGACACCTAATAGGTAGAGGTCAAGGATGCTACTTAATTGATCATACACTGTACGGGGAAATTCCCCACAGCACAGAACCGTTTATCCCAAAGTGTCAGTTGTGTCAAGAACGGCTAAGAGGACTGTGGAAGATATGGTACTTTTAATTTACCTAGTCATCAATGTAATATGTATTTTGTTCTTTAGCGGATATTTTCAGAATACCTCTAAATCACTAATGACAAATTGACGGGTGATTTTCATGTAAAGGTATCAAAAGAGACAGTTTTAGCAACTTCTGATTTCAGCCCTATTGAGGGCAGGGGCGAACGGTGTAGAAAAAGGGAGTTCGTAAAAATCTAATTTGGATTTTTGACTCGGAGTAGAAAAGTGGCATAGAAATTTCAAAGATACTTGATGGAGGCTGTTCGTGCCCACACCGGAGGCAGGGCACTTGCAGGTACGACGTGATTCAACTGCTTATGGAGCTCAGAGTGGGCAGCCTGAAAGCAGGAAGTAAAGAGGTGTTTCTCACACTAGACATTTGGGGACAGAACTTGTAGATGGTAGCTGTTGGGTATAACTTGGCACCAGTGACTGTGACCATGAGGTCAACCCAAATTCCAGCTTGTGTTGACTTTTCTCAGATCAGAGTGAACCAACACCAGTTCCCAAATTATCCTGCAAAGATCTAACTGACGTTTGGGGAGCAAGTCCTAGTTCTTCTACATCTGCTCAGGAAGCCGTCGCCGTCTAGGTCAAGTTTGGCACTAAAGTAACCCTCTATGGGAACAGTTGGATGACAGTGCATATTGTTGACTAACACTTTCAAAACCAGTTAGTTACTTGGTAAACCATCATCACCAATCCCTAGGCCTTTTCACATGTGTGAATGCTGGGGACATTTTTAATGAGGTACAGGGCCATTGAGGTCCCATGTCAGGTGCTATAAGAAGTGCTTTGTTGTGCAGATGTCTTAAGAACAGCTCTGGAGGATGAAATATGACTGGGTTGACCTTTCAGCTGTGAGCTTATTTGTCAGGATTCAAATAAGTTGAAAGGATCAAACTGAACAGTTTCCGTAGTCAGACTGGGAATTGTGTTTCAGAGGTCAGCTGCGGAGGCCACATTGCAGATTCCAGAACATAGCCAATTGTTGGTACATATTAAAGTGTTGGGGCATCTCCTGCAGACAGAGACACAATTAAAATTCTAATTTATTAATGTATACAGGGAACTAGCCCAGCCTGTCACTCAGTGATTCAAATGACTGTCCATTCTTTTTGCCTCCCTCTTGGAGCTCTAACAGCCTTAAAAATACCGTGAGTCCTCTTGAATTTATCAGACTTCAAGTGCATTGGAAAAATGACAATATATTATTGGGGGGAGGTGGTACTCTCACACGTAGTAGAGCTTTGGTTAGGGATAATTTTAAAAAGTACACACATACACAATCTGTCTGATGCACTGCTCGGCAGTATTGAATATCATATGTAATTTTTTTATACTAGACTTATATTCCCTCATACTTGCTTTTTAAAGACATATGGCATTTTTAGGTAACTTCTTTTCCAAGATGAACGAAGTTGCTTTAGGGCTAAATATACGAAGTAAAGTTTCAGGGGATTTCCTTCTGAGGGCTCATTTTCTTGCCCGTTATAAGGTTTTTAGCCACCAGAAGAGTATGATACAGAGAGCTTCATTTTTCTTGGCAAAGACAGTGTCAAAACCAACCTAACACATTCTGCTGAGCTCTTTAGTCTGTATAGAAAGTGCGGGGCGAGGGGGCCATCTTGAATTCTGGTTTTGCTAAATAAGATGTTTTGAGTGCCTTCCTAGCCCTCCGTGGGAGAGTTGACAAGCATGGAATTTAGACCAGGTTCAAGAGTTGATTGGGGGGAAAAGAATAAAGAGTTGGTTGACTGGTTGTGTGCGCGTGTGGCTACGTGTATGCCTGTGCGTGTGCGTGCACCCGTCATGTGTGTCATAGACCGCGTCTTGCCAGCTGCCTGGTAGGGTCATACAGATTCAGCAGGCTGTCTTAGGTTGGCCGGCCTTCCACGAACAGAGGGTCGCGTGGTGTACTCCCTCCTTATAAAAATACGTACAGAGACTCAGTGATTCGCAGAAGGAATAACCTTCACATCGAAAGAGATCTTGCCATTCCGTGTCCTCGCTGGGGACATCTCAGCCAGTGCGGCTCTGAAACGAAAGGGAGCTCCTATAACAAACCTAGCAGTGTTCATCTCTGTTCTTCATACCCTTCATAACCACACTGAGAGACCTGTTTTAGCAAATTTCAGATCTTCCGCATAGACGAAGGCTTGACAGGGAAGAAGAATTTGATCGGCTGATTGCTTGAGGGAAAAAAAAAAAAAAAAAGGAAGAAAGAAAGAAAGAAACCCAAATCCTCAAATATACTGTGACTTATATTTTAGGCATATCTCACACTTCCCTGCTTTATGTTTGGCAGCGTTCTCCAGTTTCACAGGCTGATGATAACAAACAAAAGAGAATGGAAAGTTAGAGGAGGCTCAAAGTGGTTACTCGATAGAGATCACAAAATGTAGTCGAACATCAGCAATTTGGACTAATTTCAGGAAGACGAGGGTAAATAAGAGAGAGAAACGCTCTCTCCAGATACACATGCAGAAGTCAACCTGAGCTGGCCACATTCTTGGGCGATGTGTGGTTTACAAAATACAGGCATGAATTGGGTATAGATATTGCTTTTGAAGTTCTTAAAAAAACATTCTACTTAGTAACCTAAATCGCCCCTCCTTTAGTCTCTCGAGTTGCCTTGAAAATTTTTTATGAATGATCCAAATGAAAACTGAAAATTGGCCCCATTGTAAATTCATAATCAGGAGGATCTGAATTTATTCAATGTGATGCAGTGAGCATTTCTGGGTCAGCCTCAACGCGCAGGGTATCCCGCTGATGCTTAGCTACATGAAACTGCCAGGGGTATAGACCCTGCCTTCAGGAGGCTTATGAGTTGTAAAAGAATTAACAAGGTTTTGCTGCAGAAAAAGAAAATTATATGTGGGTAAAAATAGTAGGCTTGCTTTTATAAATATTTATATGCTTCTGAAGATTGCTTAAACAAGTGAAATAAATGCTTAACGGTGCAGGTGTGCTCATAACCTCGAAAATGTGTAACTTTACTGGCTGAAGATTAATTTGTGAGTAGATGAGCAATTTTATTGATCGAATTTTGGAACTTTGACCACCGTTTCTGGGTAGTAATTCATTTTGGTTCTTTAAGCATTTTAGTTGTTGGCACGAGTACATAAACTGGAAGGAAATCAAATGACACATTTTCTCCTAAGAAAGTAAAAGTACATGTGTACTCTGGCAGCATGAAAGTCAGGAAAGAAAGTAAACCTTGTGTGTTGCTTACAACGGAAAGCTGACCACAGTTTCAGGCTGTCTATAAAGAATTTGAACTTGAAACCGGTCATCGGAGATTTTCCCCTCCTGCCCCTCCTCTCCCTTCCAAGGTTACATCATGTGGGAGCCCCTCACCCAGGAGGCCATTTCACTGGAAGGAGGATAGTGAAATCCACTGGAAGTGCAGCTGTGTCGTCCAGTTGGAAGCTCGGGATTATAATCAGGGCTTCTACTTGAAGCGGAGGAGGTTAAAGTATAAGATCCAGCAGGTGGTGGGGGTTTTTTTAAATTTTTTTTTTTAGCATTTTTATTTGCCGTTATATAAAACATGCTTTAGGCAGCATTTTTGCTTTGCATTAATGCCACATATAATCTTAGTACCTCATATCATTTCCACCTTATTCACTAAGGAATAAATGGTAAGAGGAAGCCTTTAAAGGAAACTACGATTTTATGTTGTAGATAGTGAAATGGAATGGTTTTGAAATACTGACCCTTAAAAAATATCCCTATACATGCAATTAGTAAAGCAGATAATTCAGGAGAAGGAGGCAGATTTTTTTTTTTTTCCTTAAATGTCTGGAGTTAGCCTTGTCTAGAATTGGCATCCCTGACCTTAAATTGATATGAGGTATTGAAATTTGGGTACCTTTTAAGATGTCATTGTTACCACATGTCTTTGGAGAGTCCCCAGACCCTACAAGATATCTCTCAGTAAGAAACAATAAAATAGAAATGATGCTTTAAAAATGGCTATTAAGTCTTACAGATTACACACACCATTAAAAGTATGATAGAAACAGTGACCCCGCCCCCTCAGGGAAAAAAAAAAAAAACAAAAAACGCATCTGCACACAGAAGTTTGTATCAGTTATAAGGGTTTCCTGAACCTCAAGAAATCCATCCCGTGACCCGGGTCAGATACTCTTGCTTTCAGAACTTTTTTTTTTTTTCTAAAATAGTATGTTTTGTCCTTGCCTCCAGATTTCTGATCTGAGTTGTAATGTAATGAATTAGCTCCTTTTTGCTCTTTCAGCTTCAGCAGTATATAGGATAAGCCTGTGTCCCAGCCCTTCCAGGATATCCCTGGTCTATGGCTGGTGCCAGAGTGTATTTATTGGCATTTCTCATGTAAAGCATCCCAGTTTAGACCTTTAATTATATGATCACCCTACCTATATGCATCTAAGCATCAAAATTCAAGTGTGATGCTAATATTCTTTTTATTTATTCTTTAAGATTTTATTTATTGGAGAGAGGGAGATAGAGCATGGGCAGAGAGAGGAGCAGAGGCAGAGCGAGAAGCAGGCTCCCCGCCAAGCAGGGAGCCCGATGCGGGGCTCGATCCCAGGACCCTGAGATCATGACCTGAACCGAGGGCAGTTGCTTAACCAACTGAGCTACCCAGATGCCCCATGATGCTAATATTTTAAATGTGAGCATGTCTTTGTCACCATGTGCATCTATCACTATAGGTGAAGATAATGAATGTTTAGGTAGCGCTGAATGTGGACCATCCCCATAGCTGCCCTGGGGTCTAGGAACTGTCCTTAAACTGTGCTATGGGTGAGGAAAAGGAACTCACAAATGTTACCTGACTTACTACAGCGCATCCAGGCAGGTACGGCACTAGGATGGGAAGCCAGGTGTTCTAGGACCACAGACGACCGGTATACCATCAGCAAGTTCACTGTAGCTTCCCTTTCCATGTACATTTCTCAGTATCTACGGAGCGCCTGGTTTGCCACCATAAGCAAATGCTTCTATTTTCCATAGCATAAGCAAGAATAAAACCAAACCACCAAATTCCACTGTAAATATCAGGATTTCAATTAAAAGGACTAAGATCTGTGTCATTATCCCAATTGTCGCCTCGTCTGTGTATGTGTCTCCGTGGCGAGCAACAGCAAAGAAAAGTTATTTGTCATTCTCAAGTCTGAAGTGCTCTTAGGAGCTTCCATGTGTTGGAACATGGAATGGTATGTTATAATCATTGTTGGGGCTAGGAGGTGGGGAGGGACAGGGGAAAAAACATACTTGACTGGTCAAAAATGTGTAAATTGCTGACAAAATGACACATGTAATTAAGAGTGCTCCTACCATTTTACCTTGTGGTTTACACCTCCAGTGTTGAAAAAGAGAGCGACTCCCACCTCGCTAATTACCATTATCACTGAAATGCTAGGGTTGGAGTCATTAGTTCCATGTGCATTTAATTAGAGGAAGGCTGAAATTGGATTTAACTTATTACTTTTTCATGGATCACTTTCTTGTCATCACTTCAAATTGGATTGCAGCCCCAGGTAACTAATTATGAGAGCCACAGGATCAAGAGTGAAAAAAAAAAAAGGTAATTAGGAATAACACTGTCGGACCCTTGCTGGTCGTCCACTTGTGCTTTGGAAAAAAGGAAGGGGGGAAAAAACCCGAGCCGTATTTTGTAGTATTGCAGATTAGGGAGTGAGAGGTATGCGTGGTTGCTAGGCATCATGGGAACCCGTCACCACCCATAGTGGCTTCTGTGATATACAGCTGAGCTGGAGTTGTCGCATCCACATGGTTCCACAATCAGCTCCTTAATACCTAGATTAAACTTGCAAAAGCAACAGATTGGTTGTAGGTATGAGGCATCCCAACAACCGTGTAGTCTGGGGGGCCTCCCATACATGATTACAACAAAGCTGTCAAGACGTCTCTGAGCCAAACTACAGAATATTTTAAGTACAGGGAGTTAGAATTTAATGAACGTGTTAATGTTCCAGAAACATCATTCATATCTGACAGGAAGACGTCTCAGTCAGCACAACAGTAAGGTTTAAGGTTTATACGTCGGGAATTTTTGTCAAAGTTTCCAGCAGACCGTAATATTTGGACCATTTACCGCACTTCTAGTTTGTTCCCTACCCCACCCCAGTGGTGTGGATAGGCAGGCTTGCTGAGGTTCTGTTTCTCCTTCCGCCCCTATCAAAAATACTTTAAAACAAATTATATTGTTTCCATGTGCAGAGCAGAATTCAGAACTGCAAGCAATCAATTTTATTGACATCGTCTGAAAAAATGTTGGTGACAGTTGGAGGATGTGATAGGGTTGGATTTTTAAAGTCACCGGTACTAACTGGCCAAAAAAAAAAAAAAGGTTTTTTTTTTGTGTGTGTGTGTATTTGTTTTGTTTTTGGGGGTTTTTTTTGAAATGTATTATCATATTCTCATAACTCAAAAGAAGTCCTGTGAGTTAGACTCTCCCATGAAGGGATTCTTCTTTGATAGACAGTGATGGCATAATGAGAAGACTTGTTTTCGAGCCTCTTGGTTTCCTTGAAGGGAGAAAAATCTTCCCAGAGAAGTGAATCACCAAGGAAAGATGGCTAGAGTTTCTTAAGTTGTTTAAAATCGGTTTTAATGTTCTGTTAATGTAAGCAAATAATTATGATTCAGTTTTGGGTGACTTTCAAACCTGGGTAAGTGGGACTTGCTTGTTATTTTCTCAGGAATATAGAGAAGTGGAGACCACGATGTGCCCACCTGACAGAACCACTTTATTTATTCCCCAAGTGATAAAATACTCTTCCTGGAATTAGGAGTCCTTTTCTTTTTGAACCTTCAGAGCAAAATCTCAAGAACCAAAATAGTAATCATCAAATCTAATGCAGAAAATTAAAGCTTTTTTTTTTTTTTGAACATCTTAAGTTGATTTAGAATTTTTGTACACAATATTCGTCTGTGGTTGAAAGGGGGCACACCAAGGTCAAGTGATGTAGTGTTTTCCATTTTTCCATATGAGTCTCACAGTGTGTGATAAAAGCAAACTCCTTTATTTTGTAAGTCTGCTGGAATTTCTGATGAAGTGCAGAGGTCACGTTCCCTGTCAATTTGAGTAGCCAGCATTTTTTAACTACTGTTTTTTCTTCCCTTCTCTGTGTGTCTTTTCTTCCCTGCCCCCACCCCCATCATAAACCGTGGTACTTTTCTGACACATGCACAGTGAAGTCTTCCAATCTGAAACTCATTAGCACACAGCATTGGACCCTGTCCAGTGGTTAGAAAATTTCCTGAAGCCCAGAATAACAGCATTTGGTGTAAGCACCACGGACCAGCAGTGACAATGGGGGTAGTCGCGTTCCTCTGGCGCCCGGCCCGGTCGGGAGAGCCAACTGACCGTGCAGTGCAGCGAGACAGAGGTCATGCATATGGGATGGGCTCGAAAAGTTTGGTCCTTGGAGAAATAGGCTTCTGAAATCACAAGACAGTATCTTTTCCCCCATGCTGATCATTTCAGTTGGTTTGGGGGTATTTATCAACGTAAGCTGCGGGAACATGAAAGCAAATCCTTAGAGAAAGACGATGAACACCAACTTCTACAAAATAATATTTTCACTTCTGTAGCTATTGGGTCATACAGAACCTACGGATTGAATGAATTTGTTCAGACTTTATTCATTGCCCCTCACTCTCTCCAGGTAACATGACCAAGGTGAAATCCTTATCCTCCCATTAGAAAAATTACCCACTTTGCTCTGGGTGAGGATACTTTGAGCCAAGCTGTCAAGCAGGAAACGGAGTCCCACAAATGCGGTAGTAATCGTGTTAAATAGCAAGCATGGAAGCTGGACTTTCCAGCAGCCGACCACTACGAAGAGAACATCTGGGGCTCAATTCCGTTACTGTTCCCATTTTGCAGATGAGGAATGGAGGGCCCAGAGAAGTTAACTTGCCCAGGGCCAAAGAGCTGGTGAGTGGCCAAGCTAGGCTCGCAGCCCAAATAGTCCGGCATGCAAATCTGTGCTCTTACCCGTCCCATTCTGCCGACTCTCCCCAAGCTACTGCCCGGGCCTCGCGGGCAGGGGCAGCGAAAGGAACAGAGTCAGAGTTGCTGATGCCTACGGCTCGTCACCAACCACTAGACCACACTGTCTCCTAATTTGGACATATGTTTATGGGCATATTTGAAAAATAGTGCTTGTAATTGAAATATGCACTTTCTAAAGGGAAATGACGCTTGGGAAAGAGTAGAAAGGCGGGTATTACTCAAAGTCTGCAGACAACTCTGCAAGTGATTGTCTAAAGGCAGCCGTTGAAATTGAGAAGCAGTTTGGAAAATGTACAGTTTGGGAAATTTGTGTACCAATGTAATTACGGTAGTTGTGAGTTGATGTCATGCCTGGTAACTGTTTTTGTATTGCTTGGGCCTTTGTTACCGAGCTGTGATATCATGAGCAAACTATTATAAACATAGCATGGATATAGCATGCTTGTGTAACAAAAGATCGGGAACTTTTATTAAGTTTGTTTTCCTTGTCATATTGTAAAAATTTATTATGTGTACTGTGTATATTAGAAACAGATTCGGGTAATTCTGTCTAAATGAAGTCATCCCGGCTATTTCCAGACTGTCTGTTTTTGGTTGTGAATAATTTTCATACATCAGATGGTTGTCATATTTAGTCGCTCTCAAAATTTTAAAGAGAACATATCCCATTTTGAACTTGGGGTGGACTTTAGCCGCCCTGCTGTTGCGATTGTGTGAGTTTGAAATTACTGCCCGGTGAATTATGGAGACTGAGTACAAGTCATTTCTAAAGGGTCTAGGCCTGCTCCCTCCTATTCATAACTTTTCCCTCCTTCATCAAAAGAACAGATTTTTAACTACTTAAGTAGTAGAATTTAAAGCTGCCAGCGCACAATTGGGCAAAGACTGCCAGCGCTGGTTCTTTTATGTTACATCCCATTGAGGAAATTTGGTAAACATTCAAGCAGACAGAGCCCAGCATTTATCGTTGTCGAATGGTAGAATGTGGATTTTAAATGGGTCGTTCAAAAACTTCGGATGACTCAATCCTCCCAGTTACTCTCCCTAGCTCCTTTTGCTTACCAGGCTTTTACAACCTGAATATTCTGCCTGCTGCTTCAACTGTTTTTTTTTTTTTTTTTTCCCAAACCAGCCGTTTATTTCCTTCTTAACCTCCCCCGTATCTGGCTTTTTTCCTCGTCATTTCCTTGAAGTTTACTGTCACTAAATTCAGTGGCCAGGTCTCTGTCCTTCCCTCAACCTGTCGGACTTGCTCACAGCTAAGTCATACTTTGGCTAACTCAGCTTTCTGGAAATGGCTTTCTTGCAAAGTCCTTTAAGTCCAGGCCCACCCCACCCCACCCCACCATACCCCAATCCCCAGTCTCCGGACTGCTCCCCTTCTGTTGCCCAGTTCTTTTCCAGAAGCCAAGTTCATTCTTTTCCCAATGTTCCCTTCTTTTGCTGTCCCCCAGCGGTGTGGATCTGTCGGCTTTGCCCGTCCTATTACCTCTGCACCAATGAGGCCAGGCCTGTTTATACCCCTTCCTAACTGCCTGTCTGTGGCTCTCCGCTCAGCATGACAACAGCCGCAATTATCTCTAATTCAACTGATCACTTTTGTCACCAGGCTCTGTTAGTCAGAGTCATGAGTCATCATTGACTTATTAGTTCCCTTCATCCCTACCACATTATCCATCATCGGATCTGCCATTTTTCCTTCCACTGGGTACCTTCTGTCCATTCCTTTCTTCATGTTTCCCCTGCTGCTACCCTCCTGTTCCAGAGCTCAGACCTTCCGTTGGCACGTGCCTATACCTTAGCAAAGAACCCTCGCCTAGCCTCCTCTAGCCCCTCAGAGGACCTCCTGCGTATCCCCTATCCCCTCTCCTGCTTTCAGCTTTCCATAAATGCTATTCAAAATCCCTTTCCAAAATCTCTCAGTGACCCTCTCGTATCTAACCATACCAAGTGTAAATTCTGTGGTTTTCTGTCTCGTTCCTTAGTATTCTAGCTTTGGATTAAATCAGACGTCCTGAGAATGTTGTCATCCTGGGGAGGGGGAAAAGGGAAGTTCAGAGCCATGATTGCTTCTGTCAGGAGGGGAATATAAGCACAGTCCACGTGATAACATTTCAGAGTCCCCAAAATCCAGGTTCGTAAATATTGCTTATTCTATCGCTTACCATTTAGACAGAAGGCCCAGGTGATTAAATTGTGTTTTGAGTTTAATTCCAAGAGAATGAGATCTCTTTGTTCTTCAAAAGGAAACTAAGGGTCATGTGCTATGCTATGCTCTCCCGGATCTAAATTCTCGGCTCTGTTGTCCCATGCTTCTTTCTCATTGCCATCTACTCCTGCAGCCTCGCGGGTTCCTTCTCATCTTCTCTGGACATGGGATCCAAAGCCAAGACATTCCTTTGTCTGCATGAGGAACAGCCTCCTATTCAGACCTCTTGAAGCTCCTTTCAATAAGACGTTGGTGAAATTTTATGTCTGGGTTGTTCTTTATTTGGTAGCATAAAGGAATTGTTATGTATGTTATACATAACAGAATTAAGAGCCCGAGCCACATGGACAAAGAGGTTTCGTTTGATCTAGGTGCCAAAGTGCCTGAAGTGCTATTTGAAGGGTTCTAGAATTAGGATGGCCTCTGCAATCAGTTGTCATGATCGATTAGCCTTGTCTGCCATGGACACTGCGGTTGGGATGGTGATACGTGTACTTTCTACTTGCCAAGCTTGGTGTACACTTAACTGACATAGTCTCTGTTGATCACATACCAGAGTAGAGAGCTACTTGGGGTGTTTTTGTTTTTGTTTTTTTGGTGTTTTGTTTGTTTGTTTGTTTTGTTTTTGTTTTGTCTTGTTTTTTCCTGGGAAGCTTGATAGATCCATTGGTAACTATTGAAATTTAAACATGTGCTTGTGGTCTTCCCTATATACTTACCTAAGACTAAGCAAATTGTATTTTTATCCAGAAACTATACCTAGTCACCATCAGAAATGAGGTGTGATATGCCTTTAAAGGCACAGGATCTTGTGCCCTGGCTCACTATGCAGATCAGCAAGGTGGCTGAGAGTTTCAGAGATTTGTGTTTCAGAACACTGTGCAAGGGGCCACGTCGTGATTAATAGCATGATCTCTGATATGAGGCTGATGTGAGGCTTCAGTCCCAGCCATACCCTTAAACTGCTGTGTGACCTTGGAGAAGTAGCTTAACCTCTCTGTTTCCGTTTTCTCATCTAGAGAGTGGAGCTGATTACCTCACCTACCTGAAGGTGATCATGAGGATGGAGTGATTAATGCATGAGAAGTGCTTGCACAGTGCCTGGCACATAGTAAATTCTCAGAAAAGTGAGCTCTTCTCATAAGTATGTAAACTCTTTTTTTTTTTTTTTTTAAAGATTATTTATTTATTTATTTGACAGAGAAGGATTTACAAGTAGGCCAAGAGGAAGGCAGAGAGAGAGGAGGAAGCAGGCTCCCTGCCGAGCAGAGAGCCCGATGCGGGGCTCGATCCCAGGACCCTGGGATCATGACCTGAGCCGAAGGCAGAGGCTTAACCCACTGAGCCACCCAGGTGCCCCCGTATGTAAACTCTTTTTAAAGGGAAAATTAATACATATTAAATTCGGCATTATGTTTTAATTGACTTGATACCGGTCCCTTTTTAAGCCAGTGTTGTAGCAGAGTAACACGGACTATCCTCTTGCTTGTGGTAAACTTGCAGTTAACCAGACTTGATGGGAAGATGTCAGGCTCCTAATCTCTAAAATAGGGATAATCAGAGTGTCTGTCCTATGAAGTTGCCAAGAAGATTAGCTGAGTTACTACAAGGAAGTAGTCTAGGATGGTACCTGGCACACAACAGGTGCTTCATAAATGTTAGCTGCTGCCACAATCCCTGCTGCTACTGTTATCAGCATTATCCGCCTGGAGCATGGTTTTCCTCAGTGTGTCCATTTTAGCATAAATGAGGGTCATGTTCTTCTGAAAACTCCTATTCTGGTCTTTCTTTTGTCCTTGTCTTTCTGGAATTTTCTATGAATTAATGCGAGGTCATCTTCCCAGCTGAGGAATTAATTCCTCATCTGAAATGTGGACACTCTGTGCCATTCCACACCCTGCCCGGCACGGGGTCGGCAATCTGTAGGTGGCTCTTTCCTTCATGAATTAGTGAATGCGCGTGTGGTAAATGAACAAGAGTGAAACATCTAAGCCAAGAAGGAAGAAAAATTGATGCCGCTTTAGGGGATGAGGCTGCAGGCCCATTCCAGACTCACAAATCTCGAGGAACTTTCCAAGACCAGAAACACAGCATTGAAAGAATCCAGCGTCATTCCTGCCCAAATCTTCGACTGGTTTGATGACACGAATCCTGCCAAGTATGGAGTGAAACTCACAAGACGCCTGCGGTGCTGTTTGACTGCCCTGATGCCCTGTTCTTGCCTTTGTACATTCGCTAATCTGTTTAACGCATAATATTAATGGCACAGAACTTTAACTCCTAAGTATAGACAATTAAAGGAGACCAAAGGCAAAGTACAGAAATGTATTTGGTGTCAAGATCAAGTTCAGTGAAGCGTAGCGAAGATGGAATAGATTATTACAAGAACTTGGAGGGGGGATAGAAAATCTCCCGAAATCTCTCATTTTGAAAGGAATTGGTTTACTTGATTATTTGCAATACTCTCACACTCAGGAAAATCTAAGACAAATGAAAGCAAAACACGATTTAATTGAGCTATTATTTTGCAGACTTTGGCTTGGTTTCAGACAGTCTAATCAAATTGTGCTTTGCTTAAACAACTAATGTTAAATGCAGCCTACCAACAGATGTTTAAAAAGAGTCTAATTGGAAAATCTACATCCTGGATTTAGTCTGTCTCTTTGGAAAAAATAGCTGCAAATTTATATTTTCGAGGACGACACCCAGTGACAAGCATTTCCAGAAAAGATAAAGTTTTCCTCAAGGATGCCTTGTGCTTGGGTGGAATTATCTTGAATAGTCAAAGGTGGCACTCTGGAAATTAAATTTCTTGGAAATTCTCCAGCTCTGTGCCACATAGAGCTGTACAGAGAAATCTCCTTTATCACATTACGTCACCGGAGTCCTATTACAATCCCTGGATCGTGTCAGGGGCCCGTGTGCTATAATTTACAATGAGCCCTTGCAAGTCATGCAAGGCACATACTGATTGATGACATTTAAAGGTACTGTCAAGGTGGCTAGGTAATGAAGTTGACCTTCCTCTGTTGTCTCAGTTTCAAGTTTGTACATATAAAGAAACTATTTCACCTGCCATATTTACTTGGAACTTTTCATTAAACCTACAAAGGGAATTTGGCTTAATAGTTAACTCTTTTCTTCCTTTAGACCAGGGGTCAGCAAACTTCTTCTGTGAGGCCCAAATAGTGAATATTTTGGGTTCTGTGGGCCATACTGCTTCTTCAGCATTATTTACTTTGCAAAAGCAGCCATAGGGAATACATAGTAATGGGCATGCTATATTCCTATAAAAACGTATGTGTGGACACTGAAATTTGAATTTCATGCAATTTTCACATGCCATGAAACATTCTTTTTTTTTTTCCCTTTCTTTCTTTCCCCTGTCCCCAACTCTTTAGAAATATAGAAACAATTCTTAGCTCAAAGGCTATGCAGACACAGGTGATGGACCAGACCAGGTGGGCTCTAATTTAGGGACCTCTACTTTAGATGACCAGAGAGGATCTTGCCGCTTGTTCATTGGACAAAGTTGCCTGAATAACAGAGCCAGCAAAGGATTGCAGTAGGACGATCATTGGTCAAGCTTTGCACCCTGACGTGGGACGGGCCTGCATCTACTTGGAGGAAGAGGCATCTTTTCTTAACTTCCACAGAGGGGCTACCCACCGCCCAACTGTTCTTCTCTTCTGTCTTCTTAGGCTGACATCTGTCCCCACAGTGCCATCAGCGAGTATGAGGGTGAAACTAGTGATTTTTTTGAGATTCAGGGAAGTGGACTTAGCTGGCAAGGCCTTTGTTAGTCCAGACCACATGCTAGTGGGGAAGTAAGGAAAGCACGCCTTCCAGACACCTAACTGCCGTCCGTCAGGGTATGTTCCTGATGTATGTTCTTTATTACACTGAAGCTCTTCCCCGCCGTCTGCCAGCACATCTTACGGATCTATGGATACTTTATCAATCGTTACATGGATGTGAGATGACTACAGTGTGAGTGACTCCCCTTGAATCTACCATGTAATGTAAGGGTGCCCCTTCCCCACCCCGCCCTCCTGCCCGTGCTCAGTCATGTGGTAGTGCGGATTTTCTCCATTGTTTGCATTCTGAATCCAAGCATGTCTGATTTTGACAAAGTGACTTGCCTCTATTAAGTCTCGGTTTCTTATCTACAAAAGATTAGTCAGTGGTTCTCAACCCTGGGGGCACATCAGAATTAATATAATTTTTATCATCATCAGGATCTAGGGCTCAAAGCTTTTTCATATCCTAGGTAGATTCCTGAACTCGACCGAATAAGAGTCTGGGGATAGGGCCCAAGCATGGGTATGTTCAAAAGGCTTCAAGAAGTGCTTTTTGTGCACTCCCGTGGTTGAAGGCTCCTTGTCGCAGTGACAGCTAATCTCCTTGTGGACTCGAAATCTCAGTGTCTCCTTCATTCGGTCTTTCCCTCATTTGTTCCCCAGACTCCTCCTAGGGTAGCAGAAACAAACTCTCTGACTTCACCTCCCCAGTGTAAACCATTTGCGGTCAACCAGAAGATGTGAGCGAATCCTTGGGCAAGAGTCTTGGCTTTTTTACCCTTGGGGAATTTGCCCAGGATATAGCAGTGGAATGACTGGAGGCTGAACAGTTTATGTAACAATTAGGTGGGCCACCCTCCTGACCTTGGAGTCCACTTGAGAGATCCAGGGAATGAAGACACAGGATAATCTAGTTGGTGTCATATTGATAGGTCTTTCTGGGGATTTAAAATGTACGACTCATCTCTTTCTCTATAGAGCTGTATATTTCTGCTTTGGAATGGACCCGACCCATAGCCTACATATACCTACTACATAGGTGCCCATTTTTATGACATTTCCAGGCCAGCTCAGATTGGGAAATACTCTCTCACAAGATCCCTGACTTGATTTCCTCCCAAAGTCATTTGGATACCTTTCAGGTGCATGTTGAAATTGGCCTACATGTCAGCGTCACACCTGGTTTCTAGGAGTTGAGGGCATACCTCATTCAGGAACTTGAATGTTATATAAAATGTAGAGTCTGTGTTTATCCAGGACCTTTCTTCTTTCACTGTTTTATAAACAAATAACCTGCTTGGCTTCTTTTGCAAAATACAGAAAGAAAAAACTAACAACATGGAACCAAAAAGACAAGCTGGGTTCCTTGTACCTCTTTACCTGTATATATCGCCATCTTCGTGTTTGACTTCACTTTTTAGAAATAGAAGTCTCTTCAGTCTGCCACTGGTTGGAGATTTGGGGACTGTTCAGTGATGAAGGCAAAATGGTCTGACAGCAGCCTGGTCAGTGAGGTCCACGAGGCATTTAGGGCAATTTTTTTTGTTTTAGGGTAACAGTAGCTGAGCCCTGAATCCCCACCATCTAACAGCAAGTAGCCAATCTGACTTTTTTTTTTTTTTAAACACAATTTACCAATTGGAGTTCCACAAAAGAGAGATTATATTTCTTGACTTATGAGCAGCAGGTCAGACATTTCAAAGAAAATTTAGAGAGCAGTAATTTTGAAAATGTACACAGATGAATTTGAAAATAAATATTTCACTGCCTACACAGCTCTATTTAGAATACTGGCTTTGGAAATGTATTCCAGAAGCCTTACCATTTTGCATGACACGGTGTCAGTTCCTGCACAATATATTAATGCTTAATTGAAGATAATGTAACTCAGATCAAAGGCATAATTAGCAGGCTTGCAGAAACTCTTACGGAGATCAGGATTTTGACGAATAGAAGTCTGGACAAAACTGGTTTATGAAAGGATCTTGAGACCATCTGAGCCTTCATCTTCCTGCTCAGCTCTTGATGACAAGACTGGAGCTGCTACCGGGCTGGGTGGGCAAGGATCGCTCTCATCTCCACTATGTACCACCACCCCCTTTGAAACCAACACTTCCCTGGTTTGGCTCCCAGTTGGCCACTGGAGCTGCTAGACCATAGGGCCTTTGACAATCTCACTGTCTACAGTGAGGGGTTGATTTTTGTCAGTGTCGTGATATCTGTAGGACTCCGGGAACTTGAACTAGAAGAGGAAGCATGTGAGCTCTGAGCAGGCCTGAGAACAGAGGCTGGCAAACATAGCTCTGTGGGCCAAATCCTGCAGCTTGTTTTTGCCGGACCAATAAGCCATTTACACTTTTAAATGGTTGGAAAAGATCCCAAGAAGAATAATATTTCATGACACATGAAAATTACTGAAATTGAGATTTCAGTGTCCACAAATGAAGGTTTTTCAAAATAGAACCACATTTATTAATTTTGCTAACTGTGGCTGCTTCCAGCAGATTTAAGGAGTGATATACCCTGCAAAAGCCTGAAGTACTTACTACCTGGCCCTTTGCAGGAAACATTTGATTTGACTCTGGAGTTAGAAGTTTGGTTTGATCATCAGGATATCTCTGGGAGGAAGAGCTTGGAGATCTAGCTACTTACTTGTTTTACAAAGAAATACAGTTGAAGACAAGAAAACTTTTTTTTTTCTTTTACACCTAATGTTGGAAAAAAGCAAGGCAACGCTTCAAGGGAAAGGGATAGAAAATGAAGTTATTGGGAACCCACACCATAGCATTTTGATGAGAAGATTATTGGTTTTTATTATAATCATCATCACCAATAAGATCTAAGTCTCATTTTGATCTTTATTAATATAATTGTTATCTTCATCAAGATCTAGAACTCATTTGGTATTAAAATTTGGTGTAAATGATATAGCGATTCTCTCTGACAGCAAGACCCCAGGGGGTAAATGTGAACATAGAGGACCGAGTCATTCATTTACCCATCGGTTTATTCATCCACATTAGCATTTCTTACATACCTATCATGGACTGGACCCTACTTAGCACTGGAGTTCAGAATTGACTATCCCTTAGTCCTTATGTCAGGGTTGAAACTGCAGAGAGGGAATTAATATAATATAATAAGTGTACTAATAGGTGTAAATACAGGGAACTTTGGGAATGTAAGGGAACAGAGCACATGAAATGTGGACTAATGCCTCTGAAGAACTGAATTTTAAAATTGTATTTACTTTAAATTTATATAACCACATGAGATTTGTGGCTTCCATTTTAAACAATGCAAGCAAAGAACATTTCTGTCATTACAGAAAATTCTGCTGGACAATGCTATTCGAGAATTTTCCTTGGCTTTTGAAACATTTTGGTAAATCTGTTCTCCTGATGAAAGATCAAAAAGTTGTCTCTTTTAATGTGGCTTCTTCACAGATCCCCGAAGTGTATCTCTCTGAGTCTTTGCCACGTATTAGATTTTCTCCATCCTTCTTTCAGTATATGGCTGTCAGGTCAGGACAGTACTGCAGTAATCACTGAGAACATCTACTGCCTCCATTTTCTCCCTCAGGGCTTAAGTTTTTCCTCTAACTAGGAAAAAAAAATCCAAAGACCTGGACGCTTCACTGGAGGAAACCAGCCAAATTCCCTCCCCCACAGTGAACCACAAGACCCTTTGAAAACTGATGATTATTTTTATTTGTGTCGACTTAAGATGGAAATAAGAACTTCAAAAAGGCATTTGAAAAATACCCTTCTCACCAAAAAAGCTTAAATCATTTCCTCTGAAAGTTTCCTTCTATCGAAGGTTGGCTTTGGTCCCACAGACCAGCCTCCTCCTTTCCTCAATCTGAGGGGGAGGAATGTGACCTTGAGTTTCCATTGATACTGCTCTTAGGGTCCCACAAGGGTCCTTGTTCTTTCCATTTGTCTCAGGGGCAAGGACTGGCACACCCTGGTTTCCTGTTGGTTTCTGTAAAAGCCAAATCCTTGAACTTTGTTTCGGGCGTCCAAATCCTGCTCATACACGTGCTTCTCATACCTGCCTCCCAGGTGTGAGCTTTATGGGTCTTGAATATTGGTCAACAATGAAAAAAAAATTATATTTCCATTTAGATTAAGAACAGTAACCATAAGAGCATTAAGTTCATTGGTTGACTATGTTGACTGGTCAGGGAAGGGCTTGGGGTTACCCTTCATTTCTAGCTTCCGGTTTTGACGAGGTCGACAACAAAGCTTAGCTGCAAGACTTTGGAAGGAGATTGACCCAAATGTAAAAACTATTACTTATCAGTCGTATGACCTTGTCTAAGTTAGCTCACCTCTAAACTTTTTCTGTAAAGGAGAAATACCTGCGCTTTGGATTATATTGGAAGATTAGGTTAAAGATAGTTAGATGTATTAATTATCTACGTCCGATACATAATCTGACCCATCACACTTAGAACACACACACTTAGACACACATACTTAGAATGTTGCATATTCCTGCAGTTCCTGTTCTCATCATCCACATGATGACGTTGGTTGTAGCTTATCACTTATAAGACTCTAGGCTGACCTGCCCGAAAAGAATCGGAATTTTCTGTAGTGCTGAGACTTTTCAGTGGCACTAGATGAGCACAGAATGGCCGTTATCATCTCTTATCTGCATTTCAGAGCAAATTGCTTTTAGACTGGTGGTTACAGCTATATTGTCATCTCTCGATCTTTCCTACACACCAGATGAATTAAAGACTCTACAGCCCAAAGAACTGCTGTGCTGATGGTCACATCTGCAGGTCCTCTGTTCAGGGTTCTCCCTCTCTAGGGATGGCAGGGTTAGCTCTGCTTGCCGAGAGGACCAGATGGGGTGTGTGAGAATTATTCTGACCCTCTCCTAGTTCCCCTCTCCCTACTAAGGAGGAAGTTGTATAGTTATTTTCTCTTTGACTTCCTAGTTATATATGGACCACGAGGACCAGGGAATACTCTAATTTCCTTGTAATCACTATTTTTCTTGGGTCTTGATGCATTGGGAAGGGAAGAATGGATTTTAAAGTCTTCCTTTGACGAAGGCTTCTGGTCAGAGTTGAAATGCCTCTCTTGGGGACTAAGTAATTTGTTACTCTTCATTGCCCTGTTTCTTTTTCCCCCAGGGGTGGTTCTCGTCACACCTGCAGAAGACTTGTTCTTTCACTTCTGTATTATCACATTATTTACTGCATTTATGAAAAAAGGGACAAATGTTTTCTAACAGCCATCGTGACAGCTTTGGTACAAACAGGGCAGTGGTGTTTTGTGAAAAAGCACGGAATTGTCCAATAAAATTGGGAAAGACACGTAGGAAATGAAAGGCATTGAAAGTAGGAGTTTTGAGATTTATGTTATACTGGGAGAAGAAGGAGAGAAGCACAAATTGATTCTCCATTAGAGACTGCAAACTAATGGTCCCCAGGCTAGACCCCATTTCATTTGCAGACATGGTGTTTAACATTTTGGGGGGTTATTTGTAAAGGTAAAACAGTCTGGAATTTTTCCATCAAAAGACCATTTTCTAGCTTCTCAAAAAAAAATAAAATAAAATCAGGAACTCCAGCAACATTACTGTATAGTAACAACTGTGTGGAGCTGAGAAATCCTGCCCCCTTCTACCTTGCCATGGTCTTCTGCTAGCCCTCTGGTTACGACTTGTTTCAGATATTAACCTGTCTGCTGCAGATCTCTCTCCTCAGTGGCCAAAAGCTTCACTAACAGATCGAAGGTAGAGTCAGGGAGTCTTTCCCTGTTCTGTAACAGGCCACCTGCAGCCCAGGGATTTGGGAATTCTGGGTTCTTTGTATCCATGCACTATGATGACAGATTGGACGTCTCACTGTAACCGGCTGCCAGTGTGAAAATGGGAACTCTGCTTTCTTAACTAGGACTGTGTGCGGTGAGGATTCCCATATGTCAAGGAAGATACATATTTTCCCTTGTCAAGGTCTGGATACTCCGCTACCCCAGAGCGTAGTGTCTTAAGAACAATGTTAACATTTATTATTTCTACATATTTTCTGTGGGCCCAAACTATGGGACTGACTTATTTATTGCAAGGTAGTCTGGCTCCTATCTCTCAAGAGATTATAGTTAAAATGTGAGGCTGGAGGACCCATCTCCAAAATGGTTCCCCAGGATGAAGACCTCTCCATTGGGTTGCTTGAGTGTGTCAGAACATGGCAGCTGGCTTCCCCAGAGAGATCTGAGTCTTCTGGGATCTGGCTTTGGACATCACATATTATGGCTTATGCCATATTTATTGGTCACACAGACCAGTCCTGACACGGTGTTCGAGGAGACTACCCAAAGTGTGAATACCAGGTGGTGGGAATCTTTAAGGCTGTGTTGGAGGTTGAGTACCACCAACACTAATCTTCCCATTAGCTCTATGTAGAGCTATTGCTTGAGTGAGCCAGTGTAGGAGGTAGTAATACGACACATCACTCAGCTGTGTTAGAAAGAAAGAAGGTTAAAGCCCAGCACGTAGCCTGAACAATGGTACAGTGTTGGTTCAAGGCCATTGGTGAAATTATTGTTCACCTCATTAAAAGATTTTCTAGTAACTAGTAAGAAAGATTGACAAAAGAAGAGATGGATTACATCATGATATTTGAGGAATTAGACTTCTTTCCCACGTTCTACAAATTTCCTCCCATCTTTCCCCCAGGAACATTGGGAGCCCCATATTCTCAAAGCCGTGAGACTTGAGAAGACAATTTGAACATGATTTTAGGGCAAAATAAATAGTTCATTATTTCTATCCACTTGCCTCTCTCGTGTCTCAGAGGTCATTGGCATTATTGGAATGATTTTGTTTGCGCCATGGCCAGTTAAGCAGTTCGGTCATCGGGTGGAAAGAACAAGTCTTTTCAGAGACTTGATTAGATGTTCATGAGATTCCTTGTTCAACATCTGACACATGACTGGGGAGCTGCATTGGCCTGGACACTCTACCAGGAGCCTCAAGTAAACAAGGCAGACAGAGTCCCTGAACTCACCGAGATCATATTCTTATGGGACGTTAAACCAGTAAGCAAAAGAGAAAGTAATCAGCAGGTGTCATGCGATGATGAACACTAATAAGGAAGCGGAGCTGGTTAATATGTAGACAGTGGTCATGACATTCCCATGTTCACTTGGTCGGCTGGAGAAGACCTCTTTGAGAAAGGGACCGATAAGAGGAGACCTCAACCGAGGGAGGCACTGAGTCCCGAAAGTACTGGGAAGGAGAATTTTCAGACTGAGGGAACACAAGTGGAAATGCCGGAGACAGGAACACACTTGGCCACACTTCCCATGAATCATGGAGGCTCCATCGCTCACCAGTGCCTGGTTCCTGGTTGACAGCTTTGCTCTCTTGACCATAGTCTTATAGTCCTGGCTTAGCCTTCTTCTGTAAAGAAACGCTCGCGTGCTAACCAAGATTCACTCGGGAAGCGCGTTATGCTGTGTTGAATCTCTGTGTATTTCCCCTTTTTCTCCCCACAGAGATTTTTACAAAATTTATGTATGCAAACAGGTATTTTTATTTGTTTCACTTGAGTTGCCTTTGCATAATGTAATAAGCCCATGATTTCACATGTACAGTAATTCATAGAAAGTGATAGTCATCTTGCTTAGACACCTTAGTTCTCAAAACTAGCTTGCTAAATATAGTACCTTCTGAGACCCATATAAGGTGCTATTTAAAAAAAAAAGAAAAAAGAAAGGTCAAAGATTCCCCACCCACGAATTTGGTTATAAAAACAGCAAAGAAGGGTTTTTCTGAACTTGAATCAGTAAATTTTTAATTTAAATAGTATCCTGTTTTGACAATGTGCTAAACCACAGCCGTCTCAGAGAGCTAGTTAAGCATTCGTCAGTGCCTGCTGGCATCTCTCAACAGGAAGCTTGGGAAGGCTTCTGTTGTCATTGTATAATACACTGACAAGGAATGGGTGCTCTTATTTGTTGCATCCGGGAAATGGACGGAATCGCTCTGGTGCGGCCGGAGCCTGTTTACGTTAACTTGACGATGTTGCGTAACCTTTCGCTGTACAAAAACCTGGACTGCTTCTCCTGTTCACTTCACCAATATGTGATTTCTGACTTTACGAATCAGGCTGCCAGAGCGAGACGCAACGTGATGTCACCCAAGCTCTCTTCCCCGACCCACACAGCAAAGAACTGAGCTTGCTGCCTTTTCTGATCTTGGTCTTTTGATCTGACCAGTGGTAGAACTCAGCTGGAGTGGGGCTTTTGTGTGGGGCGGGAGGTTGAATGGCCTGGACCCTCCGGAAGAAATCTGAGGTGCTGTATGAGCCCTCTCTTCATTCCCAGCTCTCTTTTCCATCAGTTTGTTGCATGTTGAATAGTAAGTTGCATTTTACTGTAAAGGTGACTGCATTTTTCTTATGGGGCCTTCAGGGTAAACAGCCGTTAGTTTCCATCTGTGAACACACATGTAGCTTGTGTTTGGGTAGGGTGCCCACTTCCGAAGTCATTATTTTTCTGTAATGTTTATGCTCCGTGGTTGCGCACAGATAGATTCTATGCCCCAGTGCAGGACTGAGAGGTAGCCTGTAATTCCAGCTGAATGTGTCACAGCTGAAAATAGACCGGAGTGGCAGCGAGTGATGGATCAAGCAAATAGCTTTTAATTCTACATAAATTGGTTTTCTGCTTTGCTCTGGGGCAGAGGTTTGCAGCCCCGGGGTAGATGTCACTCCTGCTCTGCAAGAGGGGCCCGCTTGGCAAGTGTCTGGTAAGACAGAACTCAGGATTTCAGTCCCTTCCTCTCAGGGCTGACTTGGGGCAATCAAAGATGGCTTGTCCAGGCTGGGATTGCAGCCCTATCTCTCTACCAGCCAGAGACACTGACAATCAGAAGATGCAACTATTCCAAATTCTCCCCAGGATAAAATTAGCATGACATTTTTTAAAATTTTTTAATAAACATATAATGTATTTTTATCCTCAGGGGTACAGGTCTGCGAATCGCCAGGTTACACACATCACAGCACTCACCATAGCACATACCCTCCCCAATGTCTATAACCCTCCTCCCCGACCTCCTTCCCCCCAGCAACCCTCAGTTTGTTTTGTAAGATTAAGAGTCACTTACGGTTTGTCTCCCTCCCGATCCCATCTTGTTTCATTTATTTTTTTCCTACCCGCCTAACCCCCCACGTTGCATCTCCACTTCCTCATATCAGGGAGATCATGTGATAGTTGTCTTTCCCCTATTGACTTATTTTGCTAAGCATAATACCCTCTAGTACCATCCACGTCGTCACAAATGGCAAGATTTCATTTCTTTTGATGGCTGCATAGTATTCCATTGTGTATATATACCACATCTTCTTTATCCATTCATCTGTTGATGGACATCTAGGTTCTTTCCTTTTTTTTTTTTTTTAAAGATTTTATTTATTTATTTGACAGACAAAGATCACAGGCAGGCAGAGAGAGAGGAGGAAGCAGGCTCCTCACTGAGCAGAGAACCCGATGCGGGGCCCGATCCCAGGACCCCGGGATCATGACCTGAGCCGAAGGCAGAGGCTTTAACCCACTGAGCCGCCCAGGTGCCCCTAGGTTCTTTCCATAGTTTGTCTATTGTAGACATTGCTGCTATAAACATTCGGGTGCATGTGCCCCTTTGAATCACTGTGTTTGAATCTTTAGGGTAAATATCCAGTAGTGCAACTGCTGGGTCATAGGGTAGCTCTATTTTCAAATTTTTGAGGAACCTCCATACTGTTTTCCAGAGTGGCTGCACCAACTTGCATTCCCACCAACAGTGTAGGGGGGTTTCCCTTTCTCCACATCAGCATGACATTTTTAAAATGTGCCCCCCCCAACACACACACATTTTCTTCTTAATAAACTGCATAATAATGACATTGGTATGTTATCTTGTCACATAGGGTATGTTAGAGATTCCCTTTCATGCAAGGCTCTCAAACTTCTGTAATACGAGATTAACTAGCACCCCTCGATGGGGAAGCTGGAACTGCTAAGGCACAATCAGAGAGGGAAGAACCTTCTTTCTGCCTCTTGCCCAAAGCCAAAGAGTTCTGAGAGGCCAGTTGCCAACACGAGGCTCTACTTCCAGGCTTAAGAAGACAGTTGCAAAGGATTTCAATCTGATCTTTTTAGTTCAGATTTTAGAATTGTTTGCCAGTGCCATCAAAAGTATTAGCCCAGGGTTTAGAGGTATAGGGAACTATGAATCCTAACCAGCCACTGTGACCTTGGGCGAGATACTTACCGATACTTCCTGTGTCTCTGAAATGGCTGTAAATGATACCCACCTTGCAAGCTTAAGGTAAGGACCAGATCAAGACTGTAACATAAAGCATCCAACCAAGACACCCAGCATGGGACACATACTAACAAAAGATGCTAGTAATGTTCTCAGAATTTCATGGAATTATTTATGATGACTTTAAAACAGCAGGTTAAGATTCATATTCATTATTAGTATAAATCTTAAGCCATAGGACCTCACCAGTCGTTGGCTAGAATTTCATAGTAACAAGACAATAAATGAAATTTTGGAATGCTGAATATTAATCACTTGGTGGAAAAGGACAATGAGAGAAAAAAGGGGAAAAAAGAAGATGCTTCAAGCTGTTTATGAGCTGGACAGAAAATACAACAGCCTAGAAATGAGTGGATTTTGAGAAGATCATTGATTTAAATAAATAAGGAAATATTAGACTATTGGAAAATAACTTATTTTATGCCCAAATCCATACATTTGAACAACGATTATACATTTTTTTTAAAAAATTAGGGGTGCCCGGTGGCTCAGATGGTTAATAAGCATCTGCCTTCGGCTCAGGTCATGATCCCAGGGTCTTGGGATCAAGCCCCGCATCAGGCTCCCTGCTCCGCGAGAAGCCTGCTTCTCCCTGTCCTTCCTGCTTGTGCTTTCTGTTACTTTTTCTGTTCCTATCTCTCAAATAAATAAATGAAATCTTAAAAACAAACAAACAAAAAAAAACTTTATAAGGGAGAAAACAAAGCCTTGTAAAAAATTAACAGTGTTAAAGGGAGGTTAATCCATTAAAAAATCTATCCTTTAAAAATGGCCTAGTCTCAGTGAGGGATTTCGAACACCATGGATGCACAGCGGACATTTTTAACTGGGCCACCATGAAGACAGAATGTATCTTCCTAGAATATATGGATAACAGGACAGTGGCTTCTAACTATTTTGTAAGTCATTTATTGCCATAGTCCATGGATGAATGATTGTCCTAGTTTTTGGCACATGGGAACCCGTGAAGACAGGGAAACTTCAATGTCAAATTTAGAAAGAAGGAAGAAACAGATGTGTGAATGAGGAATGAGTGCAGGGTTTGGGGGAAAAGGAAAGAAAAAGGGTAAAAGAATTTTGAGTGAAATCCCATTAGACCCAAAATCTTTATTTTACTTTCATCATGAGACCGTGGGGTTATTTCCTTGTATTTTTTTTTTCTTCTTTTAAGATGGTGAAAATGTCTTGAAGAAATTCCCAGGGCTCATGTCTAGAAGACACTTCACTCAATTGTAAAGTGATGTTTCAAGCCTACTGTGATAAGAAACTTGTAAATATGGATGATTAAAAGAAAGATGCACATGTGTTGAACTGAAACTTAGTGATTGATGCATGGCTGGGACAGTTTGAGCATAATTAGGCTTGACTTGGGGAATCCCTTCCAGAATGGCAGCACATGAACCAACATTTGCAGCTGCCATCATATGCTATGTAATATGGTGTTTCTCTCTTGCTATGCTTTTCAAGGTTGATTGGAAGTATTAATATAACTACTTCCTAATCTCCTTCTGGAAAGAGGTACCTGTATGAGTCAGAACCTTTCCACGTGTAAATGTCAAAGCCAAACTCAGACTGGCTAACGATGGGTCGTGGGGGTGTCTATGGGCTTGAAAGTTCCATGGTTGGCCTGGCGTCACACACAGCTGGGACCGGGCACTCATATAATGTCACCGGGACTTGGTCTGGCTCTGTTTGTTTTCTGTTCTGCTTTCTTTTTATGTTGGTTTTATTCTTTGTCAGATTCCCCCTTGGCTGAGGCAAGATGGCATCTGAGAGCCCCAGACTCACCTATGTACCACTAAGCAACCCCTGTAGGAAAAAGGACTACCGCTCGCTCCGTAGTTCTAGCAAAAGCCTCTGAACTGAATGAATGACTTGAGTCATCTACACTTGGTCCAGTCACTGTAGACAAAGGGTTGGGAATGATTAGCTCGGACCAAGCCTCACGCCCACCTCCAGATTTCCCAGGATAGAGATAGCTCCATTAAAATCACATAGATCCAGGGTACCTGGATGGCTCAGTGGGTTAGGCCTCTGCCTTTAGCTCAGGTCATGATCTCAGAGTCCTGGGATCAAGTCCTGCATATGTCTATCTGCTCGGCAAGGAGCCTGCTTCCCCCTCTCTCTCTGCCTGCCTCTCTGCCTACTTGTGATCTCTCTCTGTCAAATAAATAAATAAAATCTTTTTAAAAAATCAAATCAAATAACATAGATCCAGAAAAACAGGGGAAAAATTTTTGTACCTCAGTTTTCCTTTTAGAAGAGAGAGAAATGGATGCTTCAGAGACATTTTACCCACATCATCTCAAAGAGATGCCATATTGCTAGTGTTGCAACAAGGCATGCCATGTTGCTAGTGTTGAGCTAGTCAGCAGATTTAGTGGAAAAATCCCCTCCCCAAGAGTTGGGCAACTTGGCATTCAATCCAAACTCTGTGTCTTACTCCTTGTAAAGCTTGGGGGAACAATATAATAAATTTCCTAGGACTTAGTGTCTGTATCAGAAACCAGAGAGAGTTGGCCTAAAATATTTCTGCAAGTCCCTTGTTGCCAGAAAAAGTCCATTCTTCACTTTTCTAATTCATCTTTGTAGCGATTTTCATATTGTACCCCTTTCATAGACCAGTATGTTCTAGACATTCAGCATTGATGGAATTTTCTACCGTGGAGGAACTCTTCTGTACCTGCATATGGTCACTACTGGCCGCATTGGCTTTGGGCAGTTCAAATGTGGACAGTATGATTGGGAAACTGAATTTTAAAATTTATTTTATTATAATTAATTCAAATACAAATAGCTATGTATGACTAGTGTGTACCCTATTGGACAGCTTAGCTCTACATTAATGGTCAAATAGAGTTTTTTGGATTTTAGACAAAAGATGAGTTAAATTTTGATGTCCTGTGCCCTGGAGAGTAATGATTAAGTGTAGTTTTCATTTGTAATTTGCAGTTAAAGTAAAAAGCACTGCTCGTTCCAAAAAATAAAGACTATTGTCTCCTTACATATCCCTCAACAAAAAAAAATTGTTAAGTGTCGATGGTTGATTATTTTAGTTTTTGTGGTTCCTATGTCTCTGCCCTGCCAGGCAATGTGAAGCAATGGAAAGAATGCTTAGTTAGGAGTCAGAAGTTTTGGGTTCTAGTGTTGGTTCTGCCAGTAACTGCTTAGATGTCTGACCTTTGGCTAGTCATTTTTCCTTCTTGGGTATGAGTTTTCTCGTCTGGAAAATGAGGGGGTGGGATTAAAATGATCTCTCAATCTATTCCAGAGAAAAGTTTCTGTGATTCTAAGTTTTTTCCTTCATTCTCGTGGCCAGGATGGTGGTTGAGAATTCTCCTTATGTAGTCACTATCAGTACAATGGGGTTCAAGAATGGGGAGCTTCCTTGGGCCATTTCTACATAGGAATGGTAGAGTGTTGTAACACTTCTCAGATTCCCACTGGACCTGACAGAATCCTGAGAAGAGCCCATTTTTGCTTCGGCATTGTTGACTGTTCTCATCCAAGATAAATCGAGAAGTCAATGAAGAACTGGTAGCATTAAACAGTGCATTCCTAATTTCAAAGTTCGTTTTGTCTGAGGTGGCCTCGTTGTGCTCTTTCCGGAGTTGAAAATGCTTCAGAAAAGGTGGTAAGAGATGGGCCAAAGTGAGGAAGACTTGAGTGAGGGACAAAGAGCCAGGTGGCTGTCCCAAGTAAACTTGAGAAAGTGGCTCATCTTGTAAAATAATAACTGTGACAGTGTGGTCAGCCCGGAAAGGGGAATTCAGAGATCCTAAGACTTTCTTTGGTACCAGGGAAGCTAGAATTAAAGAAGGATGTTCGAGTAACTTCATCTGGGGAAGGTTGGATTTCGAAAGAGGAGATGAATCACAAATGAGGAGAAAGAGGAAGGAAAGAACATTGGCCAGATTTGCAAGAGCAGGTAGGAGGATTTGAAGTGTTCCAAAGGACAGTGTGGTAGGATGTGTCAAACCAGTACAGAGGGAGAGAGGCATCAGCTGGGGCTGAATAGAAACAAGATGTTTACTTGGTGATTTAATTTTGATGTTTGGTAATGACATGAGCTAATTGTGTTGTTATCATGGGATACGGCAGCAGAGTGAAGACATGTACTGATGTGGTCATGCTCCGAATTCCCATTTGTAAATCAAACCTCCTGTGCCCTGTCTCCGCAGGATCATTCAGACACAGTTGCATCTTGTAGCTTTATTTTTATTTTTTAACTGGCTATCTTTATGTATGGGAACAGTCATCTCCAGAGATTCATTTTCATTTCAAAAAACTTCCAAAGGTGTTAATTGCATTTTTCAAAACTCTTATGTAATTATTTAAAATTATTCTACCGGCACCATAAATCAAAACTTTTCCCATTATATCGCCCAGGAACATTTATGACCTGTTTAGACAGTTTTGATTTATAGGTTTAGGAGACAAGAATATAGAAACCATTGCCAGGTTTTAATTTGGAAATTTCTGTAGCCTCGTCTGTTTCTGTGGAAAGGAGAAAAGAAAGTCGGTGTGAGATGTGCTTGGGGAGGTGTGTCCACCCCCACCCCCCACCACTAGTCAGACGAAGAAGAGACACACGACCGGTTGTGGGGTCCTGCTTTGAAATGAGCGATTAGTGTGTATTTCATGTCTGTAGTTTTTGTGGGCGTAATTTTTAAGTGCTGGTTCCGTGGAATGTGGTACCTAATTCTGAGTGGGTTATTTAATGTTCTAGACATCAGTTTCCTCACCAGGAAGCACGGACTAATACGAGGCTCTTTTCATTGGGTTGTGGTAAAGATAAGTAAGTTCATTCACCGAAGCGTCAAGAACATTTTTGTATGCGGTGCCTACTGGGGTCCAGGCACTGTATTAGATGGGAACAGGTGACAAACGTGAATAATTTCCGGCATGGAGCCAGTGGTGGTAATCGTCACACAGCAAGTGTCCCGCTGTACCCTAGATGTCACGAAACACGAGAATGCACAAATTTAGCAAACTGATCATAACACATCTCAGATTATGCGATTCGAGGAATGGAGGGAACGACAGAAATTGCATGTGTCCAGGAAGGACGAGGAAGAGTTAATATTTTGAAGAATCCCGATTTTAAAAAAAAGAAAGTCTCAGCAGGCCAAAATTCTGGATCAAAATGAGGAAAGATCTTTAATGGGAATGAATGCAAAGCACAGACCACTGTGTAAGTGTGGAGTAAGAGCTCCAGTGTAGCAGTGGTTCAGGTGACAGTTAGTTAGGGGGTGACTGTGAAATCAGTAGGAGCCTGTCGTGACCTGGTTGGGGCCGAGGACACCAACAACTCGAAGTTACATTAATACAATAATGAGGAACTGAGTCTCTGACTTCCTGTGGACTAGACACCTGACCTTCCTTGCTCATTTCTGGATGCTACATTGGAAGGGGGTTGTGGCAGGCCAGAGTGTGGAGGGCCTTGTCTGTCACACGTTGAATGCCGGCTACGCGTTTTGAAACAAAACCAGCACCTAGTTAGCTTTAAAGGGAAGGGGAGAGACCAAGGCCGTGAGGCCGTGACCAGAAGGGGCAGAATGACTAAGGGGCAGGGCTAGGGAGCATCAGCTGTTGGGATGAACTTGGCTCCCAAACCTGCAATTCCCATGACCCAGCTGACCAAAGAGAGGCGGAGGTCATGCCAGTGACAGGTCTGCTTCTGAAGAAGAGGATTCACTTTGCCACTGTTTATGATTAGTCAGTGGCTCCAGTGAAGGGCGGGCTGTGGCCTTTCCGGAGGTTTTTCCTAATCATTCTCTTTCTTCATGGGGTCAGGCAGGAGGCATCAGAGGTACAACAGAATGGAGTGGGGACACCTGGAGCCCTGAAAAACCAGCTTCGGGCTGTTCTGATGTGGACAACTGGACGGCCGCTGGGGAAAGGCTTATCTCCAGTCTTATCTCCATTCAGGATTCTTTTCAGATGACCAAATTAGCAAGACAAGGGGAGGATAGATGGCATTAGAGAAATCTGGATATCTGTCTACCTTTAGTAGGGACAGTTGTGTTGTCCTTAGTGACCTGAGTGGATTCAAAGCTATAAAATCTAAAGTGATTTATGGGATCCTTGAATCATACTTTGTATTTTTTTTTTTTTAAGATTTCATTTATTTGAGAGAGAGAGAGTCCATGAGAGACAGCACAGGCAGGGTGAACCGCAGCAGGAGAAGCAGATGCCCCACCCAGCAGGGATGTGGAACTCAATCCTCCAGGATCCTGCCCCTATGGGAAGGCAGACGCTTAACCGACTTAGCCACCCAGGCACCCAGTCATACTTTGGGTTTAGTTTATCTTTTTTCAAAACTTTCAAGGAATCTGATTGATCCTTGATTGCTATAGATGGGGGATGCGTTTTTTTGGCACGTGAGGTCACGCAGTCATAAAATTGTCATCAATAAGATTTTAGCCCCTACATTGGCCAATATAGAAATGCTTCCTTCTCTTGAATGTGCATCTAACACAGAGGAAAAACTGAGGCATGTTACAATTTTTAAGAGTTCATTTGGACAAAAATCAACTTGAATTGGGCAGCACTCCCAGATGTGTAGCAAGTGGAAAGGAGCTCCGAGGACCTGTACAAAAGGAAAGACTTTTGCAGGCAGATGGGAACACGGAAAAGTGGGTTGATCATTGCAGGGTACCTTCCTTTAAAGGATGGCAGGAGTCTGTTAGACAGAAGACCTAACTAGCACTGATCAGGTGACTCCTGGATTGACTGGTTTCAGACTCCATTTCAAGGAGAGCCGAAACTGTAATTAAGTCTCTCTCGGTTTGGTGACATGGAGCTCAGCATAACTAAGTCCATTTGAGGCCAGCTTTGTTTGTTTGTTGTTTGTTTTGTTTTTTTAACAGTTCCCATTTTGATCAGATTCTCAGTCTAAGAGATATGATCAAAATTTAGGGCATTGGTGATACTCCCCGCTCTGGAGTTCTTAAAATTTTTTGTTTTTATATTTTTCATTTTCTTTGTTCTTTCTTTTCCTTTGTCTCCCCCCCCCCCCACGCCACACACCTCGAATCTCTGTGTGGTATTCACATGTCTTGATGCCTTTTTGCTGACTGTCTTTGTAGTATTCACAGGTCATGACATTGGGTTCACATCCTTTAAGTTGGCCATTCTCTTCACTCCTTGTCTGATGTTCTGGTCTTAGGGAGATCATTTGCTGGGTAGTCAGTGGCTGTGAACATGCACAGACAGCTTTTGAGAGAATACAGCGTACCAGGGAGACTGCTGTGATGATTATAAGCAGGAAAATTCCCAATGTCTACAACGTACTTTGGAGCCTATGGCCTCCCAAGCCCTACACCAGTCAGCATCAAGTAAGTAAAATAAAGACCCTGTTGAAGGAGTTACTTTGTGAAGCCAGCTTACTTGTTCAGTGATCTAATGTAGCTGAATCTCGACTTCCACAGGCAGTTGATTCAAGTGCAGCCATTGGCCACAGCATGAACTTCTCCTTCCTCAGCTGAAAGATAATCAAGGGCTATCCTATTATCA
Source organism: Mustela putorius furo (assembly GCF_011764305.1). Lineage (NCBI taxonomy): Eukaryota > Metazoa > Chordata > Mammalia > Carnivora > Mustelidae > Mustela > Mustela putorius. The sequence continues at coordinate 2,884,196 of NW_025421280.1, forward strand.
AGAACGACTTGGGCCTGAAAGTCTGGGGATCTTTATTGAGCAGGTACTCTGTTAGTGGTGGATTCAGGTAATCCACCAGCGGTGGATTCCTTACCTCAGGCCAGAGGTAAGGAACATCGTCTACCCACGCAGTAACAGAAATTAAGAAAACAAGTAGCAAAAAGGCTAAAGGAATAAAGCTTTCATATTGGAGGTGAAGATCTTGATCTATGACCGTGGAAGGACTGTCCATCTCAAGATGCCATCTGCTTCTGAGAAGGAACTTCCTAAGACAGTAAATTTAGATCTCCAGCTGGTGTGCTGTTCCAAGAGTCTGGAGGAACTCTTTTAATGGGGAGATGAAGACCCAAGTTTCAAGTCCCCAAAGTCTGACTGCTATCCAGGTTGAGACAGACCTGGTATAGTCCCTTCCGAGGAGATGTAAGGGCATTCTTTGTTCTTCATGATCCGAATGAGGAAGGCGGGAGAAAATTAGAAAATACTAGTTTGGAGAGTCGGAGCCGGATATTTGAGGACACTAGAAGAATTCATTATCCAATCCAGGTGTTAAGTATAAAGCAAAAATTCAAAGACAACAAACAAGGCTAGAATCTCATAGACACGACGTTGTGTTGTGATTTTCTACTGAAACATAAATTTTTTCTCTGCAATCATCCTCATTTCTACCAAAGCTAATCATGGAAAAACTATATGTTTATAAAATAAGTCTAGTCAAATTAAACTATTTACACAGTACAGCAAGGATAGTATTGACCATGTAGGCTCTTTTGGAAATCTGCTTTGCTGGAATTTTTCATAAGGAATCTTAGATTGGACTTTACAAACCTCTCCAGAATAAGAAGCTAAGCCAAGGACTCACCATCACAATTTACCTAGAATACCTACAGATATGGGTAAATTCCTCTTCTTGATGTCCTCAAGTTATCCTGAGGTGCTATGAGGTGATCTTCCTTATGAACCTGCCTGGAAAGTCAACCTTAGTTCCTTAAAGCTGTATGGTCATATTTGAATCTATACAATATTCTCAAATCGGACATTCCAGTTAAAATCTTGGTAATATAACCAGTGTTTCTAGTTGTGTCCAAGGAGCACATATTCTTTTTTTTTTTTTAAGATTTTATTTATTTATTTGTCAGAAAGAGAGAGAGGCAGGCAGAGGGAGAAGTAGGCTCCACACTGAGCAGGGAGCCAGATGCGGGACTCTATCCCAGGACCCCGGGGTCATGACCTGAGCTGAAGGCAGACACTTAACCTAAAGCCACCCAGTCATCCCAAAGAGCACATATACTTAATGAACTTATGGATAACTATATTCCCATAAAAATAAGTACTCAGTAAATTTCCAAATTCTGGAGGGACCAATAAATGTTTAAATTCTGTTTACAAAGGTATACTTAATAAAATCACTATAAGTCACAGATGGCTTAAGAGAAGAGAGAAAAAGATTTCCTTAAATTGGGAGTAAGTGGGGGAAAGTATTCAGAAACTAGCAATACTTTAAAGAAAATGTTGTAAGAAAAAATATACATATATAAAATCATACTTGTCACTTTGACTCAATCCCATATTATTTAGTTCTAGTTCTGTTTGAATCCAGCTTTTCATTAATTCTGGAAATTCTTACCCAGTTCAGTTTTATGATCTTGAAGTTATCAGAAACCTATATTCTAGAACACTTTTCACAGTCTTTTCTGTTCATCTTTCAGAAGATAAAGCACATTTGCAAAAAGCATTAAGAGTAAAACAAAACTGTCTGGAAATGAAAAGACTTAAAAATTCCCCTGGTTAAAGATCTGATGAGAGTTCATTATAGTAGAACTGACAAAGAAATTTGGTTATTTCTGTGACACACAGCATTTTAAGATAACTGCAATTACTACCGATAACATTATACAGGACATATCAGATTTCTAGGAATTTCACACAATTTCTAAAGCACGTACATAAATAACACGCATCCGTACAAATATAAGCTAAAAAGGTTTAATATCACTTCTTATTTGATAATGCTTCCCATGTAATTGATATATTAAATAAACCTAATTAGTTTAATATCTCTTTTTATTGGAAAGAGAACAAATCTTTTGAGAAGTTCCCAGGAGCTGATGGAAAATACCAAAGTTAGTTTGAGCCCAGAAGACTTCGTTTAGAATTTGATGCTGGGGATTCTGCCCGAGCATCAAAAGGTTTGAACATTTGACTAAATAGGATCACAGATCATTATGAAATAATACTAAATTATCTCTTTAACCAGAGTAACAGTAGGGGGCACCATGGTGGCTCAGTTGGTTAAGTGTCTGCCTTAGGCATCAGATCATGACTCAGGGTCTTCAGATCAAGCCCCATGTCAGACTCCCTGCTCAGTGGGGAGTCTGTTCTCCCTCTTCCTCGGTTACCCCCTTTCCCCAACTCATGCTTTCTCTCTCATAAAATCTTTTTTTTTTTTTTTTCTTAAAATTTTTAAGTAACAATAGTAGGGGTTAACATAAATACAGAAAACCACATACCTGGGAGAAAAACTTAGCTCTCTTCAGAAGACTGGGTTTTCTTAAGTAATCAATGACCTGATAAAGACAATATGAAGCACACTAAATCGTGTTGTAAGACACAAAATCTTTACTTTTCAGGTAGATAACAAGTAAAGAAAAACCTTTCTTAGTGTCGTATCAGAAGCAGACCAACAGGGGCACGTGGGTGGCTCAGTTGCTTAAAGCCTCTGCCTTCGGCTCAGGTCATGATCCCAGGGTCCTGGAATCAAGCCCCTCATCGGGCTCTTTGCTCGGCAGGGAGCCTGCTTCCTCCTCTCTCTCTCTGCCTACCTCTCTGCCTACTTGTGATCTCCATCTGTCAAAATAAATAAAATCTTAAAAAAAAAAAAAAAGGCAGACCAACAGTCCAAGAAAATTTTGTTTTATAGTAGATGAAGGACAATTAAGTTTTGCTTTTACAGAAGTACACTTTTGGTATTCTAGTGTGTTTTTAAACCAGAGATATCTGGTTGTCTTAATTACATATATTAGAATTCTTTCTTTTTTCAAAGATTTATTTTTTTATTTGAGAGAGAGCACAAGTGAGCAGGGGAAGGGGCAGAAAGAGAGACTATCCAAGCAGACTCCCTGCTGAGTGTGGAGCCTGATGTGGGGCTCGATCCCATGACCCATGACATCAGGACCTGAGCCGAAATCAAGAGTTGGCTACTTAACTGAATGAGCCACCTAGGTACCCCTAGAATTCTTAACAAATAGAATTCTTAATTGCCAGGGAAAACTGAGAGTTATGGGTTGTCAAATAGATAAATATTTCATACTTTCAAGAAGTATATTCTTCCTAATAGTAAATTTTTCAACGTGGCAGCAAGGCTGTTTATAAATAGACCCAACTACCCTTAGTTTCTCTGTAAAAGGAGGCAAAAGCACATAAACCTGTGTTCAGTAGTTAATGTTCAGTCATTTATCTTATTTGAAATGATCTAGGTAGTCGATGAGTATCCATTATTTAATTATTTATTTTAAAGATTTTTATTTATTTATTTGACAGACAGATCACAATTGGCAGAGAGAGGAGGAAGCAGGCTCCTGGCTGAGCAGAGAGCCTGATGCAGGGCTTGATCCGAGGACCCTGGGTCATGACCTGAGCCGAAGGCAGAGGCTTTAACCCACTGAGCCACCCAGGCGCCCCAAGTATCCATTATTTAACTCTGCTCAGTATAACTCTAAAGTTTCAAGTTACCAAGAAGATTTTGGAAACTATTTTTAAATAGACATAGCATAAAGCATAATTATTGTTGAAAAGTTCCTTTTTAAGTTTTATCTTACTTACATGTATATTTAATTCACTTGTTCTTAACAATTATGTTTAGATTAATCATGAGAATTTCATGAGACATTAAACAGCTAACCATCATCTTAAGTTCTCTTCCTCACTGACAAATTCTCTGAGATAACATGAGCTTATTTGAGTTTTAGTGAACCTAGGTAGAATGAAAGTATTATATTTAATGCTGGTAACTCTGAAGACTTGCCTGTTTTAATTAAACCAATAAAGTTACACTAAGTTTTTTTTTTTTCCTCTTGAAGGTCATCCTAGATCACATGAACTCGAAAAACTTTTGGGTTAGTTTCCATACTTTTGAGAGTATACTTGGTTCATATAAACACTTCTTTGCCTCGATGCCAATTAAATAGAGCTCTTTACAAAGTGATTTGACATTATGATCTGGGGGTTGAAAAAATACTGCCCATTTATAACATGCATATATAGACAAAGGTAAAGAGACAGACTCGGAGTTCCTGTAGCTTACATTTTAGTTTAGGGGAGAAGACCTGATTCAGCCTCTGAATATCACCTTCCAGTCTGGCTAGATTCTAACCATGAAGTTACTTTAACAAAACAAAAAACTCTCAAATACCTTGTGAGGTTCCAGCTGGGACAAACTGTATTCCTGGCTGTACCGAACACTCCCTTAGACGCAAAAGGTCTCCCAAAGAGGGTCCAGAAGTTACTATCCTCTCAAGATCCAGAGCCACTCCTGAAGACAGGCAAGGAAAGGAAGAGTCAGACCATCACCCGGAGAGCCGACAACGGTCGGTTCTGCAAGTGGAGTGCAGCCCACATTTCTGCGGCCTAGGCATGCTCCAACCCGATGGCTGCCAAGCCAAGTTCTGAGGACACAAAGCAAGATAAACAAGAAGGCAGTAGCTGTCCCTAGGAGAGAAAGGATCATAACCAGTGGGTACTTCAAAGTAAATTTACAAGTCACAGTTCTAAGATCTAATTCTTACATATGTTTTTTGCCTGCCAGTATGAACTTTCAGAGAAAGGAACTATGTAAAATTTTACCTTCCTCTCTCAACTGGGTATCCCAGAGGTATAGGAAAGCCGACCCTGGTAAGACTTTTCACCCTTTGTCGGGTCTGGAGAGAGTGGGGTGTCTTAGTAGGTCTAGCCCTAGTCACCAGAAACCATGGAGTAGGAGAAGTGATTTTCTCCTTTACTTCTTATCCTGAATACTTGGCTATGATGCCTTCTTCTCTAGGACACCTTTGTAAGTAGATAAGTTTCAAAGTTCTCCACTGTGGCCTTTGTAATTAAAGATTCTCTTTGGTAAGGTTAATTTGCTTGTTTAGTCTTAGAACAAAATTTTGTTCACCTGAGGTCTCCCACTGGACCTAGTCCCGCTGAAGTCCTACCCAGTCTGTCCCCAGACCCAGTCTGATTTCCGAGTTGGACCCAGTCCGGCCCCAGAACCCGTACAGTTTCTAAGTCAGACCCAGTCTGACTCTGGCTCGTTTCTGGGCCTAGTCTAGAAAAAGAAATGTTCAAATAAAGTCTGACATTCATAATGTAAAAACCGCAGAGGTAGGATCCAGGGTGAACTTAGCTACTTCGTCCAGAGGCCGCGAGAATAGAGCAAGCCCAGGGAGCTCAGCGGGTACCTACGTCTAGTCGTTCATTGCTCCTGGGGTCGTGGGGGGGTCGTGGGGGTGGGGGAGGTCTCCTTCACATCCCTCCTTTTAGAGCAGAACTGTTAAAAGATAAACTGAGACATTAAAAATTGTAAGAGTTTATTTGAGTAAAAATCAATTCGAATTGGGTAACATCCAATCTAGCAGATAGAAAGGAGCTCTGAGGAGCTGCAGGAAATTTTATAGGCAGAAGGGAACAGGAACAAGAAACTTAGGGCAAAAAGCGAGGAGCTTTTGCCAAGTTTCTTTCCTTTGCGGGATGACAAGGGTCTGTCAGGCAGATTACTTAACGAGCGCCAACCAGGTGATTCCTGACAGACTGGTATAGGATTCTGTTTCTGAGAGAGCTGAAACTATAGTTAAGTGTCAGTATGGTGCTTTAGAGCTTAGAATAAGCAACTCCATTTGGGGTCTTTTTTTTTTTTTTTAACAGATGCTATTATTTAACATGTAGCTAGTTATTTTTTCCTTAGCACTATTTGTTTCTTGGAGCTTATAGTTTAGAGATAGTACAATGTGTGAAACATAAATGCAAAAGAAGGAGAGAAAAAAAAAAGAAACTATTAACTCATTCATTTGTTTATTCATTCGTTTATAAATTAATCAAATATTTGTTCAGGGGCCCTTATGTACAGGGCACTTTTTTTTTTATATTTGATGAGCTCATTCCCCATTTGGTAGAATGCAGAAATTACTGGCATTGACTCTATATGCTGGATGTGGTTCATCAGAATAGTGGTACTTCGCCCAGTTGAGTTCCCATAGTAATGACATTGCTACGTTATGTGGAGCTAGTCTGCTCTCGTGTGTGTGTGTGTGTGTGTGTGTGTGTGTATTTCTGTCGAGGAGGACAATTTGCCTGATGGAGGAATGGCTTTTGGTTTTTGTGTAGACTTGGCTCATTTCTTCTTCTGTAAACTTTCGTGGAAATAGACAGGACCTCGGTTGTCCTTTCTGCCCCATCTTAGCTGAAAAGGAGCAAGAGAGTAGAAGTGAGCAGGAGCTGCCTTCGCCCCAACACAGGTAGGCTGCCTTCAGGAAAAGAGCTCTAAGACTGGAGCCCGTGGTCCAGTGACTGCACCCGTGCTGCAAAGAGGGAGTGAGGAGTGCAAGGCCAGTGGAGTTCCGGACACGGCTGGTTTTGTTAGAGCTCTGCGTCCTCTTCTCGGGGATGAGCGTGCGTCCTGGATACTTTCTACATCTGTCCCTGTTTGGATGTGAATTCTCTTCATGCTTTCGTTCTAACTAACTGCATAATAAGATAGATATCTGTATCTGACCCAATGTTACTTAAAAATGCTTTCATGACCAAAATATCGAATTCCTGAGTCCGTGCTTCTTAACGTTATGCTGGTGGTTCCCACTCCCTGGCAGACTCACCATCCAGAACAGTACAGAGGCATATCACGGGTCTACTCAGTCAAAATCTTGGGGTCAGAAACTTCAAAACCACACGGTGAGAGCATGGCAGGATAGGAATAAAGTACCTCAAACTCTGCAGACTTGAGTGTATGTGTGTGTGTTTGTGTGTGTGTGCGTGTGTGTGTGTGTGTGCCCGCGCGCTTGAGCTAGCTGAGGTCAAGGCTAAGAGAGATCAAGTTAAATATTGGACATGATAGAGATGCAGAACAGAGACCATGCCCAAAACGTAAAGAATGGCAGAGGAAGAATTGAACACATTTTGGGGGATAGGGAGAACCGGTGATGCTGGAAAAGGAGGAAAACCCTGGTCTCAAAGAAAGGAGATCCAGGATGAATTTTAACCCCCAGTCCCAGTAAGGACTTCACAGTTCCCTGGGGCGATGGTTCATGTTCTCCCCCTTGCGAATGCCTGAACCTCCTGTTCCCAGTCGCTGAAACTGCCTTCCCCACACCGCCTTGCCCTGCTGCCCGGGACAGAGCGTCAACCTTAGATATGCAGCCTCATCTCTGTCTTCATTTAAAAGTCCCCTTACCCCCAGGCCCAGGAAGGAACCCCTCTTCCCTGCTTTCTGCCCATGCATCTTTTTTCAAATTCAGCAAATGATAACATGATGGCTGGTGGTAGGCCTTGGGCTCTGACAGCACTAACAGGGCTCCATTCCTTGCTTTGGAGAATGTGAATGTTGGCAACTTTGAAAAGAATCCTAAAATCAGCTTATTGGGTCATTATAATTGAGTACAAGCTGAGTAATCTTTAGAGCACAGAATGCTAAGGCTTTCCTTCCCAGAGACAGTAGTAGCAACATATTGTAAAATCATAGGATGAAGGTTCCATGAATTAGGTCTCATGTTGGCCAGCCCCCATGTTCTCAGCATTCGGGGCATACCCCACTGTAGCTGATTCCAGTGTGTCCTTGAGAACTCATTGAACAAACCACCAGACTCCTTCGCACATCCAAGTGAAGAGCTGGCTGCTGGCTCTGGCCCACCCAGTCACCTGGGGATTGATGCAAGGTTGCCATTTGCCTGCTGGGGAAGACCAAGGGGTCTAGGACCTTGTTACCCTGGATTGAAAAAACAGTGACCAGCAACTATCTTCTCCTATTGTTAAGATTAATTGGATATAAGAGTTCTTGCTTAAATCCTGTAGTTAGAATCTATGCACCCAGAAGAATGAGTCTGAGATAGTAAAGAAATCTTTTGCCTTCGGGTATTTCATTATAGCAGAAGGAGGAAATTGAAGGAAAAGAGGTATATAGCAACAATGATAATAATGAGGGGAAACAGTAGAATGCTTATAGTTTGCCAGGCAGTGACCCGTCCTATGTCATTTAGTCCTTGTTACAACCCTCTGGGAGAACTATGATTGGGGTGTGTGTGTGTGTGTGTGTGTGTGTGTTTTAGTTTTATGGGGGAGGAAACTGAGGCACATAGAGACTGTAATTTACCAAAAGCACAGTCAGGCAATGGTGCCATCAGGGCTAGAACCCATGGCAGACTCTCTCCAGAACTACCATAATTTTATAATCAGGAACAAAATAAGCCCCAGTACCAGGGTGTTTTATGGTTACATCTAAGATGTTAGGAGAGCTTGGCCATCCTTGAGGCCAGGGTCCCGGGCCACTGCCTGGTACCCACTGATGGGACTGAAGGAGATGAGGGGAAAAGTCTGTGTGTGTGTGTCTCCTCTCAGCTGTGGAAGCTCCTCCCTGAAGGAGAAGTTAGGAGAACACGTGAACCCCGGGTCCCTCATCCTGCCAGACTCGGGCATTTTTGCATGTATATGGTCTGTCAGGCTTGTCACTGTCAGCAAAGGAGGATATCAGAGTTTTACCCTTACTATCTCAGGTTCCACTCATGCTGACCCTTGGGCACAGTTTTTTTTCCGAGGCAGTAAAAATGAAGCAGCCTCTTTGTTCTTCCAGGCTTAGTTCAGTCCCCAGCCCCCTCTGCTGCTTGCCAGGTAGGGCAAAAGCCAGGTCTGAGAGCCATTCAACTGCCTCTTCTCCCCCAACTGTCTGTGAGACATCGGTTAAGTAATTGCAACTCTCAGAGCCTAGTTCTTCATCTGTGAAGTGGGTACAGTAATCCTTCCTTCACAAGGTCTCACCGGGGCTATGACTTCCGGAGCATCAGAATCAGGGCTTTCAAGTTGTTTGCCAAACATTTTTTGTTTTCCTTCTCTTTATTCCCTGATTTACTGTAGACACGGTAGTGTCCAGGATTCTTGGCCTCTGAAATCCTATTTATAAACTAGTTTTCTCTATGCTTTATATATGACCTTAATTGTAAGCCATAAAGTACCCAAAGCTTAATGCTGTGTTTGTGTAAAATGTGTACCTGGTGAAGGACAAGCTATCAATAATGACAGTTGTTCCTGTTACTGTTTCAGAAACCAGGCAGGGTAGCTCCTAGGTTTTTCTCTTTGTGTAGGTGAAGTGTGTAGGCTCAGACAGGTGAAGTGACTTGCCCACATTTGCACTGTTAATTCATGGTAAGTCATTAATAGAAGCCTCTGTCAGATCCCAGTGCTCCTGCATCATCTCAGGGTTAGACAGACTGCCTGAGGGCATTTAGGACTAGGAAAAAGTCTGCCTACCTCCTTATGGCCTGGCCGGGTGAGTCCCAGCCCTTGGAACCATTTGGAAACTGCAGGAGCCTCCAGCGGGTGGGGAGTGGAGACAGACAGTCGCGTACCTTGATGCCTGCTTCCCTTTCTGCTTCGGAGTGGCTCCACGTAGCCCCTCTTCCCAGCCTCCCCGGGGCCGCCCCGGCCCCTGCGAACCAGCCTCCTAACTTTTTCTTTAGAAAAGAAGACAAACCTTTGGATTTTTAGAGGGTCTCTCTGAAAGATAGGGGTGTGTGTGTGTGTGTGTGTCTAAAATCGGTGCCTGTTAAGGAAAGCAAATCCACGGGGAACTCCAGGCCTCCAGAAAATGTTTGCCGTGCTGCAGTTTCTCTGCCACACAGTGTGGAAGGCAATTATCTTCGGAGGGGATTCCGCAGCCCGGCGCGGGCTTCCCCGGCGTAAGATTTATTGTCGGCTGGATTGGGTGTTCTTTATAAGAGCATTTACTCGGCATCTAAAGCGCTGTCAAGAGTGCTACTTCCTGAATGCTTTTGAGGTTGCAACTGCTAAGCTTCATTTTCCCGTCTTGGAGATATATTTTTGAAATGGTATGCAGGGATTTGTAAGGCCTCGTGCTTTCCATTGACACTGACAGGAGCTGCACCGTTAAACTCCTGCACACTGCTGCGGAAATTTACCCCCTAATGCCCAGAGCCCTCCCGCAGGCCTGTCTGGCCCGCACGTGCAGAGGGTTCCCCGGAGTGGGGGAGAGGGCATGGGAGCGCGTCCCGTTGTTTTGTGTTTAAGTCATGTCAGCTAATCAGTCTCAAAGTTAACTGTTTGCTTATTTAAACAAAGGAGAGGCAAAAGCTCTTCTTTGGCTTTTCCCCCCTTTCCTTTATGTGGATCTTATGAATGCCAGAGGAAAACTTGAGCTTCGAGTCAGCTAAATATACTGTATCATGAAACCTTAGGGACCACTGAATTGGGAACAGTGGCCCTTTACTGCTAAGAAGGTGTTTTATTGAAAACGCGCCGACAGGCTCTCCCCGGAGAAGGAGCAAAAGAGAAGGCAAGATGCCCGACAGTAATACAGGTTGTTCTCTTAGGCAAGCTAAAATGTAGAGTTTGGCACTTCTGGGCTGTGATCCGGCCGGCAATCGACGAGACGAATGTGCATTTTTACATTAAAAGTGCCATATTTCACCGGCCCTGGCCCCTCCCCCAGTTTTTTAAGTGTCTTAATTTATATATTCCAGTTAACAGTTCATTTCTCTCCAGCTTTGAAAAGTTGTCTTTTGAATAAATGGAGGTAGTCAAAATTTCCTAATCCTGGCAGGCTTACCAGCAGAGGGCAGGCGTAAAGAAGGTTTTGCTAGGAGGGTGTGTCAACCTAGGGTCACAGGAGGGTGGCGTTGCAGTGGGAGGGAGACCTGTGAGCCTCCTTCGGAGGGCGAGATGCAACACGTTCCCTCTGCCTCTTTCCAGGCCTGCTGCACGCCCCACGTCTCCGGAAAAGCTGACTTTACTAAATAAAGGTGGCCAGTTGCCGTTATCAGATTTTCAGCGATTTCTCCATAATTAAACGTTCAAAAAAATATTCAAATGTCATTTCATGCCCCCAGAGCCATCTATTCTTGTCCCTTCGCTGATCCAGTTCTTGTTACGCTTAAATCCGAGGGTTTGCGTGGGGGTGTGCCAGGAACGCTGTTACTCTTTGGAGAGGAAATACGGACTCACACTTGATGGTCTAACGATTCGTTCTTCCTGATACCCAAAGGATGAAGCTCTTTGGGAAACGCTTTCCTGCCCCCAAACATGTACCTTTTGAGAACTTTGCACATTTCCATGTAATCTGTTCTCACCTTATGGCAGAAGCCGTCCACTAACACATTTTACATTTTATTAAAACAAGGGATTATAGTTTTATCGTAAATGAAAGAGAATAATTTGTTACAGTCCATGAGATGCAGACTTAGGACTGGATGTAGCCATTTTTCTTTCTGTGTAAGATTTTGTTTACTGGTGATTACATATGATTTTGTTTTCTGAGTGTCTTGATATTTAGAATGAGGAAGGTGGGGGTGGGGGGTAAATGTTTTCCATAGCTTATTTACTCATCATGTTCCTAAGTCACGAGAATGTTGACATGTAATTGTGTATATATAAATTAACCAGGAGCACTGGCATTATAAAATGTTGCATTAAATGAAGATGGTCCTGACAGTGTAGAAGGCGTCAAAAAGAGAAATTTAAACTCCTATGGAACAGTAGGAACGCATAGTCCTTTCCCCTGGTCACGCAGGCACAGACCAAAAGCAACATATTTAGGGGCACCTGGGTGGCTCAGTCGGTTAAGCATCTTCCTTCTGCTCGGGTCATGATCTCAGGGTCCTGGGATCGAGCCCCATGTCAGGCTCCCTGCTTAGCAGAGTGTCTTCTTGTCTCCCCCCCACCCCCGCTCATGCTTGCTCACATTCTCTGAAATAAAATAAATAAAATCTTAAAAGACATAATGACCTGTATGGTCAGCATAGACTTAAGCGCGACATAAACGGTATCAACACGGAGCTGACTGCCTTAGCTCCCTGTAGATAGATGATGTATTAATTTATGTTTTTAAGTAAAAGCACTTAAATCAAGAAGGAGCTGTGGTTCCTTGGAGACAAGTGCCCAAATCTCAGTATTCAGGCCTTGGTGTTACAATTTAGTACCTGTAATTGGCAGCTGGTTGGCGGTCTTTGGAGGCCTCAGAAAGACTAAATAAAGCAGGACTCCCTCTGGAGGGACTCACTTCCCTGGGCAGGTCATCAAGGCTGTTACTACGGTGAGGGATTCACCATTTTCTCTGTAGCAACAGTCACTCGGTCACGTTTCTTTAAGTTCCTTCATTTCAGAATACCAGTTTTGGGTACTCCCCTAAATTATTTGGAAAAGAGAGAGGAAGTGTTAATGCAAGTGTTGTTTGGAAAAAGATGGGCAATTGAATTACCATCTTGGCCTCTGGTCACACAGTTGATTTTTCAACCCATCAAACTGTTCATCAATTTTTATTTCACTCAGTCTGGCAGATGAACTTTCTGGCAACAGAAGTCGCAGTAGTTACCCATGAGAACCTGGTACCATAACTGACTGTATCTGAGGAGGTCTCCCACTCTCACTGTTGCTGGATATATGGGAGCCAGTGTCCATTCACGTGTCCATTCCTTGGTTATTTTCAAGCAGCTTCTGGCAAGGCAGGACCTCAGCTGGAGCTGAGGACCACGTGGGCCAGGAACCATGGCCGGTGTCTCCTTCCCTGCCATGCCATTTATCAGCATGTAGGAATAATGTACTGACAACACGCTCCTTCTGATTCTTCATTTAATGCATCTTCTCTCCATTCAGGGCTCTGAATGGGCAGTAAAACCTTTCACTTTTTCCTGCATTCAAGGCTAAGGCTCAGCAGAACCAAGTATAATACATGATTTTAGTCCCAGGTGTGTTATTTGGTGGTTAGAGTTTGGTGTGGGATCATAGTAATCTATTCTTAAGTACACAGCCAGCTGCACAATGGACTCATTTAGCAACTGACAGGTTTCTTAATATGTGGTGTTTGAACAAGGGCTGTATCTGTTGTGGGTGTTAGGATGTGGGCATCAAAAATATTTTTAAGTATGGTATTTAGCATTTCCTTCACTCTTCCTTTAACATTAGCTCCCCCCCCCCCAGGTATTCATTTTAAGCTATCATGGCCATTCTTTTTCTGAAAGTTTGTTTCTATATCTGCTTCCCCTTGTGGACCTCAGTGCTTAGTTAGGTATGTTTGATTCTTAGAGGGTGAAAAAAAAAATCACAGTTGGCTTTCTGAACCTTAGTTTTGTCCTCTGTGAAGTGGGAATTGCCGTTTCTTTTCAAGTTGGGACAATTAAAAGAGACCCTGTTTCTAAAGCTCCCACAATACAGATGCTGCTGTTTGGGAGTGAGAGGAATTGCTTTCTGACCTAGCCTTCTCCAAAGCTACCTGGCCCTCTTGGTAATGAATCAGTGATATTAACTGAGTCTTCTAAGTTTTAACCATAGGTTTTAACATTTTCAACTGTGCTCCAGCAGTGCAAGATTTTAGTTCTCACCGAATCCCAGAAACAGCACAGGTTGACAGGACCACAAGGAAAGGGATCCTGAGAGAGTCCCGAATCAAATGAAAATGGCCTGGGCATATACACAGCTTCTCCAGGTTTATCACCGATGCTACATTTCCTTACCTAGAAGTAGTACGTGAGTCACCATGTCATGTTTGGAGAGAGGGTGGGAAGGCTCCAGGTGGCCTCTGAGTTAGCTTGCTAAATTACTTCCCTCTCCAAACCGTCACACCACCACCACCCCCTCCCCGACAATCCAAACCATCAGTCCTTTAAACACCACCTCCCCAAGGGGCCTTCCCAGACCTCTCCTGCTCACGCTGATCTCCCCCTTCTCTGTGGTCCCATGGTGCTCAAGCCACTGCTGTGCAATTTAGTGCTTGTGTAACCAGCGCCTTGCGTCACTCTCTAATTATTTTGTGTAAGGCTGTCTCCACAGGCTGGCTCATAAGCGTCTGTAATGTTTGTTGTTTGCTTGTTTGTTTGTTATTTGTTCTGATGCTTCGGAGACTTAGCTGATAAACACTGACCTGCAAAGGAGTTAGTCCAACTTGTAAAAGCATGCCTGAGTTTTATGGATGCTTCACCAAGAACTTGTCTTTGAAAAACATGAATTGCCTATACAGAGTTGCACCCCATTTTGTCCACAGATATCATATCTCAAGTTAATTTGAATACCTTTGAAAACAATCAAGTGTATTCTGAAATGACCATTTCCACTTTCTCACTGTGCATTGGTTGAAGGGAACTTCCTATATTTTTATTTCCTGTTTTTGGGGGCTCTGGCAGTCCCTCCCGGAAGAGTGTCTTGTCTCTTTAAGAGTCAGAAGTCTCCTGATTCCAGGTACATTCTGGCAGATTTAGGGCCCTTCTCCCCAAAAAGGAACACCCTCAGTCCTCCATTGAATATTCATGAGAGGGTGGGGTCACATTTTTTGTGACCTGAAAAATGCCATTAATAAATTTGTTGTCTGACACAAAAACACTTTAGGGTGGAGAGTGACCTGCCGTGCACCCATTTAACATCGGATCATAAGTTGACAGTCAACTGAAGCTTTTGTCTCTTTTGCAGCCAGATTGATGGGGGAATTTTCTGCCCCCCCGCTGACCTTATTGAGATTCAGGCATTTGCTTGATTGGAAATATTATCAATATACTTCCTGGTTTGTAGTTACCTGCATTAAACGCTTCAAATGGAAAAACACGTGCAAGTAAAACTCCTGGTACTGCCCCGTTAGGATTTGTGGTCTTTTTGTTTTTTGTTTTTTAATTGAGGGAGAATAGGTAATCCCTGGGGTCACTAGTTTTCCTGTTTTTGAAAAAAATAATAAATAAAAACGTTTGAGATTTTTTTTTTTTAAGTATAGGCCAAGAAGTTTCTCTCTAAATTTAAAGATGATAAATGCTGCCGAAAATGATTGGATTAACCTGGCATTCAGATCTTGCCAGTTGAGCCAACAAAGTTTAGCATATTGGTGACTTTTTTTTTTTAACACCATACTCAGCTTTAAATAGCATTAAAGAGCAGTGACTATTTCTGATAGAGGTCCTCTTCAAGTGCTTACTGAGAGTAGCTTTTGTTGTTGCTGTTGTTGTATAAATAAAAAAGGAATTTAAAGAATTATTTCTTAGCGAACTTGGAGCAGATGCCTTCTCGAGCAGCTGTCGTTCTAGAGGGGAAGTAGCTCGGTTCAGCGACGAGGCACGTTCGGTTGTTATTTATTTCAAGCCCCGTGTCGGGTTAGTTTTCCTCCGCGCGCACAAGCACGCTTTGGCGAGCCCGACTCTTGGAAAGAAAGGAGGTGGGGAGCGGTTGGGGGGGGTTGAGGTGGGGGGAGGCCGAGGCTTGGTGAAACCCTCGTCCTGAAGCGAAAGTTCTCAGTAGAGGCCGTTTTCGAGGAAAGCGCTTCTCTGCGCTGCCCTGGAGCCCCGCATCCCCTTCCGATTCTGAACAGTTGCTCGGAGCAATCGAGGGGTGCGCGGGGCGCGCCGGCTCCCCTCCTCTGCCTCTCGGGGTCGTCCGAAAGGTTGGGACAACTCTTTGTCAGTTTCCAAGACGAACCAAGCACGCAACCCAGCCCCAAGCCCCAAACCCGCAGCCCCGGCCGGCGGGAGAGATGCGCGCCGCGCCGGGCTTCCCAGACGTCAGCCGGAGGCAGGTCAAAGGGTTAACAGCAATTAAGAGGAGTTGCTCTAGAGACAAAAGCAGGATTTCGCCGGAGCGTGATTTCACCTGCCGCGCGGAGGGGGCCGGGGCGCGCGGGCGCGGGGAGCGGGCCGCGGAGCCCATTGTGTGGGGCGCGGCGCGGCGCGGCGCGGGGTGTTTAGAGGCGGGTTGTGATTGGTGGAGCAGGGCGGGGCGGGTGGGCGCGGCGCGGCGCGTCTTGTCAGCCCGCGAGCCGGAGCGCCCCTGCGCGCGTGCAGTCCGCCTGCACGCCGAGGCCGCCGGACCCCACGCCCGGCCCGCGCGGGCGCCCCGAGCCGGCTCCGCGCGCCTGGCGGCTACATGGAGAGTGTCAGGTTGGTCCCTATGATTGATCTTTGCCGTTCTGCCCTCCTTCACCAGGCTCCGCGGTGCCAGCTTCCTGGGGCCTCGCTGGGGAAGGCTGGAGCGCCAGAGGGTTTCCAAGTTGAGTCTTTTTAAAAAATAATAACAACAATTGCTGTTTACCAACTTGGGTGGGAGTTGCGCTCTGGAAGTGGAGGCGGGGGAGGGAGTGAAGAGGTGGGATGAAGGAGCTACAGGCCTGTGGGTCCTGGAGAGAGAAAGGCTTTCCCCCCCTTTCTCTCTCTCTCTCTCTCTCTCCCTTTTTTTTTTTTTTTTTTTTTAAATGTTCATGGGTGGGGTGTACTGGAGAGTTGGAGGAAGTCCTGCTTGTGTGTTGCTCTCGCGCTCTCGCTCTCTTTTTCGTTTGCGATTCATTTTCTGCTGGTCTGGCCTTCACGCAGCCACTTTGGTAAAGCCCTCGCCATCACTCCATTCGGGGACGTATCTGGGGTGTGATTTATGTCACTTTCAGAGCGTGTGAAATATACAAGGAGCCTTCCATCTCAGTGTAACCCGTGTGGATGTTTCTTTGCTTCTGATAGTTTTGTTTCTATATCTGTCTAGGCTATTTTCAGCTTAGCTGTTCAAATTCAAGGAGTTCACACACAGCAAAGAGGGGGAGGGGGGAGGAATAAAGCCCCACACCAAAACAGGCAGGCGAACTAAGGGACACTGGGGCAGGTTGGGGAGTCTCTGGCGTCTGGTGCATTACTTTGCCGATTAATTAAGTAGGGAGCAGGGTTTGGGTTAGGACGTGCAGCCGGCTGAAGAATTGCCACGGGGTACTCCAATCTTCCCGGGCTCTAAATGTAACTAACTCAACTGTCAAAACTGCCTGAAAGACGGTCAGTGGAAAGGAGACTTCCGCCGCCCCCTGGGAGTCGTGATGGGAAGGAGGGGGCCTTTAGGAAGTAGGTGGTAAAGTTTTAGAGCAAAGTACATATAGACTCTTCCTCTTTGGGATTAACTCCTTCAAGGCCTACCAGTTATAAGGAAAATATAATAATTTTATATTCTTGTCCACACAGACCAAATGTTCTAATCAAGCCAATTTAAAAATGCAAATCACCTAATTTCCATAGATTCCAACATTCTGAAAGTGACACATTTGGGGGAAAAATTAAGCCTGATAACAGGAAATGTGAATCATACTATCAATGACTAATCCTCCTAAGAAAAAAATAAGTTGCATTTATTTTATCATTAGGAAGTCAGTGTTAAAGAAGCCAAAAAATCTATATATATATATAATTTTTTTACTTTAAATCAAGTGAAGTTTTTTATTTTATAAGTGGCCCGGTGTTGCTTTTTTGTTCGTTTGTTTGTAAAAGATTTTCCAAGAGGAATGTGTATGTGCAGTCAGAGATGGTTATGTGGTAAAGTGTTCAAGCTAGCATGTCATTGTCAAAGACCTCAAACATGATCCCATTGAGATTCTAGTTTAGGATTTGATGTGTTGCTGTTACTGTTGTTTGAAAGAATGCAAAGCGTTCTTGGATGTTAGGACTTAACACTAAGTAAACCAAATGAAGACAGAAGCACATTCTGAATACCCTTCGCATAAATTGAAAAAATGTCTACTTCTATTTTATGTGATTCTTTGTAGCTGCCTGACACATTTCAGTGAAAAGTGTGTAAAAATGAAACCAAAATACAGACTGCCTACCCAGAGACAGTGGCTGACTTACTCTGGGATGTGATAGAGTTGAACTGAAAACGGATTGGGCTGACACTTGATAATCAAAGTTGATTTATTGTTCATTAGTACTGCATTAGCCCTTTCAGGCAAGACAGTTATTTGTGTAGTGGCCTGTCAAGAGCGAGACTGCAAGCACCTGTCATTTCTAAGGCATGAGATAAGCAACTAAATATTAAGATGATGCAAATAAAAACACATGATTTTTTTTTTCTTTAAGAAAATGGGTCAGTATCCATACATAAGAAGAAATCTAGAAATTTGTGGGGATTTTTTTTGTTGTTGTTGTTCCACACCCCCTCCCCCAGGACTATGCTTAGAATGAAAGCAAGGGGCTTTATATTCTCCTGTTTACCCTAAGAACTTTCTTTCTTACTCCTATGTGCAGTTCAGCTGATAAAAAGTTGGTCAGTTAAGGAAATGAGAAGCCTAACCTGTCAGTTTTTTAATCTGAGTAATTCAGGAAAGGTAGGCTTCCTATTTGTGTTGTGTTTTTAAATAAATTTATTTCATTAAAATGAAACTTTCCTAATCATGGGCTGATGGTATGAAAATGTGATGACATCATAGGTAAGCTATGATAATGTCGGATGGTAATGTCAAGTGGGTTTTCTGCAACATGTTTCACTCTCGATTTTCTTCTTCCCTCCCTGGAAGGGAATGATCTCATGACATACAATAGAAAACAACCCAGGTGTCAAAAGAAAACAAAATTAGTGAACTTTTGTCTGCAGCCATAGAAACGCGGATTAACTCATATTTTTCCAGAGGATGGAATGGAAACATTCTGCATGAGGTTATATAGTGTATTGTCTTCTCTGCATTTTCATTTGACAGGGATTTTAGAGTCTGTGATCTTAATTAAATCTCAACTAGCTGAAATAATGCTTCTAAAGGCATGCAGTGTTGCGTAACCTTGCTCAGTTGGTAAACCATAAATCACCAGAAAGCTTATGATAGGAATGGTTGGTTTGAATTTTTTTGTTGTTGTTTGCAGTTAAATGTACCTTAAAAACAAAACCCTCACCATTGCTGCCTTGTGTTTGCACGCTGTCAGAAGCTGTCACTTGAAAGATAAACTCTTTCATGACACTGACCAGTTCTGCAACTTTTCAGACAGCCTCCACACAATTGTAAGATACAGTGAAATTAAAATCCAGATTAATTAAAAACAATGAAATTCCAGATTTATCTTGGCTAATGTGGCAGAAGTGTCTTAGAGTTACTATGTTTCTGAGATAATCAGGAGAGAATATTGTGATCAGCTTCTCAGCTTGAGCTAAAATTTGAGTAAAATTTGAATTGGCAAAAAAGAAGGGTGGAGGGATTTATTTTATTATGTGGTCTAGTTGTAGAGGAACATCACTAAAGAGAAACTTAACACTAGGCTCCTGGTAACTGGTCAAATATCATAGCCAGTTAGAATCCACTTCTGGTAGTTCTTTGACTTATAAGCAAGGGATAAGGCAGCAACAGTTGACTAGAGAAGGTTGGAATAAATAAATACGTAAATTGCATCTGTGTGTGTTACATGCTAAGCTATGAATTCTTTGCCAAGGAGTAATAATCATTAAGCAGCTATTAACTAGTCCTGGTTTTACAAATTCTACTAGTGCTTGTAAATACCAAGTTATTTACTTTGAGAGTCTTCAAATCAGATGTTTTTAACTACTAAAATTTTTGGAAGCTGTCTACTTATAAAAATTTGAGAACGCTATCTTGTCATATATTGATTTTATATACCTTTGTACATAATATTTCATATGAGGTTGGGAATGATGTTGCTGATGAGCTGTGGATCTTTTGGGGCAGAGAAGGAGTGCAGTTTTATGTATACCTGCATGGCTAGATTTGGGGATAGTCCTAACTCCCTAAGCTAAATGTGTTTTTGTTTGCTGCAAGGTTTCTTTCCTTGGAAGCAGCATGGTATTTCTGGACATTGGTTTTAGTCATTTCTCAGTGTACAAATACCTTTTATTTTTTCCCTCCTCGTACATGGCAATCTACATTCAGCTTTATTTATTTATTTATTTTTTTCCATTAAAAAAAGAAAATTCAGGTGCCTGTTGGACGATCGTCTGCACACTGTAGGGACTTGAATTATCTGGAAAGAGCTAAACTGGGCCTCCACTTTAGGGCTGTAGGAATAGTCTCTGAGTCCCTCTTCCAACCTGGCAGTTTGTTTGAAGAAAAATTAATTTGGAACAAGGAAAAATGAATATTGAACACGTGCATTGTACCTCATTTTCAAACCTGGTTAAAAGCAGCTAATCAATGAAGATGCAAGCTAAATGTTATGGTGCACTTTTTAAGAATACCTTGGTATCATGTTTTAATTTTTAAGCTTTATCTTGCCCTTAAATCTGAAACATCATTGTTCAAATAACTGAGAACAAGGTAAATCAACAACATCAAAAAGGTCGGCTGCTGTGATTTCTCAAGGGCTTGTTATTTTGTACTTCCCAATTCTATTTGATGTCTTGACAAAACAAGATGACACAGGGGAGAATACATTAAATTTTGATTTTTTTCATCTAACCTGTTACAGTTGTGGCAGCTTAATTTCTTTCACTTTTTCCTGAAGATTTTTCTTTTTTCTTTTCTTTCTTTCTTTCCTTTTTTTTTTTTTTGGTACAATTACTCTAATTGTCATACCACTTCATGAGGCGAGTCCTCACGGATTTTCCCATTTGCCTTGATTTTACTAGGCATTTTTGAACACATTTTGACCTTTAACATATAAGGAGCTTTGGGTAGGCTTTGTCTTCATTAGAAATATATCAGTGAATGGTGAGATTGTCAAAGAAGCAACTGATGTTTTCTCATTAGAATCTAATTTGCACCCCTTGGCTTAACTGATGTAGAAGGTGCAGGTGTTGGAAACAGGTATGAGAACCTGCACAATTTGAGAAACTTCAGTTTCTCAAAGGGGTGATTGCACAGCAAGTCAGACCTTACAAAACTTTGGACTGAGCTAATTTTGGCCTATCTGCATGTTAAAATCCAAGGACAGCCCTCCCCCTCCATCTCACAATGTGGGGGGAAAAAACATGTTTGCAAATTTAATTCTTGGTCTTAGAAAATTCTTTTGTGGACAAAAGGTAAACATTTTAGTTTTCTTCACTGAACAGTATCCCTCGATCCATAACTGTCTACAAGTTGTTTTCCTTTATGTGCATCCTGTGTGTGTCTCAGATAGCAGTGGTACAGTTGCTATCTCTTCTCACTATTTTTGAATAATGCTTGATTTTAAGAGGACTTACTAAGCCATGGCCTCTGCCTTTTCTTCTCAAGAGCTAAAGAGAACTGTGGATAGAATCTTCACTGGGGTTTCTTCTTGGAAGAGTTCTCCCCTCCTCCTATTTGCAGCACTTAAAAATGATTTTTGTTGTTGTTGTTAATATAAAATGTCATAGCAGCTTTGATCCACGTACACCACGTACATTGTTTGCCATCCCTCCTACAGGAGAAAGATTGAGGGAGGAAAGAAGAGGCATTTTCTCTTGATTTAAATAATAATAATAACTGTTGCTAAGTTGAAAAGATGAGTGCTTATTGGATGATTATTTTCATGTGTAGCTTCCATTGTTTCCTGTATTTAACAGGCGCTAATGGGAGAAGCGATTTAATTTATGTAAACTTTACATTTTTATGCAAATGAAGCTGATATTTATTAGAGCTAAAACAATTATGCTGGCTCTTAGTGGAGTATATGCATGAGAAATGTTACAGGAGAGCAGTTGAGGTTCCACTAATGCCTCTGCTGTAAACAAATATGAATTTCTGCCACTTTTGAAAATTTAAAGACAAAAGAAGAGCTCGGAGAGCTTTGCCAGAGATTGCTTATTAGGGATGATAACCTGAAATAAGTCCTGATTGGCAGGCAAGTCTTGGCCATACAATTCTTCCTGAAAGAAAGATAGCCTTTCTTGATAGAATGTAATAAACAAAATGATAAAAAATGAAATGCTAATTGCATTTTAAAGAGGTCTTTTTTTTTTTCTAAAATTTTAATAGGTGGTTGTATTGTTACTGAGAGAACAGTTATGCTAATGACTGACTACTTAGATGATTTTGCATTAATATAATAACCATTACCTGCCTTAATGCTTTGTACAGTATTGTGGCAAAATAGCTAAGTCTAAAAGAGTTATACAAAAAAGCAGAATTCCATAATGAAACAGAATTATACTTTCCACATGAATAGCAGGCTTTTTTTTTTTTTTTAACTTTCTGAAGACTGAAATATTATGTCAGAAATGTATTTTCTTTCCTCCATGATACAGCTACCTTGCATGGTGTCTAGGCGAATGTGTTTTGTTTGGTTTTGTTCCCCACCCCCTTCTTTCTTTCTGGATACCTTGGGGACTAGATAGAAGCTTCCTAACTTTTTTGTTTGCCAATGTATCAGTTGTTTCCATTGGCTTATTAATTCTGAACACTATTGTCTTTCACAGGGGTGATGGTATTCATGAAGTGGTACTTCTTTTCTTTTCTTTTTTTTTTTTTTACACAGGTTAGCTTCTATAGGTTATAGAAAATTTAGTGTAGGTTTTTTGTTTTTGTTTCTGTTGTTTTGGTTTAGTTTTTTTGGGTTTTGGTTTTTGGTTTTTTTTTAATAGAGCTATTTTCTTTGTTTGGTTGGGTTTTGCTCTTCTGGACCCTTCTAATTTAATTTGTTTTGCCCTTGTTATTTGATGAACCAGTTAACGCTGTCTGACCTGGTCCAGTTATCATCCCATGCCTGAAGTCTGGAAGGTTATCGGGTTTCCTGGGACATATGCGTGGTGAATAACAGAGATTAAACGTAGTTTCTAATTTATTAATCCAGATTAATGGAAGTAAAATAGGACTTAAATTTTTCTGTCTTCTCAGTTTTATTATTTGTACACTTAGCAACTAGGAGAAGACGCTGATGACAAAATGTATGTGTGTTTACACTGGGCAGTGTTTACTGAGAGTTAACGTGAGTGAGTGTAAAGAGAAAGAAAAAAAAATGATAGCGTGTTTTTCGTGTCATCTCCTCTCCCACCCAATTCCTCCAATTGTCTCTTAGATTAGCAATGAGTATTGTTTCTATGGGTGTTTTTGTTTGTTTGTTTGCTTTTTTAGATGTTTCTCCCCACCCTGTCACCTACCTCTCCCCTTCGGGAATAAAGGGCACTTAATAAGGCCTATTATTTTAATAGTCTTCAGGCCTGCGGATGATAGAAAGTCAACTGGAAGCAAAAGAAAACTGTGGCAGGCAGAATTGATACAGCACTGTATGGGCTTCTACCAGCACTTGGGAGTGCACTCGACATTTTCCCAGTTACTGGTATTAAGGTAGTAGCAGGTCCCTACTAGCAGCATTCAGAGGGAGGGCCAAGCACAGCTGAATTTCTGCCATTCCCGCCAGTTCACGTGCACCTGGGACCAGCCACACCCAAATGGTATCAGTCAACAGTGTATCATGCAGTGTCTGTGTTGTGTTTTTTTTTTTAATTCACGATTTCCTCTTGCAACTCAACGAAAGAGTGTTAACTGTGTGTGTTTTTTTTTAAATTCAGTTTTGTATGCTAGCATTCTTTAAATGTCTGCCAGAAGTTTAATTTGAATTTCTGATCCCTGAAGGCAGCTAGACAGAATCATTCTAGTTCTTCATAAATTGCCTTCTATGATTCATTGTTAACTCATAAAACACACTCATTTCTATATTCTCAAACAGTTAAGGTAGTTACAGCATCAGACATAGAAATTTTTTTTTCACTATCTTTAAATTGTCATTGGAGAAGGAAATCAAGAATTAGTTGAAACACCCACTTCAGGCGTGAGCCCCGTAGCACAGGAAAACATCAGAATTTATTGTTGTTGTTGTTATTGTTGTTTTTAATCTCAAGGAGGGTAAGGTAGATGGCATATAATCTGGAAAAAATAAAGTTTAGTTTTGACTAAATAGTCTCAGAGAGGGGCCCATGAATAGTTGAGCACCGTAGTTAAGAACTCACATGACTGTTTTAAATACTATTGATTTAAACCACTGGCTAGATTTTATGAATCACGGCGTAATTTCTAAGCTTTGGCCATATTTCTCAGTGCTAAAGCACTCTCTCTTGTGTGCCTTTAGCCGCTTTCCAGACATTCAACACAGGATTAAATGATAGTAGTTACAGTGATCAATAGGTTAAGACCGGTACGATCACTCTTGCCGCTAATGACCTCAGTAGTAATGGGCAATAAAGTGTGGACTATAATAGCCTCTCGCTGGTACTGCATGCCCTTTGATTCCTAGTATTAGTAGGGACTAGCTACATGAAAAAGTTGGACATTGGGAGTTAAGAGAGTGGATATGTGTAGGCTCTCTTTCTTAACTATTTAAAACCTTAAACTGTGCTCAGATTTTTTTTTTTTCCCCTCTCCTACCCAGGCTGGTTTCTGGTCCATTTGGATATGTTTGTTAAAACCTTCCATAACCCATTTTCAAGACACGTTGGAGCAGAAACTGGGGAAATCTCAGTTTTATCACATTTATAAATTAAGCTCAGGCCCACTTTGGAGGCTCACAAGCAAACTGGTGTGAAAATGTGGTTTCAGATAGTAAAAGCAAAGTTGAGGCCATCAGCATATAATAGCCCACTCCTGGTTATTCAGAGACCCTGTGCCAGGCGGGAGGATTATTCAGGCTTCTTGCCTCTCTCCCTCCTTGGACTGTGCCTGCTGCTTGAGCATCTTATTACTCACCAGCACCTCCATCAAAATGTCCAAAGGGAAAAAGAAGAGGAGGGTCAAGTTCATTGTAATGTTTAGTAACAAGACAGTAACATTGTATTCTTCAGTAACTGTTCAGTTATTTAGGTTGAATAACTAACCCTGGGAGAAGCACATTTAACTATTGGCCATATGCAAGGGTTTCAAAATATCTGTATACGCCAGTCCTTTTTTTAACTTTTAAAATCGATTTTATTTAAGTATAATTTACATACAAGAAGATCGCTTGGTTTAAGGGTACAGTTGGAAGAGTTTGAGCCGTTGTGTACACTCAGTGAAACTACCTCCACAGTCAAGATAGGTGGCATTTCCATCACCTCCAAAAGTCCCCTTGTTCCCCTCTCAGACATAGACTTTCCATAGTTCTTTTTAAAAAATTGTGACCAAGAGATTATGATGACTTCTGTTACAACTGTTAATTTCGTGTTCATCACCCATTTAAATCTTACACCACCCTATTCCTGTCTGTTTTCCTGTTCATCACCATCAGAAATTTGGCTCAAGAATATTTATATTGTACGTCATCCAAGAAACGCAGAGGAAAAAAGAAACCTTAAACATGGTTCTTTTGTTTGCTTAATCAAACCTCCCTGTATGATGATGCAACTCTCAAGGAAAAGTAAACTTCTATTGTGATATGTTGGCTTTAGCAGCTCGAAAGATAGCGATTGGCACCCCATACATTTTGAAAAACTTTAAAAGTTTCTTGTGTGTGAAGACGAAGTAGACTGATTGGAATTAATTTATAGATGGTTAGATGTTTTGATAATGCCTTCTTGTGTTTGCCCTAGATTGAATGCAAGTTCACTGTTCTAATCATTGGTGATATTTCGTGCTGCGAAGTATCTTTTTAAAAGGATAATTTATCCATTCATATACATCTGTCCCTTTTTGCATATAAAAATAGTCAGACATGCCCATCTGTTTTAAATTACAATGTATCTACATCTACACTTAAAAGGCCACTGCAATGGGAAGAATTCGGTGATGACCTTCCAGAGTTAGGTTAATGAAATTTTTCAGATGTTCTAGCCGGTGTTTTCCAAACAATGCGAAACTTGCACATAAACATCTCCCCACACAAAACATGCCCACAACAACAGTGCAGCTTGTTCACTGTACATGAATCTGACCTTCAGGAACCATTTTTAGTTCATCAAAATTAGTGATGCTGAGAAATCGGGACATCAGTGCATAATGACTGTGAAATTAGGAATGAGAGCTCGCTATGCAAATGACAGGACAAATCATGTGAAAAAGTCAAGATAAACTGCATATTAAGACATTATGTTACATAAAATTAATACTGCATTTCTCCCTTTTGCTTACTGCTCCCCTGAAAGATTTTTTAATTCTTTTATCTTCTGATCAGCTATTGTCTGCCGGATTTTTTTTTTAAGTGGCACACAGGCAAAGTGCAAAACATGTTATTACCTTTTATTGTAATACATGAGATGACAGGAGATCCTTTTTAACAAAGTATATCCTTTACTGCTTCTAGCTTCTTGCTGTCACATGTTTGATTAGAAACCAAAGAAAAGTAAGATGCTTAAATATTACTGTTAGAAGACATACAGGTTTTGTCTTTTCTTTCATTGTTATTTTTTCCCCTTTCCTTATCTTTTTATTTGGGGGGGGCGATTTTTCATGAAATAGTCTTCTTGTATTACGGGGACTGACAAAATGGTTCTCATGTAGTCTGCAAATTAAACACAAGTGCAGTGATTATTTTGAATAGCTAAATTACATTCTAGAAAGCTTGCAGAATTCATAGCATTGTCATTAGGTATCCGCTTGAATACAATTTGTGTAACCTTGGCCAAGACAGCCTGTCATTTTAATGTCAGTGTTTTATCTGAACAAGACATCATCCTTTCAGATACAGTGTGCAGGTTCCTTGCAAAGATGCCCGTGCAGAAACGTGTTAACAGTTGCAAATATGAAATGCTATCAAGTTCATCACTGTAGCTGTTTGTCACTGAAATGTCATGGAAAGCAGCTTTTAATGGTATCACGCGTAATATGAAAGAATGGAGACATCTGTGTGCTGGGTGAATAAGGAATGGTAAAAGACATCTTAGGAAAGGTCTGCGTTGAAGTTCGCGAGGTGCGTCCAGGGTTCAGTCACCCACAAGACCAAGCATTCATTGATTGTCCTTTAAAGATCACTGTCCACGGAAGAAGTGGATCAGAGTAGCTACTGCGGAGAAGGTACTGGTTCCCATTTGCCTTGTTCCCTAAAACACAACTCGAGTTCGCATTAAACTCCCTAGAGCTAATTGCCACCGAAGAGTCCTGCTTCCTAAGAAATCCAGAGCATTGCTACCTAACTCTGGATAGCATTTGTTAGGTCTTTACTCCTTGTCTGCCTGCAAGACTGGCTGCGCACCTGTCAGTGCTGCGAGGGCTTCTTTTGTTTTTCTTTATTTCACGTAAACTCCGTAAGTGATGAAATAGGATTCGTTGCTGCATCCCCTCTGGATAAGGATGTTGCGCGGGGGCCGTTGGTCAGTTCTCCAAGCAGACTCGCGATGGTCTGCTGCTGACCCCGGAAGACTGAGTGCTGCGTGGGCGCGATTTCCTAGCTTCCTATTTACCCTTCATTAACGTTCTAGGTTCCCGTGTCAGTGGCTATGATGACACCTCAAGTTATCACTCCCCAGCAAATGCAGCAGATCCTCCAGCAACAAGTGCTGAGCCCTCAGCAGCTCCAGGTCCTCCTCCAGCAACAGCAGGCCCTCATGCTCCAACAGGTAACCATCCGTCCTCCTCCTCCCAGGGCCGGCGACTACTCACTGTCCTCCGCACCTGATCCGCTCCTTTGCCCACTGAAGAGAGACAGGGTGGGAGGCTGGGGCAGGACACTCGACAGGCCCCTGAGTATTCGATGTAGTGTGCATCCCAGCAAGGGAGGGATCCTGCCCAAGTGACTGTGGTTTGGGTCTGGGGAGTACCCGATGGACTGAGATTAGGGCTGTAATTGGACTTGGTAGAAATAAGATCTTTTAGGCTTATGTGGCTTTACGCTCTTTTATTTGGTGAGCCCAGAGGCTTCTAAATGGTGTGAATCAAAGCGAAATGGGGAGCGCGTTCGGAGCAGGTTGAAATGTGACAGCTCTTGAAGTCCCCATTTCAACTCAGAGGCTCACAGAATTTTTCTTTTAAACATCAAGAGACATCCCGGAGTTGGTTACTTTTAAGGTGCAGAGTTCACTTTCCTTCTTTCATGTATGCGGATATGCGGAAATGAACTTCTGGCCGCCACGTGCCACAGGGACCTCATGTTCAGACTTCCCGGACCCCTGAACCAAAGAGACACGATTCAGAACTAGAGTGACAGAAGTGGCTGGGGTGAGACGGTGGGGACCGGAGGCAGAGCAATCTCCCCACACTGTCGATGCAGACGCTCACCACCCTACCACCCTGCACTGCCCCACCCTTCAGAAAGCAGGAGCACTTTTCACGATAGAGCATGCCCAAACTCCCTCAGCAAGGGCACTGGATTTTGTTGTCCCATCAAAGGTCATCCCTTCCCTTATTTTAATTAGTTTGTGCAGAAAATGGTATGTTTTTCATCAGTTCATTTTGGAGATTACTTTTCAGACAGTAATGCCAAGAATAGTCAGGGTGTGCTGAAATTTATGGTCGAGTCTCAAACTAAAGGTCAGGCCATTACAGATAAAAGGATGCTATTTTTCAAATCGCAGTTGTGTATGGCACCGAAAAGGGACAGTGGGTTGGCGCTACCCTCTGTTACTTACCGTCCTCTCTTTCCTTTGTAGCAGCAGCTTCAAGAGTTTTATAAAAAACAACAGGAACAGTTGCAGCTTCAACTTTTACAACAACAACATGCTGGAAAACAGCCTAAAGAGGTACCGACAATACATATTTTACTTTCAAACCACAGATCCCAGAGGACTATCTAGTGGCTATTAAACTGTCATTCATCTCTTAAATGATTGCACAACTGAGCTCTGGGTCCGCAGCTCTCAGACCAAGAGCGATGGTCCCGTTTTTCTCTGAGAGTTTGCTGGGTTCTGCTTGGGGGCTGTCCCCCGTTTGATCGTCCCAAGGCAGGGGTACTGTGGTGAGCACTGGGAAGCAGGACAGTGGGCCGGGCCTTCGGGGCTCCGCCCACACGCAGGCCGAACAGCAGGCCGAGATGCACCTGCGTTCAGCACAGGTATCCTCAGACACACGCTTGAGGTTTTCTCCAGTCCAGCCAGCTTGGGTGTGGGGACGGCCCTTCCTTTTGCCAGAATCCTCTCTTGTGAGGCTGGACAAACCAGAAGAGTTCAACCAACAGTAAACGCTATCTCTGTGTTCACCTTTTCTCCCAAGTTAGGCATGTATGCTAATCGCTCAAGGCAGGTGTAAGATGGGACGGCTCTTCTGAGCTTGGATGATTTGGGCGTCCCTGACAAAACCCAGTGTGTGATGATGGCTTCCGTGGGCCGGGCGCTTGGGAAGAGAACACAGTTGTGGCACCAGGCCCCTCCAACCAGTTGGGTGACCACTTCAGCTCCGGAAGCTGTAAGGCCCGCCCAGAGAGGGTATCCATATGTCACGTCTTGTACGGGCCCATGTCGGTCTAGACCAGTCCCCCGGGGGGAGCATCGGTGCGTGTGAGGGCGTGACCATGCCTTCTTTCTCCTGATTTCAGTTACCCGATGTCACTTACCTGCTCCTGTTTTTACCGTGGCCGGGAGCGCTGTCCTTTTGAGTGTTCTCAGAATGCCCCTGTCTGTAGTTTGAGAAACAGCCCCAGCCCCCTTAAACGGCTTCCTCTCCGGCCCCAAGCAGGCATCCGCTCGTCATTCGTTTGGAAGGAGCCTGGCTCAGGACTCTCCAGGGCCCTGCCCCTCCTGCGACCGTGGACAGCGGGCGTCGCTCCTGTTCCCCAGCGGGAAGGGCCCAGACCATCTCCCTGCGCTGGCTCCTCCCTCCGCGTACACTGGGTGCTTAATCCATGCCCCGCCGAGCGTTCTCGCTGGAGTCCCGTGCAGCAGCCTGGATGGCAACCCCCGCAGAGTCGGGCCAGTTTTGGGGTGAAGGGGAGGAGGTGCTTTCAGGAAAATGCTGACACCACCCTTAAGTACAGTGGCGCGCCCCCGAGTGCTGCTGTAATAAAAAAGGGAACAGATTAAAAAGTGTCTAAAATGTAAATCTAAAGGACTAACAGTAATTAAAATGGAAATGGCACAGGGAGGGAAGGCATGTAATTGTGAGATATCACTGTGCAGAAGGCTCTCAGCTTTGTTTTGCTGGCTGTTTTTCTAATTCAGTAGGGCTTACTCATCAGTGGCAGTTCAATGCGCGTTAATGACTCTGGGATTGCAGGCATCACTCTGGACAAAGAAATGATTATTGTGCGGTCAAAAGAAGTTCAAAGACAAGAAGGGAATTTCAGTTTTTTCCTTAGAGATCCACATTCAAGAGCATATAAATTAAGCCAAATGTTAAAAACCACAGTCTGAAAGCTGACTTCAAAGTCACAACTCTCTAATTAATGAACTGCGAGCTTCAGTTTGGACAAGTTGTGGTTTGATGCGCCCATAAATCAACATGACAGGCCTGTTTCACAGTCTCAGACAGTGCTTGTCATTGAGTCACATCAGATGTAAACACAGCAGAAAAAAGAAGGGCTATGAAGGAGGTGCAATTGATCAACAGAATTGGTAAAAACCCACTTTTGAAGCACATTATGCATGATCACAGGAAATGGTTACAGCCTCAAGAGGTTTCCCCTTCTGCTGTTGCTTTTTTGAATCAGATTTCTAACAGCCTTCAAAAGGGAGAATAAGAATTATGGAGTTTCTCCCCTGTGGCTCGCAGGCAATAACCCCCTGTTGTTATTTTGTGCTTCTTTCTTTTCAAAGGCATCAAAATTTAGTTTTTTAAAGATCTTTAACTCTATATTTGAAGACAAACAAAAAAGGGCTGCCACTGTCATTCTTATCAGTTACCAGGGATTGTGTTTTTTCTTTCTGTTGCCACTTCTTATTAACCTCTTATTTGGTCTGTTAGACAGAGTTTGGAAGGCACGTCTGCACGCTGAGAGAACATGAAAGTTCAGACGAGCTCAGAGGGCAGATAAAGAAACGTGAAGGGGAAAGTTACACGGCAGAAGGAAGGATAAAAGTTAACTCTCCCAAATTGCTGCTGTCAGAAAGGGGGCATCTTGGCACACAAAGATGATGGTGGTATCTGAGTTTGGGAAGGGAGTATTTTGTATCCGAACAAGGAGAAGGCGAGACATTAGAGTAGCCTTTTAGCATCTCTAGGACTTGAGGTTTGCTGTGGTCACGTTCTGTCATCCACTTCCAAGGCAAAGGTGACGACCCAAGAGATAGGTTGCCTTCACATCCCGAGGGGTAGGCAGACCAGCGGGCAGGTCCCCTTGGATCCCATTCTCTGTTCCTTGTGCTGGTGGGTTTGGCTGAGAGCTTCTGTAACCGTGATTAAGAGATCCTTATTTTCCCGAGGTAAGGGGGATAGGCTTCTGAAATTATCATGCAGGTGGTGGTCCTTTTGTGCTAGGACGAAATAGAGTCACATGGTAGCAATTTCACGATGTGGACTGGTGGTTCTGATTTTAACAAGGTTTGAACTTGGATGTTGACAGATGGAACAAGTGTATTAATTTACTGAATCCCCAGTCATTAATGGCTCATAATTTTGAATCGTCTGCCCCCCACCCCATTTTTTCATTACCCCTCTGGTAAGACACTTGATCCTCAGCCAGAACAATGTACCTTCACTCAACTTGTTTCTCAAGTTGCCTTGAGATGTTTCCTTGGGAAAGTTAGGCTCCCCGTTGAGCTGGCTCTAAGACCTTCTTAGGGGATAGGTCTTCTGTAGCCCCATCCAGCTATTGAAGTGACTGCTCGTTAATATTTGACAGAACGGGTGTGGAAAATTGAAGGCAGAATTAATTTGCAGTGGAGCTACAAACAAAGATCCCATCCTGTGCGGGTGAGGGAGGCTAAGTTGATTGTTTTAAAAGGGCCGTTTGTCGGGGCAGTTATGACAGTTTATGTTAGGGCAGCCGGGAGGAGCCGAAGAAAGGAAAACAGACCTTTGACTGCGGCTCTAGGGAGGGGATCTGAAATGCAAGGTTTATCAGGGCATTTGAGCATTTTAACACTGACTACTGACCTGTCCAGGGGACTGCACGGAGACCTTTTTTGTATGCATTCAATTGTGAGAAGTAAACAAACGGGCTCGTATCCTGTGTTTGGTAACTGGGTGGGGAGCACAGTTTGGCAACCAGCATTGCTTTTAAATTCTTTCTTTGGACAATGGGCCTTGTATACTTTCATATCCTGGCTTTTCAAACGTGGACAGCTTTCATGAGCTTTTCCTAGGGATGGCCACAGAGACAACAGAAAAGCCATCAGTCATTTTATATAAATACAAAATTTTTAAACATTTCATTTACAGTAAGACAGGAAACACCCTCCCCAAACTCCAGCACCCCCTCTCCATTCTTTTCTACTTCAAGAAGAGCTGGTTCCCCGATCTTTTATTGTACCCATGTTGGTTTTTTTTTTTTTTCTCTTCCTTCCTTCTTCTTCTTCTTCTTCTTTTTAAGTGTCATGAATTAATATTTGTTGAGGAAGTGAAAAAATCACTTTGACATGAATATAACTATCATTGGGTTTTACATTAATGTGATAACATGGGAAGGGGTGAAAACAATTGGATCATTTTATGCATGCTGTTCTTAAAATGAAAACACTGGCTTTTCATTTAAATTTATTTAAATTTTTGTTGTTAGTGGTATAGAATTTGTTTTTTGGAGTGAAACTCAATTAACTTTCTCAGTGGCATGGTAGTAAGTCTGAAATTGGTTGCTAATAGGAGAATGATGGTTTTTACTGTAAAATAAACTGCACGGAGACCGAAAGGAAACCACCATTTTTCTCTTCCTTTGAACTTGGCATCAGAAGGTCTTGATACACGTACCATTTTATGGCTGTATCAGATCAAGGTCATGTGTTAGGTTAAGTGAATGCAGTTGTTTGTAAAGTATAGTTATTAGAAGCTCTGAAAGGCTTGAACAGTCCCTTTTAGTTGCAGAGGTCTTCCTGATGTTTTGAATGATACTCAGAATTAGGAAAACGAATCTTGTGGGTTTTTTTTTAAACGCTTTTTTTTTTTTTTTTTACTTTTTTTGGAGGGTCTACAGTTTGGCAAGGGTTAATTCTCCTTTCATAACTGTTAGCCATAATGTGGCTAAGACCTCCACCTCGATTTGATTCCTAGCAGATTAAGGATATTAGATAATTTCCTTCTATTTATTGTACTACTGCACTGTATTATCTTTCTATCACTCAGATAATTACTGAGGAAATCTACATTAATTTTTTTTGGCTGGAGCGAGGCCTGCTAAACACAGGAATGATGTATTGATGTTTTACACAACAAAAGTTTTCCTCCTGTCATTGTCCAATCAACAAAAAGATATTTATCATACCGTAAAGCCCCTTCTTTTCAAGAACAAAGCGGGTGGGGAAGCAGGACAGGCCAACTGACCTGGGGGTTTCTGAAACTAAAGCCAAGTTAAGGCATCTGAAGCTTAAAGTGTCCTTCACATTAAACACTCACAGTTGAGTACGATGTTGTTTGTTAAATTATGAATGTGTGTAATTAAAATCTAGTGGCTGTTTCTATGAAAGATTTACAATGTTATTTCATCGTTTGTCATGGCTAATTAACAATATTAGATGAAGTTTTTCTTCTTCAAAGGTCTGATTTTTTCTCATTTATTTATGTCAGGAGTGATAAACAGAGTAGTTAAAAGCTCCCAGTGCAGGCAAGAGGAAGGCAGCTAGCTCTTCTGTGTACTCTCCGAGGTTCAGGGTTCAAATCCCTCCAGACTGGAATGGCATCTTCCATTTCTCTGTGGCATGAATCACTAAATGTTTCAAAGTCTGGAAGTTCACATCTCGACTAGAAACGCTCAGGCCTTTCAAACTGTAGGAAAAGCTGACTTGATGGAAGAGTTATTTTTTTGTGCCGCTGGCTGCGGAGGGCAAGTACGTCCAGCCGCCCTCCCCATGCCCCCCCTCCAGCTCTCTTCCGATGTGCTCTGTCTTGTCCCCGTCACACGAGCCCTGACCCGGAGCCCTCCACTAGACCCCCCGGCCACCATTGTTGGTGTTTGACGGTGACGTGTTTTGAAACGGTCCCTCCTCTGAACCTTCCTTGGGAAGCGGCCACATCTCATCGTCTTTCTCCCTGATCTCTTGCAGCAGCAGCAGGTGGCTACCCAGCAGTTGGCTTTTCAGCAGCAGCTCCTCCAGATGCAGCAGCTCCAGCAGCAGCACCTCCTGTCTTTACAGCGCCAAGGCCTCCTTACGATTCAGCCAGGGCAGCCTGCCCTTCCCCTCCAGCCCCTTGCTCAAGGTAAGTGTTCCTGACCTGGCAGGCACCGTTCCGCGGAGATGTCGGGGCCGAGGGGCGGGGGCTGTCCACTGGGATACTCTGGCCCATCAGGAAGCGTGTGGGCCATCCAAAACAAGCATAGACAAACCAGAGAAAAGGCTGGAGGAGGTCCAAGGAGGGACCTTTGTAGAAGCTGAAGGGGTTGCTTGTGGATGCCAGAATGAAGACATGTGAGGTAGGCTGAGGCTGAGCAGTAGCCGAGGAACACCCCCCCCCCCGCCCCGCCCCGCCCCTCCCCCTCACGCTCTCGGAGTAGGAGACAGCAGTGCGACTTGGACTCAAGGACCGTTTCAATCTGATCAAGCACTGCCCGTTTGGAACCACAGATGAATTTTCTTGAAGGCTTTTGTTTAGCCAATGGAAGGTATATTTTTCTATCACTGTAAGTTGTTCTGTTGAAAAGCTTAGTGATGCTTTTGAAATGGCACTTTTTTAGTTCTAGAGATGAATTCAGGTTTATTCTCTATATTGAGAATAATCTCTTTTGTTGGGTTTTCTTTTTCTTTTTTTTTTTTTTTTCATTTCTTGTTTGCATCCATCTGTTGGTTTTTTTTAAGCAAGTTCTACACTCATCAGAGCAGGTAGCATTTCTACCTCCTGCTCTTCAAAAACTAAAGTTCCGTGCAAAGGAACTAGATTTCACAGATTGAAAAGTTTCTCCTGATAAGCCATTGATGCGTGATTACCATGCGTGTTGGACCTCAGAGACAAGTGAGGATTTCTAGCCGTTTTAGGACATCCTCGTGGATTAGGCACGTCTTTGACATGCGTAGTATGTGTGCACACGGACCGCTCGGAAACAGCGCAGAACAGTGTGGAAGGAGAGAAGAAGGTGTCACACTGTGTTCTGAAATACAGTTCCCCCACACTGTTCGTGGTGTGGCACGTTCCAGCCCCCTCCTCGAGAACCCTGGTCTTGGCAGTGGCAGTAGGCTCAGATGTATGTGTGTGAACCATATAGGCTGGTAGCTAATGCCTTCGGTGTCTTGGATTCTGTTGCCTTCTAAAGAGGGTTGAAAATGTGGAACCTTCTTCATGGTGATTAAGACACTCTCATTTGTTCAGTAACTTTTGGCGTCACGTGGAACCAGGGAGGCACGTCTTCATCCGAGTCTTCTCTCTGGAGTCAACCACACCCAACTTACATCTCTTCCAGGGTGTTCTGATTTTTGTTTATGTTTTCAGAGTTGAAACTGGGGCTTTCTCCCTTCATGTGCCTCCTGGCCCTCCTCCCCTTTTGGCCACTACATCTCAACTACCGGATACATGGTCAGCATCCCAATGGCTGTCCAAAGAGAAGGTTTGGTAACAGAGCAGTACGAGGGGAGAAGAAAGGACACAATGGCGAATGCATTTTTGTGCTTACACAGTGTTATAACGTGCATTAATTACACCTTCAGGTTTATTGTTGGAAACCTTGCAGGCTGTTCTGACACACCCACTGGACTCGGGCTTCAACCTCTCATCTTTTCCCACTGCTCCTGTACTATTAAGTTTGCTCACTAAGGTTCATTGTTATAGTACATCAGTTAAGCTGTCCAAAAGAAGGCAATTGGGCAGTGACAAGACAGGCTCATGTGTGATGTGAAAGAAACGAATGTGGTGATGCATGAAGTGTAATCTCTGCAGTAACATATCAGAGACACCAGTAGGTAATTCACTAGTCATGGCATTGATTGATATGCTTTGCAACTCGCTATAACTATTAGCCCCTGTAACATTAGGAAGGAGCATATTTAATATCTGAGGGGTGCCCCTATGTGTGTCCAAGATACCTAAATGTAAATACGCTATTTCAGGAGTCAGGTTGTGGCAGCAAAGCGAGCTCCCCGTGCCGTTGCCAGCTTCTGTAGGCTCCAAAGGTGTGTTCTGTGTCTCCTCTCCCCTTGCCCAAAGTGGCTGGAGAATTCAGTCGTGTTGGACTACAGCCCAATTTTTTTTTATCAGAGACATGATGGCTTAAAACTGATGTCATTATGAGGTTTAAATCAACTTTCTGCTTGCTTGAACATGGTCACCTGGGTATGGATGTACAAGGACAAAAAAAGGTTGATCAACTCTGTTTGTCTTTGAGCCAGGGATACCTGGGGTTGTAAAATTGAGTTCCATGAGCAGTAATCTGTCAACTGTCCCCACAACATACATTTTTTAAGCCGGTGTCTGCATTTTCTTTTATAATGAAGGGGTTGGTTGTCCTGGAAAAAGAAATGTAGCAAGGCACAGGGGTTAGGTGTTAACAAATGCCAGTGATGGCCACTTGGTGATACAGTCGTTGTGTGATTCTTTTACATACCTGCTCGTGGCCTTGGCTAAGTCACCTTAAATGTGCAGAAATGTGAAAGTGTGAACAGATAGAAAGTAATATTTTAGAGGCCTTTTTTTTTTTTTTCCTGAAGGTTTTATGGTATAAAACAGAGGGACATTTTTGTTGTATAAGAGCATTGCAGGATCTTCTCTGTTTTACGTAATGAGCGCATACGCTTTTCTCCCTGGTCTGTTGAAGCAGCTGACCCCCTGACTTCATGCTCATTCTGACCTCTTAATTTTGAAATAGTGAACTAGAGATTAGGTTAGGTGTTCAACAGACGCGTGCATGCGCGCGCGCGCACAAACACACACACACCTGTTAATGAATTTGCTTAACCCGGTACTTTAATTCCTGTCTACCATATTGGAGGAAATATGTGCTGCATTTTGGAAATTTGATATCCGTTTAGTCTGATGAGTGACTAGCCTGACTTTTATCTGTCTTAATTCTGTCACGAGATCGTGACTGTCAAATAACAGCACCCTCCTGTAGATGGTATGCATTGGAGTAATAGTTTAACATCACTAACAAGGTGTAGTAGCATTGATGGAGAAGAATGATTTGACTGCTCTCTGTAAGTCTGATGAGAATGTTCTCAAACGTAATTATCACAGTGAGATTTGACCCACAAGCATGCCTGTTGTCAGCGAGTTACTTAGCTCCCCTTGTGAGGGGTGAAACTGACTGGCCAGCCCCCTGGAGGAGGAGGAGAGCTGAGTAATATCAGTATACTCTGGAGGTGTAACAAGTGTAACCAGACATTCGCCTTTGTCTTTATGTGCTGGATGAACAGCTCACTCCCAAAACAGCTCCAAAGTTCCCGCTTTCCTTGGAGGGAAAGTTGTTAGAAGCCGTTTTTTCCTTCCATTTTTTCACTTCCCGTGCAGCTGACCCAGTTGAAAAATGGGCGGCTCGTTCTTTTCATGTGTATTTACTCCCTGGAAAATAAAAATAGGTGTTGACTTGCGTGGCTTTCTATCAATACGCTATCATCAACAGACAAGCCTATTCACTATTGTTTCAACTGAGTAAACAGTGGTCGGAGGGTCAGCCATCTTCCCAGGTAATTGTTGGTGTGTGGACATCGGTAGCAGGCCTGTTAGCTACAAACACATCCCACATGTCACTTCGGAAGGTGTTTGAAAATAATAGCCCAGATGCAGCAGAACCGGACACGGGATTGTGGAGTGACCTTTCCCTTTGTTTAATTTGCCTCTGAGGCTTAATTTCAGGGGACAAGTAATAATTGAATATGCCTAATAACTAAATGCTCATTTGGGACAAAATCCATCAAAATATAATTGGCATTTGATTTTTATGAAGGGAGAAGAAAACCGACTTGGCTGTTGAGGATGCGTTCTAAGAATATCTGACCACTTAATGTATCATTTGAAGCCTCCTTTTATAATATATATTAATTGCAAATACTTGAGCATTTGAACATTTTCGTGGAGAACCCGTGAGGAGAGACCAACTGTTTTTGTTAACGCTCCTCTCAGAAAGGCGGGGAAGGTTATTGGTCTGCTGTGCAATAATTTACTCCTCTTTGATATGCAAACGATCCACGGTGAATATAAAAAAATCCTATCAGACTCATTTCACAGTTCTTAACCACTCGGATTCTCTGGAGTCCATCGCCTCATTAGACCAGTGCTCTCCAATGCTAGCATAATTAAAATCTTTAACAGTTTAGCAAAGTAAAGATGTTTGGCTGATCACGTTGAGATGATTATCTATCCATTGTATTCTAAATGACAAAAATAAATTAAATTTAGACCTTGGCATTTTTTATTATGTGTTTCAAATGAATATAATGCACACAGCCTTCTTTTTTAATTCAATAGCTTAGGTTTGGTAAGAAACACGCCTGTTTCGGGTGCTGCTATATAGTCAGAAAATGGCAGGCTTTCTAGGATAGCTGTGTTACAGTTGATTGAAACAATGAGCTGCAGTCCAGAC
The DNA here is from genome assembly GCF_011764305.1 of Mustela putorius furo. Taxonomy (NCBI): domain Eukaryota; kingdom Metazoa; phylum Chordata; class Mammalia; order Carnivora; family Mustelidae; genus Mustela; species Mustela putorius. Next base: position 2,922,481 of record NW_025421280.1, read on the forward strand.
ATCCAGTTCTAATGTGGAATTGCCGTGTGCTGCACAGGGCTGACGATTTCTTGTAGCTGTCCTTTTGAAGGACTGGCTGTGGTGGTTTGCTGTTGTCCGCACCAGCAGGTGCGTGGAGGTGGGTTCTAGAAAGCCTGGGCTGGAGAGGCATGCCTCCACAACACCAGTGGTGAGGCCGTAATAGTGAGATTGACATACTGATGGTTTCTTCCCTTGGGCAAAGTACAGGTTTGACCCTTCCTGCTTAAGACCCATGCCCATGCTGACCCCCTTAAGAAACAAGAGAACTTTATTACTCCAAGTTTCTTTTACATTTGCATTTTATTCTGCAATGGTTCATTAGCATTGATCTAAGAAATGACAGTAATAATAGTGTTACTTGTTAAAAAAAAAAAGTTACACAGTTTTTCGGTAGACACATCCATCAATTAAGCATGTGGTACTAGAAACCAAAATTAATGAGGAAGATAGGTGTGTTAATGAAATAATCATAGTATAATCAATTTGAATGTTAAAAGTTGAAAAGCATTTCAGGAAGACGATATGAATTCATAATTTATGTCTAAAAGTGATTAATAAAAACTATATTTAATAACAAAGCTATTTGTCATCATTTAAGACTTAAGCACAAAAATTATTCATTTTGTGGTTCATGTTGTCATAATAGTAGAGTTGAACAAATTTACTTCAAGCCCTTCTTTGTGGCTGAAAATACAATAACATCTACCTACTCCTTTTCAAAAATCTGGAAACAACAGTTTGGATGGAGACCTACTGTCTTTGCAGAGTAGCTGTGTTTTGAATCCTTTTCACGGAGGTCTTTTCTGTGTGATGAGGGCACTTCAACTCGGCTTTTCAGTGGGAGGACACGGTTGTTACTACCGTATTTGCCTTAGTTGGGAGGGGGAAAAAAACGCACACACCAAAAAAAAAAAAAAAAAAAAAACCTAACACTAGGCTTTGTTTACTGACTCTTTGATTTAATTACTGTTTGAAGAGGACGGAATTAGCTGTTAATTGATTTAATTATCCAATTTGTTTGTTTCAGGCATGATTCCAACAGAACTGCAGCAGCTCTGGAAAGAAGTGACAAGTGCTCATTCTGCAGAAGAAACCACAGGCAGCAATCACAGCAGTTTGGATCTGACCACGACATGTGTCTCGTCCTCTGCACCTTCCAAGACCTCCTTAATAATGAACCCACATGCCTCTACCAATGGACAGCTCTCAGTCCACACTCCCAAAAGGGAAAGGTAGGAATGAGCCGCCGAGATGTGTCCGGAGCAGTTCTCAACGAGGGAGGGTGGGTGGCCTTGCTCTGCCATATCTCAGCGATCCCTAATTGGATCCATGTGACTTGAATGTGCATATAATTACTTAAGAATGTGTTCAATATGGTTTGGGTGTGAAGCATCTAATTATTTTCACCTTTTCAACATGGAATTAGCACTTATGCAGATCTAACCTAAGCTTACGAACCCAGGCTGAGATAGTTTCTCACCGGATGGGCTAGATTTCAAGGGTTCCAGTCTTCCTCTTCGTGCCCAGTGCTCAGTCGATACATGCTGGTCGTCTGGGCTCTGAGCACCTTCCAAGGGAGTAGTAGAGTCTGGTATTGGCGACTTTGAATCATAGGTCAAGAAAAGGCAGAGAACTTAGCCACTATGTACTGCCCTCCTTGAAGGCAGGGAGCCTGTCTTTTGCACTGTTGTGCCTCCAGAGAACATGGCCTTTTTCCTGGTCAGTGCTCAGTGAAGGTTGGAAAGATGGGGAGATGGGAGGGGTCTGTGTATGTGCGCACATGATCCATGTCTATATGCACAGGTTTAAAAAGTAAAAGTCTTAACTCCTGGGGAGGAATGCAGTGCTGTCTCGGTCGCTTGATTCCTCTCTGGAAGTTAAGACTTTATCATTATAGTTGCCCTCAGCTCTGCTTGAATGTTAGCTGAAGCGGAGTCTGTCTGAGATATCCAGAAAACATCATGTTAGCAGATAGTTCTAAGAAAATGAAGCTGTTAATTCATGTTATTGGATCCTCACACCCCAGAAGCATTAATACTACTGTTGAATGCTTTTCAGAAATGGAGTGTATATATATATAATGCTCCTAAAATTAAAAACTTTTATTTTCAATGTACTATTTTTAAATGGTTTCCCATCTATTTCATATGCACAGTTTCCCCACACAGAAGAAAAGAAACTTTCAAAGTAATGTGTGATAGTAAATGTCACTTCCAGCAGGAAAAACAAATTCTATATTTTGTTTTTTAATAAAAATGACTCAGTGAAGCTTTTTTTTTTAATGTTACTCTTCACTTGGGCAATTACAAATATAATTTCATATATTTCTTGAACTATTGTGCATTAAGAAGCCCACGGGTTTAATTAGATGTGTATCTTTCTACCAGCAACATTTTAGCTATTCCGAGACCTGTAATCACAGAAAATGCTCTCTGAATATTTGTGCGTGTGTGGGCGTGTGTCCCGGTCAAGCATAAGAACGTGAGACATTCTGAGAGATGGGAATAATAGATATTTAAACCAAAACTTGCAGTCATCCTTTTAAGAGCATTTTGGACCTTCTCTGGCAGACATTGGCAAAGTAAAAGATGTTTTCAATTTCCTGTTCAGAAGAATTCGAAGGATGGAATGGTGGACAGTAAGACTGTGTGGAGGCATTGGGCCAAATGTGGCTTCTGTTGTTTCCAGTGAGGTTAGGTTTGTATGTCTGGAAGCCAGTCTTTTCTCTTGCTTTCTCACCTCTTACAGTGTCTTTGTAATTAAAAATAACACTGAACCTTAGAGGGCTTTCAAGAAGATTCTAGGTCGCTGTCCTTTGCTCTACTTGCTTTTGGTATCTAAGGTTGATGCCATCCATTTACTGTGGAGCGATCGAATCACATCTTGATCTACAGGCAGAACAGGCCATCCACTGGGAATTGCTGACCGAAGCACTTCAGGTATTTGTGGCAATCTTTTCGGCCGTTGGAGCCTGCAAACATTTCCCGTGACATGGAAAACTCTTCTTGTTTAGATGCTCTGTGCTCGGTCCCATTCTACAAGGTTCTGTATCTGTAGTCAGGTGACAGATTAGGGGTGAGTCGGGTAGGAGAAGAATAGCCCTCTCAGGTCTGAAGGTGTGTTGGAAAGTAAATGGATCATTCCAGAAGAATAAGTTGGTTTGGATTGTTTTTACGATCTGCACATGAGTGAGGCTTAATCTTCATTATACTACATGCCAAAATTAGAATACAGATCAAAAAAGAATCTGGGTTCTACTGAGCTGTCATCTGGCTGTAAAAACAGGCTGAATTTTCCAGTTACATATGTAAAGAAGAAGCGACTATGAAATTATCTGCTACTCCTTAATATCTTGGCTCTCTCCATTAGCATGACTGGGTGGGTTCCTAGTTGTGGCTGAATGAGAAAGAAAATGCTGGTTAGCCTGTTTTAGCTGAAGCTGGTGAACAAGACAGACGAGCACCTTAGGTGAAAGATAGTTCGAAAGTTCCTAACTTACAGAATTGATCATGAAAAATTCAATCATTAGTTAGCCAGCTTTGTGTATGTACAGGTACTTACATAATGAGGTTTTAGCTGGTTTTATCTCCGGGTTTATTTTGAAAATGTCAGTGTGATATCCTGTTTATGTAGTGAAAATGGTAAAAAGCGATCCCTCTAAAAATGTTCTCACTGCCTCGACGTTTGTCACAGCGGTCCCTGGGAGAAGTTTCATCCCTTACTCACAAGTGCATTCGTGAAATCCATAACTTGGCCGGCTGTCCGCTGATTTCGGTGTGCTGTTCGTTCCCGTTCTGTTCTCCCAGCGCAGTCTCTGAACAAGCCAGAGCCTCGGCCGCTGGGGATGGTACCCTAGCCCTTCAGACTCAGCCTCAGATGAACAGCTTAAGAATCCTCCCCAAAAGGTTCAGGAAGGCTCCATGCAAAACGACATTGGAAAAAGGCAGTGGTATCCTGAGGGGCTTTGTTGGTGAGAGTAGTGAGAGGTCTCCTAGCCGTACCTAGGCTTGCACACTTCTGGGTCGCATGGAAACCTTCCCCTCCCCCACTCTTGCCCCCGTGCGTGTTGCGGGCTCCCGTGAGCAGCCGCTGTGGCAGCAGCTCTGGGGTTTGGTGAGCTGCAATCTGTTAAGGAGATAAATAATGTGCTTGGCACGACACTCCTACTCTCCTCTTTAATTTGTCTTACACAAGGAAAATTATAATTAAATCATTCAGGGTAAACCCTCGAGTGTAGAGAAGGGAAAAAACACACTTTGGTAAAGATTGCCAATAGAAACCCACTTCCCCGTTGCGCAGTGTGGAGACATTTATCAGTATTCAGCACTATTACGAGAGGAGCGGCCCATGTGATTTGTGAGGCGGATGCCAGCGCTCAAATCAAGGCTTGTTAAGATCCTGTCCCTGTGCAATCACGGCCATTCAGCATCATTAGAATTCAGCACTGGCGCCGCGCTTCGTGCTTTGATTTTCTTCCGGCAATTTAATAATGTTTATTGTGCTGATTATATATAAATTCATTGGTGCAATAAACATACCTCGGTTGCCAGCGCCGGAGAGAAGTGTGGCGAAGGTGAAGTTCGGCAGGCAGGAGCTAAAGGGAGCTGAACGGAAGCAGGCGTGTTCCCGTCTCCCACTGCCATTTTATTCCCCAGGACCCAGGGAGCCGTGACATCGTAGACAAACAGTTAAAACTCAGACCTGGGATACCTCTGAACACGAAGCTATCCTCTTGTTCCCTTTCACTTGTCTGACTGTCTTGCTTTAGGAAATTCCAAGTTTTGGTGTGGGTAAACAAAATCAACGGAATGCAAATGAAACATTTATTAAAATGCTAAATTTAGTAAAGCCCTTTGAGCTTCCTGGATCAAAGCAGCTATGTAAATACAAATAGCAATTACTACTTAAGTAATTGCCTGAATTAAAATTCTAAATATCACATTCTATTATGGTGCACTAGGGAAAGGGAAGGGAGCTCAGGCGTCCTCAGTTCTTCCTCTCTGCCGAGCACTGGCTGCACTCTTGTTTTTGGAGTGATGTCTCACTTTATCCTCATGACTGCTGGCAAGCAGTAGGGGTTATTATACCCATTTTACAGACAAGGAAATTGAGTCATAGAGACTAAAGAACTGACCTCAGGTCACAGAACTGATTACTAGATCTGAATGCAAGCCTGTCCCCTTAACTTTGTAATACAGCACTTAGAGTTCTCATTCAGCCTAGAAGTGACTATTGAATTATGATAAGTTGAAATCAGTGTTCCTAAAATAAAGTTTAATTAAAATCCAACAAAACGTGCATTGACTTCACCTACTGCGTGCACATCAGCACGTTTTAAAGGAAAACAGCAGACGTTGCTCTTTTAGGGTGGATACTGGTCTTTACTGGGCCTTCCGTGAAGGAAGAGGGCAGGTAGGATTTGTAAAATAGACATCACTTACAGTCTGAAACCGCACGTAAAGAACAAACATGAAGCCCATGCCGGCTTTGCACCCAGGCAGATGCCAGACAAGCCTCCCTCTCTCCCTTCTAGCCTCATAGATAGGTCCTGTGCATCCTCACGGAACACCTCCCCGGGCCTTTATCCTATTTACCTGACCTTTGGAGTTCATATGAGAGAGACTCTGCTGCTCTGATCCTTCCTGGCTTTTTGCTTTGGGTTCAGCCACCACCAGTAGACGTTTGCTAATGCGAGCAGGTCTCAGAAGCAAAGCTCTTCCAAGTGTGCGATTCAGGACTTCCTTGAAGCCGCTGATGGAAGAGGTTCCTTTGAACCCTGAAAGCATCACGGCGGTCTGTTGGCTGGTGTCTGTTGGCCGGTGTTCGTTTCACAGCCTCTTCTTCCCTAGAGGCTGCCCTCTAGTTCCGAGAATCCGCTGGCCTGCGTCGGGCCCCTGCCCTGCGAGGTCTGACCTGCCCTCTGTCCACTCCCAGTGCTTCTTCCTGCTTTCTGTTCTGCTCACGCAGCCCCAGGTATTTTCACTGCTTGCCTTTGCCTCCATTGCACAGTGGGCAGCTGCCCGCAAGTGAGCCCAAAGGTCTTAGCTTGGCTAGTGTGCTTGCAGACTTTTTCGCTTGATACACAGCCTCTGTTTTTGATTTGTGGCCTCTTGACGTATTGCCATGTATTTGACTACATAACAATAACATTTGTGTTTCCCGCCCCACTATTTTCAGAAGGCAGGGAATTCTGAAACGTGGACATGCCTGGCGTTCCCCCCCCCCTTATTTTTTTTAACTTAATTCTTTGTTGATGAGTAAATATTGGTGCTGTTGGTTGACTTGCTAGAATTCTAGAAGCTTGATTTCAGAGCTCTTCCAGCGGTACATGTCTTTAACTGTTGTGTGTTTTCGTATCAGGCCTGTTGAGCCAGAAATGTACGCAGTAAGCTAGAGGTCATGTTACTCTGAACAGCTCTTCCTCATTTCAACTGTTTTTGTTTTGTTTTTGAAAATCAGCTGCTTTCTTCTGTATCTGTTTATTTGAAGCACTTGAGCAAAATGAGCCACCCCGAATCTTTATCACCCATTAGAGCGTTTTGGAGAACCTGCAGCCAAATTGTCCCAAATTGTCTTCAGAATTGTTACTGCTGCTTCCGCCAATATGTGCTAAGGCAATTGGTCTGGAACACGAGTCAGCAAATTATAGCCTACCGGCCAGATCTGGCCCCACTGCTCATTTTGTAAATAAAGTTTTATTGGAACACAGCAATGATCATTGATTTGTACATTGTCTATTGAATAGCTGCTTTCATGCTACAATGGCTGGCTTAAGCAGTTGCAACAGAAACCGTAGGGCCCACAGTGGCTAAAATATTTACTCTCTGGCCATTTACAGAAAATAATTTGCCAACTCCTGATCTTAGCTATAAGAGCAGCATTTCTCATTTCCTGATGATATTCTCACAGGTATTTGTTAAAATAGATTCCTAGCCCTCTCTCCAGAAGAATTGGATTATACTGGCCGGAGATGGGGTGCAGGAATGTTTATTTGTCACATATGCCCTATATTCTTGCTACTCAATGGCTACAGGCCAGCAGCTTTGGTACTACCTGGGAAGAGCTTCTTAGAAATTCAGGGTCTCTGGTCCCACCCCAGACCTGCTGAATCAGGGTCTTCATTTTAACCAGATCCCCAGGGCCTTCTCAAGTTTGAGAAGCAATGCTAGTGGCGCATTCAGTTCATCTGGGTTTTGACGGTTTTAGAAAGGGCCGACTTTTTCCCCTAACATTTGACTGTGATCCCAGATGTATTCATCGACAAAGCTCGTGGCTTGCCATTCTTGTGTGAGCCTGCGGAGTAGAGGTAGTATGGCTGGAGGGAATCAGTACCCGACCTATGATGGTGATGGCAATGCAGCCAACATTTACTGAACTATTGCTTTGTGCTGGACACACGTGTCAAGGATTCAACATAAGCCTTGATACTAATTTTTCCATGCAATCCTAACAGTAGCCCTATGGGGTACTATCTTCTTGGCACAGATGGTGTATGGGGGCCCAAAACAATTTGACAAATTGCACAAGCCACACAACTAGTTAAGGACCAGGCAGGGACTGGAACCAGAGACTCCCTGACCCTCAAGTCCTTGTTGTGACTGTTAGAGTCTGATGGTCCCCAAGTGGGCTGTTCATCAGAACCACCGTGGCTTTACTGAGATGATAGTCTCCAGGGGTAAAGCTCAGAGATCAGGACGAGGCCATGATGTTCAAGTGTGGGAGCCTGCGGCCGGACCTGTCTGTTGAGCCAAATTTGAGGCTCCAGAGTTTCACAGCTAGCATTTCTCCTACCTTGCCTTATCTTCTTGCAAGGAGGCACATCTGGGGCCAGCCTCCAAGAGGGTAAAGAACAGGCTGGGCGTGGCCAGTCAGGTGTTGTCAAGGACCTGAAAGGGAATAAGCTATAGGCCATTGGAGAGGCCTGGAATACAGGTGCTTCTGAGCTCCAGAGCAGAGTCATGGCAGCGACACCTGTCCCGTGTCTTGAGGGTCAGGGAGTCTCTGGTTCCAGTCCCTGCCTGGTCCTTAACTAGTTGTGTGGCTTGTGCAATTTGTCAAATTGTTTTGGGCCCCCATACACCATCTGTGCCAAGAAGATAGTACCTCATGGGGCTACTGTTAGGCCTATGGGGCTAACAGTGGACAGGCTACTGTGTGGGCAGTAGCCTGTAGGGCAGAAACATTTCTGCTTCGATCAGAAAGAGACACCAGGGTCTAGTCGACGTTTTGTAGCACAGACGTGCTGCTGGGTGTTTCACGACCGTCCTGCCCGGAAGAGCTGCGGTCCGGTAGTCTCATGGCTTAAAACCAGTTGTCTGGGTGTCGCAAGAGTGGGAAGAAAGGTTCTCTCGGGGCAGCAAGGCAGGGAGGAGCCTCGTGTCCTGTCATTCATGCGTAGGGTGGGGGAGGGGGAAAATCTTTAAAACATCGGCATGCCATGAGGGAGGGGTTTATGGATTTTCTTGACTGTTCACTCTGTATGGTGATTAAAAGAAAAGAAAAAAAAAAACTCAGCCATTATTTTCTAACAGCTGTTGTATCTTATCTCAGTAAAGTGCCTTTTACCATAACACACCATCATTAGACTCTATAAATCTTTTTCTATTTATTGTGTTTAAACGATACATGCTTTCCAATAAAATGGTATCATTGGTCTAGGGAGATATAATTTCTCTTAATATATAAGTTTCTCCTAAATTGGGTTGCTTTTAATTTTGTTTGTGGGGATGTTATACAATATGGATCTCAACCATGGGCTGTTTGATGTCTCATGTGCCCGGTTTCCCCCGCAAAATAATCTCTGAGCCCTACTGCTTTCTCTCATCATGTAGGATAGACATGCTTTTCTGATGACTGGCTCCTGCTAATAGGGTTTTTTCCACCAAACCCCTTTTTGGGAACCCAACCATCTCACAGGTGTTTACCCTTCTGTAGTAGGGCCTGTGTCCCTTCCTCCCAAGTACACGTTAGCTTTCTTAACACTGGTCTTACCCCAAGGGTGTGAAGGAAGGCAAACAGCATAAGAAGAATGAGGACCCATTGGGGGTGGGCGCCCCGACAGCCTCCTCCCTTGTACTGGCTTTCACCCTTCACCTTGTGAAAGTGTCTTGCCGAAACGTATACTTTGCCACTTGGATTCGTGAACAGAAAGGTTTCCTTGAGTGGGCACTGGATCCGTCCAGAAGTGGAGAGGGAAGCCAGGGACCTCCAGCCAGCCACGCGGTTTGGAAAAGTCCGAGGGTTCTTCTGCTCTCCTTTCGGTGACAAATAGGAGTCTTGTGGTTTTCAGCCAGCGATGGGGCCACTCGAGAGGGGGAACCTGCGCAGAAGGCTTAGAGGAAAGTCACGTTCATCTTCACGATTTCCCGAGCCGCCTGCTGTGCGCCCGTGTCACCCAGGAACCCGGCTCCGCAGCCCTGGCCGACGAGCCCCCGCTCTGCTGCCTGGCTCGCCAGGGTAATGCAAATGAGCGTGTTACATATGTACGGCCGTCCTGAGCGGCTTTGTTCCACCCCCCCGCTTTGTAATCAGTCCAGGCCTAAGTATATTATAAAGTATATTCTCCTCATTAAAACAATAGTGGAGGCTCACAAAGGGAAATTGTTAATATGTGTTCCAGCTTGTCATTTCTGCCTGTGTGAATAAAGAAGATAACCGTTCCTTGGGGAAACTATTTCGGGAACTGAGCAACAGATAGGCTAGCCAGAGAATTCTCTTCACTGTAATTTTCCTTTTTGTTTGTACTCAAAAATAACATCCTGATGGGCTCTTTGGTGCCTCTGCACAGACAGAGCACAATTGCCACAGCCCAGGTGGTGTTAATATGGGACAATCCCCCGGGCACATGTCGCCCAGAGTTGTACAGCTTGTTCAGTGTCTCCGTCCATATGGCAGTCTGCACCATTCACTGAGAGGCGTCGGGGCTGTGCCTGGTGGGGACTGTGGTCAGTGTAGTGTGAAGAGAAGGCTCCCACTCCCAGCAGCCTCTGTGGTGCAGTTTGTCTTATGGTAGATCTGAGTGACAGCGCGCCTACTCACCACACACACACACACACACACACACACACACACACTGGACTAAGATTCCAGAAGAGCTTTGCTGGTTTCCCTCCCTATCCTCTCCCCACCTCCCCCACCCTCTTCATTTTCCCAAACACATGGTTAACTCGGCGGGTCTAGTTCAGGTGTGTGAAACATACCTGGTTTATAGAAAGTCGGTTAAAAGACACACACACACAAACTGCAAACTGGGTGGTGGTTCATGGATTAACTCAACTTCAAGAATGCATGCCTGTACTAGAGTCCTTCTATAAACTCCGTGGCTTTTGTTGTCTTTTTTTTTTTTTTTTTGCATTTTACATTGCAAAGAAGGTTTTCGTTGTACAGTTTGGATGGTTGTGCTAGGGATTTTGATTTTTATGTCTTAAAGTGAAAAGGGGGAAAAGGAAGAGAAAATGATTATCAGACTCAGAAATCTGAGAGTAAAACATTCCCCGGAGGCGTTAGAACTGAAAAGGGAGAACCAAGGAAACAGAGATTTCCCAGCGAGTAAGGTGAAAATAGGAACGCTTTAAAAGGCACTTTGGGAAATTTACCAGAAGGCAAAGCATTCTCCATTTATATACCTAAATGTTGTTCCACTTTTGTATAACTATTTGTATTCTTGTTTGGTAAACAAACAGACCCCATAGCAACTGTTCCTGATGATATTTATACTACCTGTAAGACTTGCCTAAACAAACAGACGTATTTTTATGACCTTCAAATTTCATTCCTTTTATAGTCTACAAGTAAGTCAGACTAATGGCAGGTTGACTCCTTCCTTCCTTCCTTCCTTCCTCCCTTCTTCCCTCCCTTCTTGTTTTAATACTTTGAAACCTGTCTTTGAGGGATCTCTTCTTTATGTATATTTTACATCTTGGCTATGAATGTTGAACTTGAAGGTATATTATGACAGAAGGAAAGAAAAACCTAAAGCGTTTGTGTAAATGATGTGGTATTTGCTTTCAAGAGGGGCCTTTGAGTCATCTGGTGGAATTTTAGGTTATATATCCGAAAGGCTGAAACTACTACTATAGACCTCAAAACTGGACAGAACCTCTAAGGCTATGTCTCTACCTTTTATATCTTGAACTGTTGATGGAAACATTCTTGTACATGTGAGCCCCGGTGTTCAACTTCCATTTTTCCGTATGAGTCATATTTATGACAAGAACAAGAAGTCTCGTGTTAAAGATCAGTGTGAGAAGTAAATGGCAGTTTACTTTAATTAGAAAAAAAAAATGACACCAAGAGCTGGAATAATCCAGTGGTGTTTGAATAAATTAGAAGATTGTACAGGCAAAAATAAAAAGAAACTTAACAAGGATAAATGGGAAGTTGTCCAGAGTTCAACAAAAACGTGTTGGAGAGTGGGACAGAAGTCAGTGGATGGTATAGCATGCATGCGTTTGTTGAGCAGAATTTACCAAACCCCAACCACGTGCCAAGTGTCCTAGGCTCCGGGGCACACAGCTGTGAGCTTGACAAAGTCTGTCCTCATGGAGCTGACATTACAGTAGCAGGAGAACAAACAAATAATTACATAATAAAAAGGAAGAAGTTCTGAACAAAATAATAAAGCAGGGAAGGGAGAAGAGTGAGTCTGGCAAAGGCTCTGTGAGGAAGTGACCTTTGAACAGATGGAAAGAAGTGACAGAACAGCCCTCTAGGCTTAGGGTGCAGCAGAAGCACGGGCCTTGAGTCAGGGGCAGAAAGAACATGTTTTGCGGGACCATGGCCCAAACCTCATTTAGTGCGGGGGCGGCTGCGTTTAGTGGTGATAGGTGTGGACTCTGAAGCCGGACTGCCTGCATTCCAATCCAGGCTGCCCACTGAGGTGACTTAATGTTGGTGTTCTCAGTTGTCCATCTGTGAAATGGGCGTGGCACCAGGCTCTGGCACATAGGAGATGCTCAGTAAATATTAACAAGCGCTGTTAATTACGGTCAGTCATTTATTCATTCAAACAACATTTATCGAGCATTAATTATATCCTAACTATATAGGTTCAAGGACTTAATAGAGGACTACAACCTCGTTCTGCCCCTTTGGGAGCTCACAGTCTAATGAGAGAGACATACAGGGAAGGAGATGCTTGCAACACAGTGTAATAAAGGTAGTGATATGAATATATACAAAATGTGATACAGTGTCTGCTTTGTTTAAGATGAGCACTAGTGGAATGTCACAGTGTATGTATTTCCACTCCCCTCACTGTGCATCAGGTGAAACTTTTGAATACGGTAAGGTCCATGAAGGAAGGTTCACTATCTCTTGTTGATTGCTCCCTCCCAATCATCCGGCATAACCAGCCTGGTATGATAGGTGCAAAATTTCATCGCAGAGACAAGCTGAAATCTGCAGAAGAAGGTGAACTAAGGGAATAGTAAAGATTAAGAACCCACTGGGAGTAGTTCTATATTTGCTACCCTTTGGCCACAGATGCTGTAGGAGTACCTGGTTAGTCTTGTTGGTACTTACAGAAATCTTACAGATACTTAAAGAAAAAGCTGGGTTCTGCCTAAGAAAGCTCCTCAACCGTGAGCTCGCATCAGAATCATTGGGAGGACTGACTCTCCTGCAAACTGCCAGAGCCCAGTCCCAGTACTTCTGATTCAGTAACTTGGGGTAAGGACTAAGAAATTGCATCTCTGCCAGGTTCCCAGGGTCCATGCTTTGAGAACCACTGCTTTCGACCATCCTTATGCTGTGGCATTCTTCGCCTGCTACCATTCAAAGTGACAGAGAAGCGATGTGGAGAAGGGAAAATTCTTAAGACTATGACCCCTAATATAAACTGTTATGGAACAGAATTTTTAAAAATTCTTTAATATCAGCCGTTAAATCATCTGTAAGCACTCTTGTTTGTTTTTCTAATTTTTTTTTTTTATGCCTAAAGATGCTTTTTGTGCTTCAGCCATCTGCCTGCTCTCATTCTCTTCCTTGTAGCCGTTGAGCTCCTACTGAAACTATAAGGCCCAGATCAGATATTACAGCATTTTCTGTCCCAGCCATCTGCTCAGTTCTCTTTCTCTACTGGTGGAGAATTGGGTACAACTCTTTCAGTGAGGAAGGGAACAGCCAGCAACCTCCGATTGTATGTGGTTATTCACGTTGTTGTTGCTGTTGTTATTGATTTTGAATATGCATCCCTACAAACTGTGTTTTTAATCAATTATTTACATCTAATATATTATCTATATTATAAAAATTAGAGGCTAAGGGTGAAAAGATATACCCATATACATGTGTATATTCTTACAAAAGCCCTAAAATAACAAAAGTTATCTTAACACACGCATACAGAAACTGTAATATTATCTTACCACTCACCCATGGGTCTTTTCATGAACCCCAACTTAGAGACTCCGATCTAGGAACCCAACACGATGCTTATCACAAGTTCAGTGTTCACTTAAACACTGTGCAGTTAAAGGCACAGAAGAGTTTAATCCAGTGAACTTAATGAAGCATCTTGTCCTACAGAGGAATAACAGTAATTCCATAACATATGGGATAGTTCTAAGGGAACATCAATGGAGAACCTCATGGTTCTCAGCTAGTTTGTATCCTTATGTCACTCGTCTCCTCATCTCCAGCTTGTGCATCTGGTCCTCACACTACACTTACGTGATTCTGCTGTTTCTGGAGTATAATTGCACTGGCTTCTGTTCTGGAGAATGGAACAATATTCTGGAGGAAGGACTATGAAGAATTAGTATTGAACTTTTATTTATGTTCTTTGGTTTTCTTGGGTACCGTTGGTGCCCCTAACATATGGGCACATTGCACATAGACCTCATGAGTCACCAATGCAAACACACTTGCATTGACATAATCAGAATGCCTGCCTAATGGTGTTAATAATTTTTGGATTAGTGGTCCCTATGTCTGTATTGACACAGTTGCTCACAGCCACTCTTTGGAAAGCATTCTGTTTTCTTAACGAGATCCCAATGTTAATGCTGCCAATGGTAAACTCTCATAAACTCAGGATGGCCCTTAGTGGCATAAGAAACAAAAGCTGGACGTCTGCCTTTTCCTTTTTTTTTTTTCCTTCCTTTTATTTATTCCTTCACTCATCACCATGTACACACAGACATTCTGCTTTTGTCATCACCCACTCGCTGTTTGTGATCAGTTGCTCTCAGATTCTCAAGTTCTCATTCTCTGCTCTATTCTCCTGCTGGGGCACATACTCCTGGCATCTGGGAACCAAGATGGCACGTTTTGCCCAGTAAGAGAGATGGGGCAGGCAGTTGGGTGAAGTGGATGGTGAAGATGCTGATCTCATGCCACCCAACCCTGGGTTCTTATCATTGGTAGAGCAGCACTTACTAGTCACATCTGCAGCCTGCAGCCTCGGAAGTCCTTTGTGATATGTGTAAGTCCCAGAAGCAGTGGATGGAGTGCCCTCTGTGGGTTTTGTGTCCTCTAAGTCCAGGAAGACCCCCGAGGCTCTTCCTTCCCCATTGAAAATTCAATTAAAAGTGTGTCTTCAGTGACTTGCCGCTGGTTCATTGTTTACTGAGGAAGTTAAGCCAGCTAGAGACCGAATCTACTTGTAGAATACATCATGCACTTTGGGTTTCCCAAACCTCAGCCATCTGGATTGACGTCCCATGATTGTGAACTTCGCCATAGCTACTTATAGTATGATTTATATTATTCTCTTTAAATCAAGTCATTTTTTTAAAAATTAAAGTCAAATAGGCCTCATCCTAAGAAATGATACCGGTGAAATCAGGGGTTGGAGATACTCCATATGTTTTTAGCTAATATAAATTAAATCTGCCAGTTTTTTTGTTTTGTTTTGTTTTAAAACTCTGCATCCTTGCTCTAACGGACATTGTATGGCCCACCTTTGAGGGCATGCGTGTCCTGTTATTTTGGTCAGATTGCCTCTTCACTGAGGAGAGAGACCTTGATTGAATATGGTACTATACCAGGTGGATTGAAACCCTGTTTCAACTGTATGTTTACCCTGGTTTCCTGGGAAAGCCCAGAACTACCACTTATCTTCCTAAAAATTTAATTCAAGATCTTAGGTACACACATATCTTGTACTTCCAGGCTCCTGGGGTACGAACCAGACTTAGAGGATGCCTAAGGCAGATGTCGAGCTTGGGCACAGTGAAGTTCTGAGTTGTCAGGTTTACCGATTTATCTGTGTGTGCCAGGCTGTTCCTGATCCATGTAATACCCGGCAAACATCACTCTCAGATGAGATCACTCTCCATATTTGTGCTCATGTGAAATTGGTGTTTGGTCCACAGAAACAGGAAATGATCTTTTCGCTGTGCAAACCACCTCCAGTCTTACCTTTTCTATTACATTAAGTCTTAAAAAGCCTTTCCTATCATTCTTAGGTAACAGGGCCAGCTGGCTTTCTTTTTTCTTTTTCTTCTTCTTTTTTTTTAATGAGTTTGCAGCTATTACTTGGTGAGGTTGCCCAGGGCCGCCCCCTCCATATTTATCCATTTCTATCTTGTTATTCAACCCACAGTGAGTAGGGCACCCCCTGAGTGTCCCTTTAATAAAGCACATTTTTAGGTCAGATACAGAACAGGAAACTCTCAAGGCACTCAGCACTCAGGCTGTGGTCCGTAACCCACCACCACGGGCAACACACGTGAGCTTTGCGGACAAGCACAGTCTTGCAGCTCAACCTGCACTAAGTAGAACTAAGTAGAACCTGCACGTTAAAAAGATCTCCTGACAATTCATATCCAGAATAAAATTTGGGAAGCGTTACTCTGAGAGGAGCAGTGAGAGAGGAAAGTTGTGTTTGCATACCCTTGTATACAAATACCATCTTTTAAGCCTGGACAGTAATGGCTTTGCATCAGTCTCCCACCATGTCCCATTTTGGCCACACCTGCATGTACCTGTTCACTACTTATTACTGAATATTTTGATTAAAAGTGAGTGACTTAAATAGATTGCAAGAAAATATAACACTGAGAAGTCATGAATCTGATGTCTTAGTCAGATTTTTTTTCTAGTACACATGAACATGAATTTGTAACTACAAGGGTGAGGATATCTGTATATCACTCACACTCGCCCCACACACTGCTCTCATGGGCCATGCTGTGAGGGCCATTACAGAGAGGGAACCCTGTATCTCTTACAGGATACTCTGCAGTGCAAGGGGGGAGAACAAAACCAAAACCAAAACCCCTGGACCTAAGTTGTAAAAGCTTTTATTTCAGATCTCAAGTTAGTTAAGGTAACCCTCACATCCCAAGCCACAATATTGAGAGCAGATAATAACAATAATCTCTATCATTGTTTAAAAGCACAAATTTGGCTCTTAATAGACTAATTCACAGTCACTCCAATTGCAAGTTTTACTCATGAATATCATATCACAAGGGAATGTGAAATCCTCTAATTAAACATGATTTGAAAAGCAGCAGAAAATTGAGATGATGAGCGTTCTGGGGAAGGAAAGTCAAGGATTCACCACATGAGAGAGTGAAAGAGAGAATGTGTGTGTGTGTGTGTGTGTGTGTGTGCATGTGTGCACACATGTTTGTGTGTCCGTGTGTGTGTGTGTGTGTTCTGTTGGTGGAGACTTCATCTTCACTTACTTCAGGGTGGACTCATAGGCTTTCCTCAGACACTCTTGTCTTTGTGGAAGGTGATGGAACTGACAGCGAGCGTACGTTCAGATAACCGATGAATAAACACATAGGATGGCATACTTCTGTAATGAGTGAAAAACAAAATGAAGGCAGTCTGCTAGAAATGTGACACCTGAGCTGTCTCCCAGCTTTCAATGGGAAATGAGAAGCCAGCGGGGAAAGGTCATTTTTACAGAGCTCTCGGGAGAGAGGATGCCGTGCTCACATCCTCGTTTCCCGTGTTCCCACATATCATTTGTGCACTGGTAGGCAGGCATAAGACCTTTTCCTCCCGATACTGCAGGGTAACCCAGGAAGAAACTTGACCTGTCACTTTAGTTTCTGCAAGAAACTTTGACTTCCCGCTGGTTTTGTGGAGATCTCTAATAGTAGGAAAGACGTCAGAAGAATAAACTCTAAAATGGAACATTGTGGTAGAGATTGAAGTCGTCATCTCTTTTGCTCTTGTTCCTCTGCATCGCTCTGTATCGTAAGGTCCACTCTGATAGAGTCCCAAAGCAACCTACCTTGTTTGGTGTCCCTGAAATGGACTTATGGCTTATATCATAAACAGATCCGTTAGTTTGTTAGTTTGAACATTTAAAACATCTGAAGTCACCATGTCTTCTGTTATCACTTCATCACTAGAAATCGAGTTCATACTCCTCTCTTTCAACCTGTGAGATCCCTGATCTGGTACTTACAGGGTCATCAAAAGTAGGATGTGGTAGCAAAGTAGAAGGCAGGGAAATCTAGGCTAAGAACTAAAAAGCGATGCCAGAGAAGGGGAAAAAGTGGCATCCTTTCTGTGTAAGTTGTCGTTAAAGAATTAAACGTATAAAAGAAGAAGCTGTAAAGTAGTGGCTTTCATTGATACTTGCGTAGTTATGGTCACAGTTTAGTGTAAAGCATTTTTTAGTAGGTGGTCCTGAAACTGTCAAAAGAACACCTTTCTGGAACCCTGAGGTCTGTGGTTGTCACAGGCTTTGGCAAGGAGTGAGCAGTCCCTTGCCACCCAGCCAAAACCATGGGCTGTGATGGATCTGAGAGGGGAAGATTATGTGACTGACTGCGTTAAGGGGTGGACATAAGGAATCACTTGCACATGGACGTGAAACCAAAGAATTGGAAAAAAGACCAGCGGGGAGAGACTTGAGCCATAGGGAGGCACTGAGGCAGTTTGGCAGAGAACTGGTCTTCATCATCAGTCTCTTGGTGCCTGTCTTAGGGTTAGCATTGTTTATGTTGGTTGGTTGAATGAAAGGCCGAATGGTGGGGGAAAAGGAGGGTGAACTATGGGCAAGAGAGAAACAAAACTGCATCTAGGCGGGAAAGCTATTAGTTGTGCTTTCTGGTATATTTGTAGGGGAATGGTTTGGAAGGGAACCGCTTCCTGCTTCACAGCAGCGGTAAGGACACCGTTAATCCTTATTGAAAGGCATAGACCTCCTTCATTCCTTTAACCAGTAATCACTGAACACCTCCTGCTTATTCATCTCGTCATTAACAAGATGTGTCATTTTTGTCCTGTGCAGAATCCATATGCAAAATGTAGCCAAAATCAATTTATGTTCATTGTTTATTGATTTTTATTGATGTTTATTGATTTTTTAAAAAGATTTTATTTGAGAGAGAGTATGGGAAGGAAGAGGGTGAGATGGAGAAGCAGACTCCCCCATGGAGCTGAGAACCGGATGTGGGACTTGATCCCAAGACTCCAGGATCATGACCTGAACTGAAGGCAGTCGCTTAACCAACTGAGCCACCCAGATGCGCTGTTCAGTTGATTTTTGGCAAAGGCACCAAGACAGTTCCTTTAGGATAGAACAGAATACTCTTTTTGTCAAATGCTGCTGGTGCAACATGCAAAATAATGAATTTGGAACTCTTCCTCACGCCGTATACAAAAATGAGCTCAAAATGAATGTGAGAGCTAGCTCTCAGAAGAAAATACAGAAATAAATTTTCATTATGTTAGAGTAGCCAGTGATATGACATCAGAATCGCATGGAACCACAGGAAAAATAGATACATTGGACTTTGTCAAAACTGGAGACTTGTGCTTCAGAGCACACCATCAAGAAACTGAAAAGACAATCTAAAAAATGGGAGTAAATATTTGTAGATCATACATCTGATAAGAAACTAACATGCAGGATAAGTTAAAACTTGCTGTTCAACAGTAAAAAAGATAGCCCAATTTTTAAAAAGTGGACAAAGAATTTGCATAGTCCTATCTCTAAAGAAAATATATACAGGGTTGGTAAGCACATGAAAAGATGCTCAACATCATTAAACATTAAATAATTATAAATAAGAAACACAAAAGGCACCACGTTTCATTTACCAAGGTGGCAAAAATAAAGACATATAGCATGTGCTATCAAGTATGTGGAGAAATCATAACCCTCAAACAATCCTGGTCAGAATTAAAGGTAGTATAGCTTCTTTCAGAACTCTTCTGACATTTCCTCAAAATGTTAACTGTAGACTTACCACATGACCTGCCAATTCTCCTCTTAGATATATACTCTAAAGAACTGAGAACATCAATTTAATCATGTACATGGACATGCACTCTGGTACCACCACTGTTCACAGTAGCCAGAATGTAGAAACAGCCCAGATGTCCATCAGTGAATGAATGGATTTTAAAAAGGGGGGGGTCCTATACACCCAGTGGAATACTATTCAGCTGTAAAAAAAAAAAAAAGAAAAGACATACTGATACGTCCTACAGTGAGGATGAACCTCCAAAACGTTATTCTAAGTGGAAAAAGGCTAACACAAAGAAACACATCTTGCATGATGCTATTTATATGAAATGTCCAGAATAAGCATATGTCTAGAAACAGAAAGAAGGACTAGTGGTTAGAAGGAGCTGAAGGTTAGGAAGAGACGGGGAGTGACCATAAATGGGTAGGAGATTTCTTTTTGGTGTGATAGAAATGTTCTAAAATTATATGTGATGTGGTTACACAGCTTTAAACATATTCAAAACCATGGACTTATACATGTGAAAGAGTGAATCGTATGGTGTATGAATCTCTCAATAACACTTAAAAGGCAAAACCTATTCCACCTTTTTGAGTGATTGGAGAATGACCAACAGTCTTTCATAACTCAATTTGTGAAATAACATGCCAGTGAAATAACACACGATTTACAATTTGGGATTAATTCGGGGGAAGCATGGGGGAAAGTAGCTATAGACCTGGTGCACACAGATGGAGACTTTTGTTACTGATAAAATCAGGAATTTCCAGAGGAAAAAACCAGCACTCTTAGAAAGGCGAAAACACACATCTTGGGGGCGACTCCAAAGACAACCGTGAGAACTTGGGTCAGGCACAGGAAAAGCTAAGAGTGTGCCTTCAGAAGAAAGGAAAACTGTCTTTAACTTGGCAGGAAATGTCTTGGGGTACAGCATGGTGTCTGTTGACTTCATCTTCTTCAAAGATTATTCTCCTCTTGGTTACACCAGAGAAGATTAACTTTATAGGACGCTGGTATACTTTGACATAAGAAGAATAAATTTCCCTTCTGTTACCTTTTGGCACATCCCTAAAGGCAGTCAGAGTACAAATGTCTGTTCCGCTTTTCCGAGGACACAGAAACGCTCCCATTCAGAACTACAGCTGGTATACCACACAACATGACTAAAAGGCCAGAAGCAGGGCTCAGCCACACGCACCATGGGCTCTGCTGTGCCACTTTCAGGGCCAGGGGCGGTGTCAGTATGGAGTCCTGCATACCACTTGATTTTTTCATGTGTGCCTGTATGTGTTCATATTCGTACATATATAAGAAAAGAAATAACAACTGCACAGCAAAGCATTTCTGCAATGTACAACGTAAAAACATCTAAAGTGATATGGTGAAAGTTGTTTCTTCATCACCCCTGACAATTATTATGGTTCCTTCTGTGTTTGTCCAGACATACTGTATCTGGGCACCATCACCAGCCTGTTCCTTTTCCTTCCATAGTCAAGCACTTTTTCCCAGACAACTTAGTGTATTTAAAAGTATCCAATTATAGTCACCAGCCATGCAGATCAGGGCGGCCAGAGCCAGTGGTCCTGCATTCTGAGATTCATTAGAGCCTTATTAAAAATGTCTGGATCTAACCATGGTTCAAAACCATGGACTTATACATGTGAAAGAGTGAATCGTATGGTGTATGAATCTCTCAATAACACTTAAAAGGCAAAACCTATTCCACCTTTTTGAGTGATTGGAGAATGACCAACAGTCTTTCATAACTCAATTTGTGAAATAACATGCCAGTGAAATAACACACGATTTATAATTTGGGGTTAATTCGGGGGAAGCATTATTAAAAATGCTTATTTAGCCTTATTAAAAATGTCTGGATCCCCGTGAAGCCCTGCTCACACCTAAGTTTACCAGGAGATTTGGGTAGGAATGGAGTTGAATGGCCTTCATCTTCTAGAAAATTAGGAATGTGGGTAAAAAAAGCAAATATTTCAGAGCTTTGAGTCCTACACCTGCTCGTGGTCATCATTAATCAGCTTTGCTTGGAATACACCTTGGGTGGAATGCCAGTCTGGCTGTGAATTGCACCAAGCGCTCTTAGGTGGGAACACAGACCCGCCCTCGCTGTATACTTGAAGTGCCTTTTCCTTCAGGGCCTAAATAAACGCACCTGTGACATGCCCCAAATAAATGAAATTGAAGTATTCTATTATATATTAAACATGAAAAACAAGTAACAGTAGTGTCTATAGTTTCCATTTTTGTAAACTAGTAATACATTAGAAGAAAAATGTAGCACTGTAACATACCAGACATTAACAGTGTTACCCAAGGTGAGGTTATTAGGTGCAGGATGGGGGTGGGGTGGTGTGAGGAATGGACTTTCTTCAGTAGCCAGCTCAGAGTTATGTGAACTTACTAAAATAAGAGCATATCTTAATTTCATAATAAATACTGTTTTTTTTTTAAAGATTTATTTATTTATTTATTTGACAGAGAGAGAGATCACAAGTAGGCAGAGAGGCAGGCAGAGAAAGAGAGAGGAGGAAGCAGGCTCCCTGCTGAGCAGACAGCCCGATGCGGGACTCGATCCCAGGACCCTGAGATCATGACCTGAGCCGAAGGCAGCGGCTTAACCCACTGAGCCACCCAGGCGCCCATAAATACTGTTTTAATGTACACTTAAGCTTTCAGGTGGTCTGCTGAGTATGGGATGTATGTGTGTGGGAGGACTTTGTTTCTTTAGCTTTCAGTTGCCTTTCTAAGGCCTTAGTGAACTGTCCTCTGTTCTTGGAAATAAGTCTGTACCAAGTTGATCCAAAAAAAAAAAAAATTTTTTTTTAGAGCAGAATGGTTTTTAGTCAAGCCACAGGGCCTTCACAAATAAGTTAACCAAAAAGCAGAGAGATTGGGGGCGGGGGGTGGGGAAAGGGATGGCAGAGTCCATGTTAAATCATGTATATTTTATGTTGAGTCTTAAATCCCTCTAGTGAACACATACTGTTTTCTTTCATACTTTTCAGAACACTCTGCAGTTGACAACACCACCACCACCAACAAAAAAATACAATTAGAATAACCATTTGCAGTTTTTAACTAGTGATATTAATATTGTATCCTAACTAGTTGAGGCATTTGGTTTCCAACTTAAGGGATCACACAAAGTATATATAATGTTTAAGAATGTACCGGGCACGGAGCATCTCTCGAGAGCTACTTGAGAGAATAGTCATAGTGAATTTTAAAAAGTAGTACTCATCTACAGATCCATCCTATTTCTCTGAATGTGTCTTGTAAAAATCAGTTATATGCTGGAAAGCTTCACCTGGTAAAATTTTATTTTTAATGTTATTCATAAACATATGAAACATGAAGGGACTCTCAGTGTCCAAAATGGGTAGTTAGACAAATTTTGGTATGTAACTAGGGCCATGATAGTTTATCGTGGGCTGCTAGCTTCAGTAAATAGTTTTGAAGACAGTTGGTAGCATGAGAAATTATGTATTTATTTATTTTTTAAAGATTATTTATTTGATAGAGATCACAGTAGGCAGAGAGGCAGGCAGAGAGAGGAAGGGAAACAGACTCTCTGCTAAGCAGACGCCCAGATGCGGGGCTTGATCCCAGAACACTGGGATCATGACCTGAGCTGAAGGCAGAGGCTTTAACCCACTGAGCCACCCAGGTGCCCCGAGAAATTATTTAATAACAAAATTATGTTAAATATAAAAGGATGATATAAATCTTCACACCTTAATTTGTCAAAAGTGGGTATTGTATATTTATATATATATATATATATATAAATGAGTTGGTAAAGAAAATAATGTTTTAGGGTGTTTTTTTTCCCTTTTTTCTAAGCTATTGGTAGGAATAGTTTTTAAATGATTTCCTTCCCATAGAATAGCTGAGAATTCGAGTCATTAGAAGGATTCTCTGATTTCAGATATTGCCCATAATTTTTGAAATTCTGCTTTGGTACCATATCTGTTTATTCCAGTGTTACTGAGACATACGGTATGTGTAAGTTGTGCAGCATAATGACGTGATTGACTTGATGTACTTGTGTCATAACCATGAATCAAAAGAGTTTCGCTAGTGTCCATCATCTTATGTAATTGATTGTAGTCTTTAAAAAAATCCAAAGATAGGGGTGAGTGGGTAGCTCAGTGGGTTAAAGCCTCTGCCTTTGACTCTGGTCATGATCCTAGGGTGCTGGGATCAAGCCCCGCCTTGGGCTCTCCGCTCAGCGGAGAGCCTGCTTCCTCCTCTCTCTCTCCTCTGCCTGCCTCTCTGCCTACTTGTGATCTCTGTCAAATAAATAAACACAAAATTTTTTTAAAAATCCAAAGATGAACTTGGGTTGGCAGTAATTCTTTTGGTCCAATGGACTTCCTCTGTCTTCACTGCTTAGAGAACATCCTTTTGTCATTGGGCTTTGTAAGTTCCACTACAGAGCCACCTTCATTCACTAGTCTTAGTCTTTTCTCTCATGAGGGACACCTTTATGAGTTAGACTTCTGTAATTTTTTTCTGGTTCCCAGATGTATTTTCTATTTTAAGGCAGAGAAGCTTGTCATTATTTTCAAGTGATATTAAATTTCCAGCATAATTATTTAAAAGCCAGAGAGACCTATTGATCCCTGATAAGGTGTAGTTCTGTGCGCACGTGTGTTTACTCCTACTGCTCCTTAGTTTAACTGTTCATAATATGCCCACCGTGGATTCATTATGTTATAAGTCAGGGACAAGTGGCATTTGTGTATGTCTGCTCTGTGAGTGTGAATCGATAGATGATAGATGAATGCACATCCTGGTGGTAATATAAAATAGAAGCCCTGCGTGTGTGTGTGTGTGTGTGTGTGTGTGTGGTCATGATTGAAGTTCAAAGTCATGGAGAGGCAGTGGAGTAAGTTGCAAGACAGCCCTTTCCTTGAAGGGAATGTGCTTGAGTACGAAACAGAACTCTCTGTGTTCGTTTTACACTTCTATTTGATGGAATCTAAGGTTATGGAAATGAGTATAAAAATAATTTGTCTGAAAGAAGTCTGGATGCAGAAATCTAATAGAGAAAATATTTGAGAATATGGTTCCTCAGCGAGTACAACAGATATACTTCCCCCAGCACCATATGGCGTGGATCAAAGCATCCCATGACTTGGATCCTTGTGGTCAAATCATTATGTATTGATTGGAACCCCACTGGAGGATTAACCCCTCGTGTTCATGCTAAGTTTTTTCTCACTCTTGGTGTCTGTAATTTTAGGGATATAATCTTTTTGCTGTTATTAGTGTCTTTTTAAAGCTAATCATTTGCTTGGATATATTTGTTTTTCTAAATTATTTTATTCTAAATTATTTAATTGCTCTATTCTTTGCTAGATAAAATTAATTTATGAAAAGATCATACAATTATGTGAAAGCAGTTTTCTGGTGGAAAGGAGGAAGAAAACGTATAATACTCTGGGTAGAAAACAGCAAGAGAATCTCAAAATCAAGTACAGATTTTTATCATTTTCATTATGTAGATTAAATGATAAATTCTAGCTTTTTAAAGAATCCTTCACAGTCTGAGTAGAGAGCTTTGCCTCTAACAAAAGCCTGTCAAACACTTTTCATATACAGTGGTTACATTTCTAACATTGGACTATTCACATCTTGGAATTTAACTCTTGCTTTCAAAGAACAATTCAGAATTAATTAGTAAATTCATGGGGAAAAAGAAACCCTCAATTCCTCCATGTCCACTTTCAGCCATGTGGGTTCCTCTTGCCTTTTAAGTCTGATGGGATGGTTCTTGGCAACATATTCATTCTCTTGTCCTTTTGTGTGTGTGTGTGTGTGTTTTTTTTTTCAGTTTGTCCCATGAGGAGCACCCCCATAGCCATCCTCTCTATGGACATGGTGTATGCAAGTGGCCAGGCTGTGAAGCAGTGTGCGAAGATTTCCAATCATTTCTAAAGTAAGAATGATTTTATATTGCTTTTTTCTTTTACATAGCCATCACCTCCCACTGTTCATGCTTTTCCTCATAAAATGCCTTTTTGATGGAGGGTTTCATACCACCATTTTGAGAATGGACTCTAAATCATAAGGTCTAGCACATTGTCATAGGAGCAGTTACAAAATCTGTGGAGGGTTGATTATAAAGGGCAAAGGAGGTATAACCAAGGACAGTTTTGATGGCTCTTCGTGAGAGTCTGTGTTTACCCGTTTTCTCAGAATGACAGTGATTAAATAAAAATTCTCCCAGTATTAAATTAGCAATAATTTATTTTTCACTTTTATTCATGTATCTGCATACTGAATCACTGACTTACTAACTCTCATTTTTTAGAACTGCTATCAGTGACTGGCTAGTTTTAGCTTGGTGATTGGTCCTCTTTGTTTTTCTGCAAATGACTTTATACACTTAAGAAATAGGTGCTGAGGAAATGCTACCCCCTTGCTTCTTAACTTTCCATTTTGGTGTTCCCTTTAGTTCAGATTCACGTCCTTATGGTGAGAATGCAGTAACTTAAATTTCTCCAGTTACAGTATGACTGAAAACTTGAGTTACTCCATTTGAATCTGTAACACTGTTAAAGTGTCTCTGGAAATAAATGATACATGAATCTTCTCCTAATTGAAATGAAAGGCTTCTGCACTACATCTTACTATTTCCCTTCCCTACAGTGACCTTGTCCTTTAATAAAATGTAGACTAAACTGCCCTGTGTTATGGACATCCTCATAGATTTATTGATAGTATCACTGAATCACTGACAGACCAAATATAATAATACATTGTGTTCAGCATATTTACCTATCATGCCATAATCCAGTATATGCACACGTATCAGTCCTCTATATCTGGCTTCATGATAGCTTACAAATTTGGTATTTGGGGATCTTTCCTTCTGTCTTTTCTGTCTTATTCAAGCCTCTAAAACTAGAAGCAGGCAGATTTATGTGCAGTTTTCTGGTTTTGTGCAGTCTTTATATTATTAAAGCAATCTCTATATTATACTTTATGGACCTGGATACAAATATAGTAAACCTGCCATTGAAAGTACATCCAGTGTTATCTGAAGGGGGCTTTGGTGAATATCATTTTTTAATTAAGGAAGCCTGTGAATCTATTTCAGAGCTTCCCAGCTATAACATTTTACTTGAAAAGCGTGTGTGTATAGGGGGTCATTAGAAACTTAAGTACTTAAAAAATTTTTTTAAAAAGAGATGCCTGAAATTTGTTTTAAATATCAACAATCAAGATCAGTAAGCAAAAGCCCTTCACAGTTCTTATGACTCAAGTTACTGTTATTGTGCTGTGTTCTCTCATAAATCACTCATTATAAATCATTGTTTTGTTATTACCTAATTGTATTTAGATAATGAAAGAAAAAGACCTCAGCAGAAGCCACTTTCAAATTCTGACTTCACCTTCTGCACCAGTGCTAGCCCTGAGAAATGCATTGGTGCTAATTTCGCTCATCTGTAGAATGGCTGATAACCATCTGTAAATAAGATTTATTTTCATAAAGTCTCTAGAAATATACAATTGCTATGAATATTCTCAGTGTATCCATTTCTGAGTCACAAAAAAAGGGGCAGTTTTTCAATACGATCCATTTTAAAAATGTTGTTTATTACCAAAGTATTTCCACCCTCATCCTCAAATCAAAAGTCCATTTATTATGTAAACTGACAATTAGGTGATATCTATAAATAGAAAGAGATAGATATATATAATCATATGTGTTTTATATATAATTTTATTATCTAATATATATTTATTACATGTAATATTACATATATAATTTTTTTTTCTTCTGTGCCTCCACCACAAGATAGTAAACTTTCAAACCACACCTCATGCTAAAGAAGAGAATCTAAAGATCATCAGAATTGGGACCTAGAGTAATTCCTTTTTTTTTTTTTAAACCCTTTTAAGGATAGTAGAAGAGCCTGGCTCTTTATAGGAAACCACCTCTCAATTATTTATTATGGTTTTGCACATGAAATGACATGTTTTCAGTTCGTATTTGCTCAGTGGAATTGGAATGCCCACTGCGAACCTGCACCTGTTGCTTGTTGATTTCCTGGGTTTAGTTGTGGACTTGTATTTGTTAGAAGACTTATGTTCGCATGCTACAGAAGCCTGACTTAAATTGGCTTAACCCCTCATCCTTTCCCCCCACTCAAAAAAATCGGGGGGGAATTTCCCCTAAAATAATTAGGGAATTATCATTCCCTAATGATAATGGACTCATTACTGGGACGTCCATGGCTGTATTCAGATCCTTCAGCGGTGTTACCGGAGAATTGGTTCTGTGTCTGTTAGCTCAGTTTTCGTCTGTGCTGCCTTCGTTCTTAGGCTCGTTCCAAGTAGAGCTAAGGAGGACGATGCCATGCCATGAAGTTTATTCGTCTCAGAGCGCATCTCTTTTCTCTGCAGTTCCAGCAGCAGTCCTGAGCAGACTCTCACTGACCCAGATTGAGTCACGTGTTCCAGCTTCGAGCCCATCACAGTGATGTAGCCAGGCTCCCATCAGATGCACACCTCCAGAGCAGACAGGGAAGCGTTCACCCCCATGAACCACGTGGGGGCAAGGGAGGAGCGACTTGGTCCCTGAGTGCGAGAAAGGAGTATATAAACCAGCAAAGGGAGCTTAAATGCTGAAGAGGAAAACAAACAAACAAACAAAAAACTCTAGAACTCACTGTTCTCTTACTGCTTTCCCTCATTCCACATCAGTTGGCCGCATATTCCTCTCGAGCATGGTTTTAGTTCTTGGAAATTCAGAGTTGTCTTCAGGTTTCCGTGTCTTGCTTAATGTAGTGGAAAATAAGTTCGTCTTCTCGCAGACTCACTTCTCCCCCATCTGTGTGCTGTCTAAAGCGTAATCACCCTGGCTTTAGTGACACCAACTTTGCTTTCCATTGAACTGTTCTGGAAGAGCTACTGTATTTCGTGTGGGTCAGACAGAAACCACGTGGCCTCTGATTCACGTTCCCGTGGAGTCACTGTTACTGGGAAGTGATGTTTTAAGCATTTCTTCTCCACCTGTGCAAGAGTGTAGATCCTGGAAGCACATCTTTCTTGGGTTCACTCTTCTTTTCCATTATCCCTCTCTAGAGGTGTTTTCTCATGGTTTCGGCAGGTTGATAACCAGCAGCATTTGGCTTCTCCAAGGCACTCTCAATAACAAAATGTAGCATTGCTCAGACCTTGACTTAGTTGTGGCTTTCTAGTTTTGTTTTGTTTTTTTCTCAACCTATCTCCTGGTCCCCTGATTCTATACTCCCCTAGTAAGTGTTTATAATTAAACATCTGTACAACAGGGACAGTTCCAAGTACTTCCCATATGCTGTGGACCCCTGCACAACATGGATTTGTTGCGGAGATCCACTTACATGCAAATTTTTCCCGCCAATAAATACGGTAGTTTTATAAATATATTTCCTTTCCTTATGATTTTCTTAGTATTTTCTGTTGTAGCTTACTTTATTGGAAGACACTATATAATACATATAATATATATAAATATGTGTTAATTGACTTTTTATGCTGTTGGTTAGGCCTCCTGTGAACAGTAGGATACTAGTAAAGTTTTGGGGGGAGTCAGAATTACACAGATTTTTGCTCACTGAGGGCATCAGTGTTCCTAACTCCCACCTTTTTCAAGGGGTCAACTGTATAACTCATTTAATCCTTACGCCACCCTGATAATTAAGGTTTTACTCTCAACCTACAGATAAGGAAACTGACACAGAGGGGTGAAGTGATTTTCCCCAGCGTCACACAGCTAATGAGAGGTGGAGTCAGGATCCAAACCCAAGCTGTCTGCCTTTGTAGTGCTTGTTCTTAACTGCTATGCAATACCGCCTGGTTTAGAAGCAGTGCAGTTTATTAACTGCATCCTTTCAACTTACGGCAGTAGGTGTAGAAAAAGCTTTGAAGCAAAGGCAGATTGGGTGGTGAAGCCACTCTGTATTAGTGTGTTCAGTGAACTAGTTACACAGCATCTCTGAGCACCAGTATCCACCCACATAATTTGGGACAATAATCTTAGTATCCCACCTCTCAGGTTTGTTGGAATTAAGAGACACATCATGTAAAGTGCCTGACCAGGCACTCTTTAAAAATATATTAGTACTTCTTTTCTTATTTATTCACTTAAGTATATTTTTAAAGGAGGTATAATTTTATTTAAGTATATTTTTAAGTATATTTTTAAAGGAGGAATAATTTTAGAAATCCAAATGTATCTAGGGGCGCCTTGGTGGCTCGGGTTGTTAAGCGTCTGTCTTTGGCTCAGGTTGCGATCTCAGGATTCTGGGATCGAGCCCTGCGTGAGGGTCTCTGCTCAGCGGGGAGCCTGCCTCCCTGTGTCTTCCGCACCCCGCTCCCCGTCCCCGTACCACTCCACCTACTTGTGATCTCTCGCTCTGTCAAACAAATAAATAAAATCTTTAAAAATAAAAAAATAGAAATCCAAATATTTCTGACCATTCTAGGGACTGTATCATGACACTGCAGAGCATTAATCTGTCACGAGAGACTGATCTTTAATATTTTTTAACCATAAAGTTCTTGTTGAAAGTCCCACATAGTCAAATGTGATTGGGGGAGGGCAGGGGTACAGAATAGCAGGCTTTTTCTGTAAGGGATCAGACAGTAAGTATGCTGAGTTTCACAGCTCCTCACCTCTGCCATTGTAGGCATAAAAGCAGCCATAGGACCAGATGTAAGGAATGGGCGTTTAGATTGCTAACCTCTGACCTAGGGTAAAGGTTTTTGGTATCATAGCCTTCATAGCTGGTAAATCTTTCTGCATTTCTGTGGCCATTGCTGTTCTGGGTTATTCCAGTCTAGGTTTACAGAACCCTTAGGTTTATTCATATTTTGGGGAAACATCCACGTATGCCTTGCCCTGTTACTTCATTCACCAGCCACAGTTTTTATACTTAGATGGGCTTGGGTTTTTCCACCTGGTTTTTAGGGCTCAGTATGAAAGGGCAAAGTGACTTTGCTCTGTAACTGTTCCCTGACCTTCTTCTGCTCAGGCTCGTGAGATGTAACTTTTCAGAGTAGCCAAGATCAGTTATTCAGGATAAAAATCCCATCTGACAGTATAATGCCAGTGTTCACAGAGAGAGAGGTTACGGGAAGGGAGGGGAGACTCATGGGTCTAAAAATGAGACATATTCTTTTTTCCCTCCTGAGAGCAAAATATCATAACTGTTGGTAAATCAAAACCAGAGATTTGACACTTTTCTGTGATCATTCTGCAGTGTTTGTTCCCAAGATGAGGTATACCACAGGGCCCTTGATTTCAAAGATAAATACTGTACAAATAACCATCCTGTTGTCTTTCCCCCACAGCCAACAGAGGCAGGCTTTATCAGAATCAGCAGATACCCAGTCTATTGTACTCATTTATTTCCCTGTTTCTTCTCAAAACAAGTTGCAGTTTTTGTGTTGATTTTTTTTTTAACCCCTCAGCCATGAGTTATCATGTGACTGTTGGATTTGTTACCGCTAACGGATACCAGCAGGTGCCCATGCTAATTTTAATGAACTCCTCCAGCCCTGCCTTGCTTGGAGTCCTCCGATAACGGCAACACAAAAACAAGCCCAATCCGATCCAGATAGGTGGAGCTCCCTGTGTTCCTCCATTCTCTCCACACTTGGATCGGGTGGTTTCTTTTCAAACCCGGTTGAAGACACAGCCATTCCCCGGGGAAAACACGGATTTATAATTCTTCCCCCTTTTCTTTTCAAAAAGGGCTCACACAGCTTGCTGAGAGAGTGGAGGAGCAGATTTGAAGGTTGAATCATGACCGCATTTCCCTGTTTCTAACTTCGAATGTAAAATCAGACCCAGACCCATAGTTTCACAAATACCAGGTAGTCTCACGTGCTGGGGAAGAATCTCTCTCTTTCCCCGAGTTTTTCTTCTAGATGGTCATTTGTGTCACATCTCGGAAGAGCGAAATGCACATCCTTGCTTGGTATCCATTTGAAAGGAATTCTTGTTTCTGTTTTGTTTTTATTTTGGAGCTGTTTGTCTTGGAGAAGAGCACCACATACAGCAAACCATTCCTTTGCACGTTGGACAGATGTATATTATTTATTAAAGCAAAAGAAATGTTCTATGTGCTCTAATAGGCCAGGAGAAGTAAAGGTGAAGGAAAATGCCCAGGGCCGGAACTTTGACCCTTTCATAAAAGGTCGACAACTGCAGACAGTTGAGGACATTTCATCGGCCGTTTGCTTTAAAAAAAAAAAAAAAATTTTTTTTTCTGTGAATTTTACTTCTCAAAACTGTGAAGAGTTTTATGTGAAAGAAACTACTAAGTGCACTCTGTAATGTTTTCACAAGTGTTTTTATCATGGTAACATCTTGTTTACTTTAGTTCCCGGCCTAAAACTACTTGGAACATGTTAAGAAAACATCTCGAGAAAGCCTCCACAAAGAGGCCTTTGTTTAACAACCACGGAGAGGCTGCAAGGATCACAAAGGTGTTAACTTTCCGCCCCTTAAGCACTTCCACATGAAGTTGCAGCAACCATGTTTGTGGTTTTGGAAAAACAAAGTGTATGTTAAAGAAACCAGGTATATGCTAATACATGTCAAGGAGGCCGGATATCATAAATTGTTTCAAACCATTTGTGGCTCTCGGTTTGCACGCCTGAAAGTTCTGCAGTGAAATTGCCTCCAGTTCACGCCAGGAGGCTTGAGCACATGTAGAGGGAGGAGCAGGCTCGAACGTGGGTGTCTGCAAATCTAAGCCCAGCCCCACCATTGAAATCTCCAGAATATGGAGAGGACACTGGTCCCCTGCAGAACCCCCCCGCCCCCACCCAAGTGACAAGTGTTTGAGTATCACAAGGTGAGTTCAGGGGTTTTGGATGAATTTGACTTTTACCCTGATCGTGCATTTTTGCCTTGCTTTAGAAAAATTAAGAAGTGGTTGCTACCAGAACTCATCCCCTCCCCCTTAAAAAGTCTGCCCTTTCACCTTTCCGACTTGTTTGGGAGTTCAGGACCTTTCCAAGTACTCTAAGAGGTCAGAGTGGCCTAAATACCACAGTGCCCTCTAGTGATCTATAGAATACTGGATAGAAAAGTTTAGACAAATTTATCAAACAAAACAGGCCCCTTGCCACCACTTTGCTCAAAAAAAGAAAGAAGCAAATAGCCTTTGAACCCATCTTTTTCCAGCAAACAGACTTTAGTCAGAAATGCAAATGAAATTTAATCTTTCCTTTTAGACTTTGGAAGCTTTAGACAAGTTCTTTAATGTCTATCCTGCAGTTAATTCTGCATATAACTGAGTGTGTGTAT